>NC_141893.1:19646525-19950169 GCF_030686135.1 Camelina sativa
ACTCTTGTAATTAGTTAAATGCATTGGATGTCCCACATTCTGACCCTAGAAACAGTAACAAAGCTGTTTACTGCTTCGAATCAATGTTTTCTCGGTTTTAGCCTGTTTCGGGACAAAATGGGTAAAAGTGGTGTCCAAACACTCCAAATTCAACCTGAACTTTTATAATTAGTCAAACGCATTGGATTGTTACATATTTTGACCCTAGAAAGAGTTACATAGCTGTTTACTGCTTCGAATCAATGTTTTCTCTCGGTTTTAGCCTGTTTTCTCGGTTTAAGCCTGTTTTGGGATAAAACGGGTTTAAGTGTTGTCTAAACACTCCAAATTCATCCCGAACTCTTACAATTAGTCAAATATATTAAATTGTCACACATCGAATCATTGTTTTCTCTCGGTTTTAGTCTGTTTTCTCGGTTTAAGCCTGTTTTGAGATCAAACATGTTTAAGTGTTGTCTAAACACTCCAAATTCATCCCGAACTCTTACAATTAGTCAAATGCATTTAATTATCACACATTCTGACCCTAGAAACAGTAACAAAGCTGTTTACTGCTTCGAATCAATGTTTGCTCGGTTTTAGCCTGTTTCGGGACAAAATGGGTAAAACTGGTGTCTAAACACTCCAAATTCAACCCGAACTCGTATAATTAGTCAAATGCATTGGACTGTTACATATTTTTACCCTAGAAAGAGTAACATAGCTCTGTACTGCTTCGAATCAATGTTTTCTCGCGGTTTTAGCCTTTTTTCTTTGTTTAAGCCTGTTTTGGGATAAAACGGGTTCAAGTGTTGTCTAAACACTCCAAATTCATCCCGAACTCTTGCAATTAGTTAAATGCATTGGATGTCCCACATTCTGACCCTAGAAACAGTAACAAAGCTGTTTACTGCTTCGAATCAATGTTTTCTCTTGGTTTTAGCCTGTTTTCTCGGTTTAAGCATGTTTTGGGATAAAACGGGTTCAAGTGTTGTCTAAACACTCCAAATTCATCCCGAAATCTTGCAATTAGTTAAATGCATTGGATGTCCCACATTCTGACCCTAGAAACAGTAACAAAGCTGTTTACTGCTTCGAATCAATGTTTTCTCGGTTTTAGCCTGTTTCGGGACAAAATGGGTAAAAGTGGTGTCCAAACACTCCAAATTCAACCTGAACTTTTATAGTTAGTCAAACGCATTGGATTGTTACATATTTTGACCCTAGAAAGAGTTACATAGCTGTTTACTGCTTCGAATCAATGTTTTCTCTCGGTTTTAGCCTGTTTTTCTCAGTTTAAGCTTGTTTTGGGATAAAACGGGTTTAAGTGTTGTCTAAACACTCCAAATTTATCCCGAACTCTTACAATTAGTCAAATGCATTGGATTGTCACATATTCTGATCCTAAAAACAGTAACAAAGCTGTTTACTGCTTCGAATCGATGTTTTCTTGGTTTGAGCCTATTTCAGGACAAAACGGGTAAAAGTGGTGTCTAAACACTCCAAATTCATCCCGAAATCTTACAATTAGTCAAATGCATTGGATTGTTACATATTTTGACCCTAGAAAGAGTAACATAGCTGTGTACTGCTTCGAATCAATGTTTTCTCGTGGTTTTAGCCTTTTTTCTTTGTTTAAGCCTGTTTTGGGATAAAATGGGTTCAAGTGTCGTCTAAACACTCCAAATTCATCCCGAACTCTTGTAATTAGTTAAATGCATTGGATGTCCCACATTCTGACCCTAGAAACAGTAACAAAGCTGTTTACTGCTTCGAATCAATGTTTTCTCGGTTTTAGCCTGTTTCGGGACAAAATGGGTAAAAGTGGTGTCCAAACACTCCAAATTCAACCTGAACTTTTATAATTAGTCAAACGCATTGGATTGTTACATATTTTGACCCTAGAAAGAGTTACATAGCTGTTTACTTCTTCGAATCAATGTTTTCTCTCGGTTTTAGCCTGTTTTCTCGGTTTAAGCCTGTTTTGGGATAAAACGGGTTTAAGTGTTGTCTAAACACTCCAAATTCATCCCGAACTCTTACAATTAGTCAAATATATTAAATTGTCACACATCGAATCATTGTTTTCTCTCGGTTTTAGTCTGTTTTCTCGGTTTAAGCCTGTTTTGAGATCAAACATGTTTAAGTGTTGTCTAAACACTCCAAATTCATCCCGAACTCTTACAATTAGTCAAATGCATTTAATTATCACACATTCTGACCCTAGAAACAGTAACAAAGCTGTTTACTGCTTCGAATCAATGTTTGCTCGGTTTTAGCCTGTTTCGGGACAAAATGGGTAAAACTGGTGTCTAAACACTCCAAATTCAACCCGAACTCGTATAATTAGTCAAATGCATTGGATTGTTACATATTTTTACCCTAGAAAGAGTAACATAGCTCTGTACTGCTTCGAATCAATGTTTTCTCGCGGTTTTAGCCTTTTTTCTTTGTTTAAGCCTGTTTTGGGATAAAACGGGTTCAAGTGTTGTCTAAACACTCCAAATTCATCCCGAACTCTTGCAATTAGTTAAATGCATTGGATGTCCCAAATTCTGACCCTAGAAACAGTAACAAAGCTGTTTACTGCTTCGAATCAATGTTTGCTCGGTTTTAGCCTGTTTCGGGACAAAATGGGTAAAACTGGTGTCTAAACACTCCAAATTCAACCCGAACTCGTATAATTAGTCAAATGCATTGGACTGTTACATATTTTTACCCTAGAAAGAGTAACATAGCTCTGTACTGCTTCGAATCAATGTTTTCTCGCGGTTTTAGCCTTTTTTCTTTGTTTAAGCCTGTTTTGGGATAAAACGGGTTCAAGTGTTGTCTAAACACTCCAAATTCATCCCGAACTCTTACAATTAGTCAAATGCATTGGATTGTTACATATTTTGACCCTAGAAAGAGTAACATAGCTGTGTACTGCTTCGAATCAATGTTTTCTCGTGGTTTTAGCCTTTTTTCTTTGTTTAAGCCTGTTTTGGGATAAAATGGGTTCAAGTGTCGTCTAAACACTCCAAATTCATCCCGAACTCTTGTAATTAGTTAAATGCATTGGATGTCCCACATTCTGACCCTAGAAACAGTAACAAAGCTGTTTACTGCTTCGAATCAATGTTTTCTCGGTTTTAGCCTGTTTCGGGACAAAATGGGTAAAAGTGGTGTCCAAACACTCCAAATTCAACCTGAACTTTTATAATTAGTCAAACGCATTGGATTGTTACATATTTTGACCCTAGAAAGAGTTACATAGCTGTTTACTGCTTCGAATCAATGTTTTCTCTCGGTTTTAGCCTGTTTTCTCGGTTTAAGCCTGTTTTGGGATAAAACGGGTTTAAGTGTTGTCTAAACACTCCAAATTCATCCCGAACTCTTACAATTAGTCAAATATATTAAATTGTCACACATCGAATCATTGTTTTCTCTCGGTTTTAGTCTGTTTTCTCGGTTTAAGCCTGTTTTGAGATCAAACATGTTTAAGTGTTGTCTAAACACTCCAAATTCATCCCGAACTCTTACAATTAGTCAAATGCATTTAATTATCACACATTCTGACCCTAGAAACAGTAACAAAGCTGTTTACTGCTTCGAATCAATGTTTGCTCGGTTTTAGCCTGTTTCGGGACAAAATGGGTAAAACTGGTGTCTAAACACTCCAAATTCAACCCGAACTCGTATAATTAGTCAAATGCATTGGATTGTTACATATTTTTACCCTAGAAAGAGTAACATAGCTCTGTACTGCTTCGAATCAATGTTTTCTCGCGGTTTTAGCCTTTTTTCTTTGTTTAAGCCTGTTTTGGGAAAAAACGGGTTCAAGTGTTGTCTAAACACTCCAAATTCATCCCGAACTCTTGCAATTAGTTAAATGCATTGGATGTCCCACATTCTGACCCTAGAAACAGTAACAAAGCTGTTTACTGCTTCGAATCAATGTTTGCTCGGTTTTAGCCTGTTTCGGGACAAAATGGGTAAAACTGGTGTCTAAACACTCCAAATTCAACCCAAACTCGTATAATTAGTCAAATGCATTGGACTGTTACATATTTTTACCCTAGAAAGAGTAACATAGCTCTGTACTGCTTCTAATCAATGTTTTCTCGCGGTTTTAGCCTTTTTTCTTTGTTTAAGCCTGTTTTGGGATAAAACGGGTTCAAGTGTTGTCTAAACACTCCAAATTCATCCCGAACTCTTACAATTAGTCAAATGCATTGGATTGTTACATATTTTGACCCTAGAAAGAGTAACATAGCTGTGTACTGCTTCGAATCAATGTTTTCTCGTGGTTTTAGCCTTTTTTCTTTGTTTAAGCCTGTTTTGGGATAAAATGGGTTCAAGTGTCGTCTAAACACTCCAAATTCATCCCGAACTCTTGTAATTAGTTAAATGCATTGGATGTCCCACATTCTGACCCTAGAAACAGTAACAAAGCTGTTTACTGCTTCGAATCAATGTTTTCTCGGTTTTAGCCTGTTTCGGGACAAAATGGGTAAAAGTGGTGTCCAAACACTCCAAATTCAACCTGAACTTTTATAATTAGTCAAACGCATTGGATTGTTACATATTTTGACCCTAGAAAGAGTTACATAGCTGTTTACTGCTTCGAATCAATGTTTTCTCTCGGTTTTAGCCTGTTTTCTCGGTTTAAGCCTGTTTTGGGATAAAACGGGTTTAAGTGTTGTCTAAACACTCCAAATTCATCCCGAACTCTTACGATTACTCAAATATATTAAATTGTCACACATCGAATCATTGTTTTCTCTCGGTTTTAGTCTGTTTTCTCGGTTTAAGCCTGTTTTGATATCAAACATGTTTAAGTGTTGTCTAAACACTCCAAATTCATCCCGAACTCTTACAATTAGTCAAATGCATTTAATTATCACACATTCTGACCCTAGAAACAGTAACAAAGCTGTTTACTGCTTCGAATCAATGTTTGCTCGGTTTTAGCCTGTTTCGGGACAAAATGGGTAAAACTGGTGTCTAAACACTCCAAATTCAACCCGAACTCGTATAATTAGTCAAATGCATTGGACTGTTACATATTTTTACCCTAGAAAGAGTAACATAGCTCTGTACTGCTTCGAATCAATGTTTTCTCACGGTTTTAGCCTTTTTTTCTTTGTTTAAGCCTGTTTTGGGATAAAACGGGTTCAAGTGTTGTCTAAACACTCCAAATTCATCCCGAACTCTTGCAATTAGTTAAATGCATTGGATGTCCCACATTCTGACCCTAGAAACAGTAACAAAGCTGTTTACTGCTTCGAATCAATGTTTTCTCTTGGTTTTAGCCTGTTTTCTCGGTTTAAGCATGTTTTGGGATAAAACGGGTTCAAGTGTTGTCTAAACACTCCAAATTCATCCCGAAATCTTGCAATTAGTTAAATGCATTGGATGTCCCACATTCTGACCCTAGAAACAGTAACAAAGCTGTTTACTGCTTCGAATCAATGTTTTCTCGGTTTTAGCCTGTTTCGGGACAAAATGGGTAAAAGTGGTGTCCAAACACTCCAAATTCAACCTGAACTTTTATAATTAGTCAAACGCATTGGATTGTTACATATTTTGACCCTAGAAAGAGTTACATAGCTGTTTACTGCTTCGAATCAATGTTTTCTCTCGGTTTTAGCCTGTTTTTCTCAGTTTAAGCTTGTTTTGGGATAAAACGGGTTTAAGTGTTGTCTAAACACTCCAAATTTATCCCGAACTCTTACAATTAGTCAAATGCATTGGATTGTCACATATTCTGATCCTAAAAACAGTAACAAAGCTGTTTACTGCTTCGAATCGATGTTTTCTTGGTTTGAGCCTATTTCGTGACAAAACGGGTAAAAGTGGTGTCTAAACACTCCAAATTCATCCCGAACTCTTACAATTAGTCAAATGCATTGGATTGTTACATATTTTGACCCTAGAAAGAGTAACATAGCTGTGTACTGCTTCGAATCAATGTTTTCTCGTGGTTTTAGCCTTTTTTCTTTGTTTAAGCCTGTTTTGGGATAAAATGGGTTCAAGTGTCGTCTAAACACTCCAAATTCATCCCGAACTCTTGTAATTAGTTAAATGCATTGGATGTCCCACATTCTGACCCTAGAAACAGTAAAAAAGCTGTTTACTGCTTCGAATCAATGTTTTCTCGGTTTTAGCCTGTTTCGGGACAAAATGGGTAAAAGTGGTGTCCAAACACTCCAAATTCAACCTGAACTTTTATAATTAGTCAAACGCATTGGATTGTTACATATTTTGACCCTAGAAAGAGTTACATAGCTGTTTACTGCTTCGAATCAATGTTTTCTCTCGGTTTTAGCCTGTTTTCTCGGTTTAAGCCTGTTTTGGGATAAAACGGGTTTAAGTGTTGTCTAAACACTCCAAATTCATCCCGAACTCTTACAATTAGTCAAATATATTAAATTGTCACACATCGAATCATTGTTTTATCTCGGTTTTAGTCTGTTTTCTCGGTTTAAGCCTGTTTTGAGATCAAACATGTTTAAGTGTTGTCTAAACACTCCAAATTCATCCCGAACTCTTACAATTAGTCAAATGCATTTAATTATCACACATTCTGACCCTAGAAACAGTAACAAAGCTGTTTACTGCTTCGAATCAATGTTTGCTCGGTTTTAGCCTATTTCGGGACAAAATGGGTAAAACTGGTGTCTAAACACTCCAAATTCAACCCGAACTCGTATAATTAGTCAAATGCATTGGATTGTTACATATTTTTACCCTAGAAAGAGTAACATAGCTCTGTACTGCTTCGAATCAATGTTTTCTCGCGGTTTTAGCCTTTTTTCTTTGTTTAAGCCTGTTTTGGGATAAAACGGGTTCAAGTGTTGTCTAAACACTCCAAATTCATCCCGAACTCTTGCAATTAGTTAAATGCATTGGATGTCCCACATTCTGACCTTAGAAACAGTAACAAAGCTGTTTACTGCTTCGAATCAATGTTTGCTCGGTTTTAGCCTGTTTCGGGACAAAATGGGTAAAACTGGTGTCTAAACACTCCAAATTCAACCCGAACTCGTATAATTAGTCAAATGCATTGGACTGTTACATATTTTTACCCTAGAAAGAGTAACATAGCTCTGTACTGCTTCGAATCAATGTTTTCTCGCGGTTTTAGCCTTTTTTCTTTGTTTAAGCCTGTTTTGGGATAAAACGGGTTCAAGTGTTGTCTAAACACTCCAAATTCATCCCGAACTCTTGCAATTAGTTAAATGCATTGGATGTCCCACATTCTGACCCTAGAAACAGTAACAAAGCTGTTTACTGCTTCGAATCAATGTTTTCTCTTGGTTTTAGCCTGTTTTCTCGGTTTAAGCATGTTTTGGGATAAAACGGGTTCAAGTGTTGTCTAAACACTCCAAATTCATCCCGAAATCTTGCAATTAGTTAAATGCATTGGATGTCCCACATTCTGACCCTAGAAACAGTAACAAAGCTGTTTACTGCTTCGAATCAATGTTTTCTCGGTTTTAGCCTGTTTCGGGACAAAATGGGTAAAAGTGGTGTCCAAACACTCCAAATTCAACCTGAACTTTTATAGTTAGTCTAACGCATTGGATTGTTACATATTTTGACCCTAGAAAGAGTTACATAGCTGTTTACTGCTTCGAATCATATTTTCTCTCGGTTTTAGCCTGTTTTTCTCAGTTTAAGTTTGTTTTGGGATAAAACGGGTTTAAGTGTTGTCTAAACACTCCAAATTTATCCCGAACTCTTACAATTAGTCAAATGCATTGGATTGTCACATATTCTGATCCTAAAAACAGTAACAAAGCTGTTTACTGCTTCGAATCGATGTTTTCTTGGTTTGAGCCTATTTCGGGACAAAACGGGTAAAAGTGGTGTCTAAACACTCCAAATTCATCCCGAACTCTTACAATTAGTCAAATGCATTGGATTGTTACATATTTTGACCCTAGAAAGAGTAACATAGCTGTGTACTGCTTCGAATCAATGTTTTCTCGTGGTTTTAGCCTTTTTTCTTTGTTTAAGCCTGTTTTGGGATAAAATGGGTTCAAGTGTCGTCTAAACACTCCAAATTCATCCCGAACTCTTGTAATTAGTTAAATGCATTGGATGTCCCACATTCTGACCCTAGAAACAGTAACAAAGCTGTTTACTGCTTCGAATCAATGTTTTCTCGGTTTTAGCCTGTTTCGGGACAAAATGGGTAAAAGTGGTGTCCAAACACTCCAAATTCAACCTGAACTTTTATAATTAGTCAAACGCATTGGATTGTTACATATTTTGACCCTAGAAAGAGTTACATAGCTGTTTACTGCTTCGAATCAATGTTTTCTCTCGGTTTTAGCCTGTTTTCTCGGTTTAAGCCTGTTTTGGGATAAAACGGGTTTAAGTGTTGTCTAAACACTCCAAATTCATCCCGAACTCTTACAATTAGTCAAATATATTAAATTGTCACACATCGAATCATTGTTTTCTCTCGGTTTTAGTCTGTTTCCTCGGTTTAAGCCTGTTTTGAGATCAAACATGTTTAAGTGTTGTCTAAACACTCCAAATTCATCCCGAACTCTTACAATTAGTCAAATGCATTTAATTATCACACATTCTGACCCTAGAAACAGTAACAAAGCTGTTTACTGCTTCGAATCAATGTTTGCTCGGTTTTAGCCTGTTTCGGGACAAAATGGGTAAAACTGGTGTCTAAACACTCCAAATTCAACCCGAACTCGTATAATTAGTCAAATGCATTGGACTGTTACATATTTTTACCCTAGAAAGAGTAACATAGCTCTGTACTGCTTCGAATCAATGTTTTCTCGCGGTTTTAGCCTTTTTTCTTTGTTTAAGCCTGTTTTGGGATAAAACGGGTTCAAGTGTTGTCTAAACACTCCAAATTCATCCCGAACTCTTGCAATTAGTTAAATGCATTGGATGTCCCACATTCTGACCCTAGAAACAGTAACAAAGCTGTTTACTGCTTCGAATCAATGTTTTCTCTTGGTTTTAGCCTGTTTTCTCGGTTTAAGCATGTTTTGGGATAAAACGGGTTCAAGTGTTGTCTAAACACTCCAAATTCATCCCGAAATCTTGCAATTAGTTAAATGCATTGGATGTCCCACATTCTGACCCTAGAAACAGTAACAAAGCTGTTTACTGCTTCGAATCAATGTTTTCTCGGTTTTAGCCTGTTTCGGGACAAAATGGGTAAAAGTGGTGTCCAAACACTCCAAATTCAACCTGAACTTTTATAGTTAGTCAAACGCATTGGATTGTTACATATTTTGACCCTAGAAAGAGTTACATAGCTGTTTACTGCTTCGAATCAATGTTTTCTCTCGGTTTTAGCCTGTTTTTCTCAGTTTAAGCTTGTTTTGGGATAAAACGGGTTTAAGTGTTGTCTAAACACTCCAAATTTATCCCGAACTCTTACAATTAGTCAAATGCATTGGATTGTCACATATTCTGATCCTAAAAACAGTAACAAAGCTGTTTACTGCTTCGAATCGATGTTTTCTTGGTTTGAGCCTATTTCAGGACAAAACGGGTAAAAGTGGTGTCTAAACACTCCAAATTCATCCCGAACTCTTACAATTAGTCAAATGCATTGGATTGTTACATATTTTGACCCTAGAAAGAGTAACATAGCTGTGTACTGCTTCGAATCAATGTTTTCTCGTGGTTTTAGCCTTTTTTCTTTGTTTAAGCCTGTTTTGGGATAAAATGGGTTCAAGTGTCGTCTAAACACTCCAAATTCATCCCGAACTCTTGTAATTAGTTAAATGCATTGGATGTCCCACATTCTGACCCTAGAAACAGTAACAAAGCTGTTTACTGCTTCGAATCAATGTTTTCTCGGTTTTAGCCTGTTTCGGGACAAAATGGGTAAAAGTGGTGTCCAAACACTCCAAATTCAACCTGAACTTTTATAATTAGTCAAACGCATTGGATTGTTACATATTTTGACCCTAGAAAGAGTTACATAGCTGTTTACTGCTTCGAATCAATGTTTTCTCTCGGTTTTAGCCTGTTTTCTCGGTTTAAGCCTGTTTTGGGATAAAACGGGTTTAAGTGTTGTCTAAACACTCCAAATTCATCCCGAACTCTTACAATTAGTCAAATATATTAAATTGTCACACATCGAATCATTGTTTTCTCTCGGTTTTAGTCTGTTTTCTCGGTTTAAGCCTGTTTTGAGATCAAACATGTTTAAGTGTTGTCTAAACACTCCAAATTCATCCCGAACTCTTACAATTAGTCAAATGCATTTAATTATCACACATTCTGACCCTAGAAACAGTAACAAAGCTGTTTACTGCTTCGAATCAATGTTTGCTCGGTTTTAGCCTGTTTCGGGACAAAATGGGTAAAACTGGTGTCTAAACACTCCAAATTCAACCCGAACTCGTATAATTAGTCAAATGCATTGGATTGTTACATATTTTTACCCTAGAAAGAGTAACATAGCTCTGTACTGCTTCGAATCAATGTTTTCTCGCGGTTTTAGCCTTTTTTCTTTGTTTAAGCCTGTTTTGGGATAAAACGGGTTCAAGTGTTGTCTAAACACTCCAAATTCATCCCGAACTCTTGCAATTAGTTAAATGCATTGGATGTCCCAAATTCTGACCCTAGAAACAGTAACAAAGCTGTTTACTGCTTCGAATCAATGTTTGCTCGGTTTTAGCCTGTTTCGGGACAAAATGGGTAAAACTGGTGTCTAAACACTCCAAATTCAACCCGAACTCGTATAATTAGTCAAATGCATTGGACTGTTACATATTTTTACCCTAGAAAGAGTAACATAGCTCTGTACTGCTTCGAATCAATGTTTTCTCGCGGTTTTAGCCTTTTTTCTTTGTTTAAGCCTGTTTTGGGATAAAACGGGTTCAAGTGTTGTCTAAACACTCCAAATTCATCCCGAACTCTTACAATTAGTCAAATGCATTGGATTGTTACATATTTTGACCCTAGAAAGAGTAACATAGCTGTGTACTGCTTCGAATCAATGTTTTCTCGTGGTTTTAGCCTTTTTTCTTTGTTTAAGCCTGTTTTGGGATAAAATGGGTTCAAGTGTCGTCTAAACACTCCAAATTCATCCCGAACTCTTGTAATTAGTTAAATGCATTGGATGTCCCACATTCTGACCCTAGAAACAGTAACAAAGCTGTTTACTGCTTCGAATCAATGTTTTCTCGGTTTTAGCCTGTTTCGGGACAAAATGGGTAAAAGTGGTGTCCAAACACTCCAAATTCAACCTGAACTTTTATAATTAGTCAAACGCATTGGATTGTTACATATTTTGACCCTAGAAAGAGTTACATAGCTGTTTACTGCTTCGAATCAATGTTTTCTCTCGGTTTTAGCCTGTTTTCTCGGTTTAAGCCTGTTTTGGGATAAAACGGGTTTAAGTGTTGTCTAAACACTCCAAATTCATCCCGAACTCTTACAATTAGTCAAATATATTAAATTGTCACACATCGAATCATTGTTTTCTCTCGGTTTTAGTCTGTTTTCTCGGTTTAAGCCTGTTTTGAGATCAAACATGTTTAAGTGTTGTCTAAACACTCCAAATTCATCCCGAACTCTTACAATTAGTCAAATGCATTTAATTATCACACATTCTGACCCTAGAAACAGTAACAAAGCTGTTTACTGCTTCGAATCAATGTTTGCTCGGTTTTAGCCTGTTTCGGGACAAAATGGGTAAAACTGGTGTCTAAACACTCCAAATTCAACCCGAACTCGTATAATTAGTCAAATGCATTGGATTGTTACATATTTTTACCCTAGAAAGAGTAACATAGCTCTGTACTGCTTCGAATCAATGTTTTCTCGCGGTTTTAGCCTTTTTTCTTTGTTTAAGCCTGTTTTGGGAAAAAACGGGTTCAAGTGTTGTCTAAACACTCCAAATTCATCCCGAACTCTTGCAATTAGTTAAATGCATTGGATGTCCCACATTCTGACCCTAGAAACAGTAACAAAGCTGTTTACTGCTTCGAATCAATGTTTGCTCGGTTTTAGCCTGTTTCGGGACAAAATGGGTAAAACTGGTGTCTAAACACTCCAAATTCAACCCAAACTCGTATAATTAGTCAAATGCATTGGACTGTTACATATTTTTACCCTAGAAAGAGTAACATAGCTCTGTACTGCTTCTAATCAATGTTTTCTCGCGGTTTTAGCCTTTTTTCTTTGTTTAAGCCTGTTTTGGGATAAAACGGGTTCAAGTGTTGTCTAAACACTCCAAATTCATCCCGAACTCTTACAATTAGTCAAATGCATTGGATTGTTACATATTTTGACCCTAGAAAGAGTAACATAGCTGTGTACTGCTTCGAATCAATGTTTTCTCGTGGTTTTAGCCTTTTTTCTTTGTTTAAGCCTGTTTTGGGATAAAATGGGTTCAAGTGTCGTCTAAACACTCCAAATTCATCCCGAACTCTTGTAATTAGTTAAATGCATTGGATGTCCCACATTCTGACCCTAGAAACAGTAACAAAGCTGTTTACTGCTTCGAATCAATGTTTTCTCGGTTTTAGCCTGTTTCGGGACAAAATGGGTAAAAGTGGTGTCCAAACACTCCAAATTCAACCTGAACTTTTATAATTAGTCAAACGCATTGGATTGTTACATATTTTGACCCTAGAAAGAGTTACATAGCTGTTTACTGCTTCGAATCAATGTTTTCTCTCGGTTTTAGCCTGTTTTCTCGGTTTAAGCCTGTTTTGGGATAAAACGGGTTTAAGTGTTGTCTAAACACTCCAAATTCATCCCGAACTCTTACAATTAGTCAAATATATTAAATTGTCACACATCGAATCATTGTTTTCTCTCGGTTTTAGTCTGTTTTCTCGGTTTAAGCCTGTTTTGAGATCAAACATGTTTAAGTGTTGTCTAAACACTCCAAATTCATCCCGAACTCTTACAATTAGTCAAATGCATTTAATTATCACACATTCTGACCCTAGAAACAGTAACAAAGCTGTTTACTGCTTCGAATCAATGTTTGCTCGGTTTTAGCCTGTTTCGGGACAAAATGGGTAAAACTGGTGTCTAAACACTCCAAATTCAACCCGAACTCGTATAATTAGTCAAATGCATTGGATTGTTACATATTTTTACCCTAGAAAGAGTAACCTAGCTCTGTACTGCTTCGAATCAATGTTTTCTCGCGGTTTTAGCCTTTTTTCTTTGTTTAAGCCTGTTTTGGGATAAAACGGGTTCAAGTGTTGTCTAAACACTCCAAATTCATCCCGAACTCTTGCAATTAGTTAAATGCATTGGATGTCCCACATTCTGACCCTAGAAACAGTAACAAAGCTGTTTACTGCTTCGAATCAATGTTTGCTCGGTTTTAGCCTGTTTCGGGACAAAATGGGTAAAACTGGTGTCTAAACACTCCAAATTCAACCCAAACTCGTATAATTAGTCAAATGCATTGGACTGTTACATATTTTTACCCTAGAAAGAGTAACATAGCTCTGTACTGCTTCTAATCAATGTTTTCTCGCGGTTTTAGCCTTTTTTCTTTGTTTAAGCCTGTTTTGGGATAAAACGGGTTCAAGTGTTGTCTAAACACTCCAAATTCATCCCGAACTCTTGCAATTAGTTAAATGCATTGGATGTCCCACATTCTGACCCTAGAAACAGTAACAAAGCTGTTTACTGCTTCGAATCAATGTTTGCTCGGTTTTAGCCTGTTTCGGGACAAAATGGGTAAAACTGGTGTCTAAACACTCCAAATTCAACCCGAACTCGTATAATTAGTCAAATGCATTGGACTGTTACATATTTTTACCCTAGAAAGAGTAACATAGCTCTGTACTGCTTCTAATCAATGTTTTCTCGCGGTTTTAGCCTTTTTTCTTTGTTTAAGCCTGTTTTGGGATAAAACGGGTTCAAGTGTTGTCTAAACACTCCAAATTCATCCCGAACTCTTGCAATTAGTTAAATGCATTGGATGTCCCACATTCTGACCCTAGAAACAGTAACAAAACTGTTTACTGCTTCGAATCAATGTTTTCTCTTGGTTTTAGCCTGTTTTCTCGGTTTAAGCATGTTTTGGGATAAAACGGGTTCAAGTGTTGTCTAAACACTCCAAATTCATCCCGAAATCTTGCAATTAGTTAAATGCATTGGATGTCCCACATTCTGACCCTAGAAACAGTAACAAAGCTGTTTACTGCTTCGAATCAATGTTTTCTCGGTTTTAGCCTATTTCGGGACAAAATGGGTAAAAGTGGTGTCCAAACAATCCAAATTCAACCTGAACTTTTATAATTAGTCAAACGCATTGGATTGTTACATATTTTGACCCTAGAAAGAGTTACATAGCTGTTTACTGCTTCGAATCAATGTTTTCTCTCGGTTTTAGCCTGTTTTCTCGGTTTAAGCCTGTTTTGGGATAAAACGGGTTCAAGTGTTGTCTAAACACTCCAAATTCATCCCGAAATCTTGCAATTAGTTAAATGCATTGGATGTCCCACATTCTGACCCTAGAAACAGTAACAAAGCTGTTTACTGCTTCGAATCAATGTTTTCTCTCGGTTTTAGCCTGTTTCGGGACAAAATGGGTAAAAGTGGTGTCCAAACACTCCAAATTCAACCTGAACTTTTATAGTTAGTCAAACGCATTGGATTGTTACATATTTTGACCCTAGAAAGAGTTACATAGCTGTTTACTGCTTCGAATCAATGTTTTCTCTCGGTTTTAGCCTGTTTTTCTCAGTTTAAGCTTGTTTTGGGATAAAACGGGTTTAAGTGTTGTCTAAACACTCCAAATTTATCCCGAACTCTTACAATTAGTCAAATGCATTGGATTGTCACATATTCTGATCCTAAAAACAGTAACAAAGCTGTTTACTGCTTCGAATCGATGTTTTCTTGGTTTGAGCCTATTTCCAAATTCATCCCGAACTCTTACAATTAGTCAAATGCATTGGATTGTTACATATTTTGACCCTAGAAAGAGTAACATAGCTGTGTACTGCTTCGAATCAATGTTTTCTCGTGGTTTTAGCCTTTTTTCTTTGTTTAAGCCTGTTTTGGGATAAAATGGGTTCAAGTGTTGTCTAAACACTCCAAATTCATCCCGAACTCTTACAATTAGTCAAATGCATTGGATTGTCACATATTCTGATCCTAAAAACAGTAACAAAGCTGTTTACTGCTTTGAATCGATGTTTTCTTGGTTTTAGCCTGTTTCGGGACAAAATGGGTAAAAGTGGTGGCTAAACACTCCAAATTCAACCCGAACTCTTATAATTAGTCAAACGCATTGGATTGTTACATATTTTGACCCTAGAAAGAGTAACATAGCTGTGTACTGCTTCGAATCAATGTTTTCTCTCGGTTTTAGCCTGTTTTCTTGGTTTAATCCTGTTTTGGGATAAAACGGGTTTAAGTGTTGTCTAAACACTCTAAATTGATCGTGAACTCTTACAATTAGTCAAATATATTAAATTGTCACACATCGAATCATTGTTTTCTCTCGGTTTTAGTCTGTTTTCTCGGTTTAAGCCTGTTTTGAGATCAAACATGTTTAAGTGTTGTCTAAACACTCCAAATTCATCCTGAACTCTTACAATTAGTCAAATGCATTTAATTATCACACATTCTGACCCTAGAAACAGTAACAAAGCTGTTTACTGCTTCGAATCAATGTTTGCTCGGTTTTAGCCTGTTTCGGGACAAAATGGGTAAAACTGGTGTCTAAACACTCCAAATTCAACCCGAACTCGTATAATTAGTCAAATGCATTGGACTGTTACATATTTTTACCCTAGAAAGAGTAACATAGCTCTGTACTGCTTCGAATCAATGTTTTCTCGCGGTTTTAGCCTTTTTTCTTTGTTTAAGCCTGTTTTGGGATAAAACGGGTTCAAGTGTTGTCTAAACACTCCAAATTCATCCCGAACTCTTGCAATTAGTTAAATGCATTGGATGTCCCACATTCTGACCCTAGAAACAGTAACAAAACTGTTTACTGCTTCGAATCAATGTTTTCTCTTGGTTTTAGCCTGTTTTCTCGGTTTAAGCATGTTTTGGGATAAAACGGGTTCAAGTGTTGTCTAAACACTCCAAATTCATCCCGAAATCTTGCAATTAGTTAAATGCATTGGATGTCCCACATTCTGACCCTAGAAACAGTAACAAAGCTGTTTACTGCTTCGAATCAATGTTTTCTCGGTTTTAGCCTATTTCGGGACAAAATGGGTAAAAGTGGTGTCCAAACACTCCAAATTCAACCTGAACTTTTATAATTAGTCAAACGCATTGGATTGTTACATATTTTGACCCTAGAAAGAGTTACATAGCTGTTTACTGCTTCGAATCAATGTTTTCTCTCGGTTTTAGCCTGTTTTCTCGGTTTAAGCCTGTTTTGGGATAAAACGGGTTTAAGTGTTGTCTAAACACTCCAAATTCATCCCGAACTCTTACAATTAGTCAAATATATTAAATTGTCACACATCGAATCATTGTTTTCTCTCGGTTTTAGTCTGTTTTCTCGGTTTAAGCATGTTTTGGGATAAAACGGGTTCAAGTGTTGTCTAAACACTCCAAATTCATCCCGAAATCTTGCAATTAGTTAAATGCATTGGATGTCCCACATTCTGACCCTAGAAACAGTAACAAAGCTGTTTACTGCTTCGAATCAATGTTTTCTCTCGGTTTTAGCCTGTTTCGGGACAAAATGGGTAAAAGTGGTGTCCAAACACTCCAAATTCAACCTGAACTTTTATAGTTAGTCAAACGCATTGGATTGTTACATATTTTGACCCTAGAAAGAGTTACATAGCTGTTTACTGCTTCGAATCAATGTTTTCTCTCGGTTTTAGCCTGTTTTTCTCAGTTTAAGCTTGTTTTGGGATAAAACGGGTTTAAGTGTTGTCTAAACACTCCAAATTTATCCCGAACTCTTACAATTAGTCAAATGCATTGGATTGTCACATATTCTGATCCTAAAAACAGTAACAATGCTGTTTACTGCTTCGAATCGATGTTTTCTTGGTTTGAGCCTATTTCCAAATTCATCCCGAACTCTTACAATTAGTCAAATGCATTGGATTGTTACATATTTTGACCCTAGAAAGAGTAACATAGCTGTGTACTGCTTCGAATCAATGTTTTCTCGTGGTTTTAGCCTTTTTTCTTTGTTTAAGCCTGTTTTGGGATAAAATGGGTTCAAGTGTTGTCTAAACACTCCAAATTCATCCCGAACTCTTACAATTAGTCAAATGCATTGGATTGTCACATATTCTGATCCTAAAAACAGTAACAAAGCTGTTTACTGCTTTGAATCGATGTTTTCTTGGTTTTAGCCTGTTTCGGGACAAAATGGGTAAAAGTGGTGGCTAAACACTCCAAATTCAACCCGAACTCTTATAATTAGTCAAACGCATTGGATTGTTACATATTTTGACCCTAGAAAGAGTAACATAGCTGTGTACTGCTTCGAATCAATGTTTTCTCTCGGTTTTAGCCTGTTTTCTTGGTTTAATCCTGTTTTGGGATAAAACGGGTTTAAGTGCTGTCTAAACACTCTAAATTGATCGTGAACTCTTACAATTAGTCAAATATATTAAATTGTCACACATCGAATCATTGTTTTCTCTCGGTTTTAGTCTGTTTTCTCGGTTTAAGCCTGTTTTGAGATCAAACATGTTTAAGTGTTGTCTAAACACTCCAAATTCATCCTGAACTCTTACAATTAGTCAAATGCATTTAATTATCACACATTCTGACCCTAGAAACAGTAACAAAGCTGTTTACTGCTTCGAATCAATGTTTGCTCGGTTTTAGCCTGTTTCGGGACAAAATGGGTAAAACTGGTGTCTAAACACTCCAAATTCAACCCGAACTCGTATAATTAGTCAAATGCATTGGACTGTTACATATTTTTACCCTAGAAAGAGTAACATAGCTCTGTACTGCTTCGAATCAATGTTTTCTCGCGGTTTTAGCCTTTTTTCTTTGTTTAAGCCTGTTTTGGGATAAAACGGGTTCAAGTGTTGTCTAAACACTCCAAATTCATCCCGAACTCTTGCAATTAGTTAAATGCATTGGATGTCCCACATTCTGACCCTAGAAACAGTAACAAAGCTGTTTACTGCTTCGAATCAATGTTTTCTCTTGGTTTTAGCCTGTTTTCTCGGTTTAAGCATGTTTTGGGATAAAACGGGTTCAAGTGTTGTCTAAACACTCCAAATTCATCCCGAAATATTGCAATTAGTTAAATGCATTGGATGTCCCACATTCTGACCCTAGAAACAGTAACAAAGCTGTTTACTGCTTCGAATCAATGTTTTCTCGGTTTTAGCCTGTTTCGGGACAAAATGGGTAAACGTGGTGTCCAAACACTCCAAATTCAACCTGAACTTTTATAATTAGTCAAACGCATTGGATTGTTACATATTTTGACCCTAGAAAGAGTTACATAGCTGTTTACTGCTTCGAATCAATGTTTTCTCTCGGTTTTAGCCTGTTTTTCTCAGTTTAAGCTTGTTTTGGGATAAAACGGGTTTAAGTGTTGTCTAAACACTCCAAATTTATCCCGAACTCTTACAATTAGTCAAATGCATTGGATTGTCACATATTCTGATCCTAAAAACAGTAACAAAGCTGTTTACTGCTTCGAATCGATGTTTTCTTGGTTTGAGCCTATTTCGGGACAAAACGGGTAAAAGTGGTGTCTAAACACTCCAAATTCGTCCCGAACTCTTAAAATTAGTCAAATGCATTGGATTGTTACATATTTTGACCCTAGAAAGAGTAACATAGCTGTGTACTGCTTCGAATCAATGTTTTCTCGTGGTTTTAGCCTTTTTTCTTTGTTTAAGCCTGTTTTGGGATAAAATGGGTTCAAGTGTCGTCTAAACACTCCAAATTCATCCCGAACTCTTGTAATTAGTTAAATGCATTGGATGTCCCACATTCTGACCCTAGAAACAGTAACAAAGCTGTTTACTGCTTCGAATCAATGTTTTCTCGGTTTTAGCCTGTTTCGGGACAAAATGGGTAAAAGTGGTGTCCAAACACTCCAAATTCAACCTGAACTTTTATAATTAGTCAAAAGCATTGGATTGTTACATATTTTGACCCTAGAAAGAGTTACATAGCTGTTTACTCCTTCGAATCAATGTTTTCTCTCGGTTTTAGCCTGTTTTCTCGGTTTAAGCCTGTTTTGGGATAAAACGGGTTTAAGTGTTGTCTAAACACTCCAAATTCATCCCGAACTCTTACAATTAGTCAAATGCATTGGATTGTCACATATTCTGATCCTAAAAACAGTAACAAAGCTGTTTACTGCTTTGAATCGATGTTTTCTCGGTTTTAGCCTGTTTCGGGACAAAATGGGTAAAACTGGTGGCTAAACACTCCAAATTCAACCCGAACTCTTATAATTAGTCAAACGCATTGGATTGTTACATATTTTGACCCTAGAAAGAGTAACATAGCTGTGTACTGCTTCGAATCAATGTTTTCTCTCGGTTTTAGCCTGTTTTCTTGGTTTAATCCTGTTTTGGGATAAAACGGGTTTAAGTGTTGTCTAAACACTCTAAATTGATCGTGAACTCTTACAATTAGTCAAATATATTAAATTGTCACACATCGAATCATTGTTTTCTCTCGGTTTTAGTCTGTTTTCTCGGTTTAAGCCTGTTTTGAGATCAAACATGTTTAAGTGTTGTCTATACACTCCAAATTCATCCTGAACTCTTACAATTAGTCAAATGCATTTAATTATCACACATTCTGACCCTAGAAACAGTAACAAAGCTGTTTACTGCTTCGAATCAATGTTTGCTCGGTTTTAGCCTGTTTCGGGACAAAATGGGTAAAACTGGTGTCTAAACACTCCAAATTCAACCCGAACTCGTATAATTAGTCAAATGCATTGGACTGTTACATATTTTTACCCTAGAAAGAGTAACATAGCTCTGTACTGCTTCGAATCAATGTTTTCTCGCGGTTTTAGCCTTTTTTCTTTGTTTAAGCCTGTTTTGGGATAAAACGGGTTCAAGTGTTGTCTAAACACTCCAAATTCATCCCGAACTCTTGCAATTAGTTAAATGCATTGGATGTCCCACATTCTGACCCTAGAAACAGTAACAAAGCTGTTTACTGCTTCGAATCAATGTTTTCTCTTGGTTTTAGCCTGTTTTCTCGGTTTAAGCATGTTTTGGGATAAAACGGGTTCAAGTGTTGTCTAAACACTCCAAATTCATCCCGAAATATTGCAATTAGTTAAATGCATTGGATGTCCCACATTCTGACCCTAGAAACAGTAACAAAGCTGTTTACTGCTTCGAATCAATGTTTTCTCGGTTTTAGCCTGTTTCGGGACAAAATGGGTAAAAGTGGTGTCCAAACACTCCAAATTCAACCTGAACTTTTATAATTAGTCAAACGCATTGGATTGTTACATATTTTGACCCTAGAAAGAGTTACATAGCTGTTTACTGCTTCGAATCATTGTTTTCTCTCGGTTTTAGCCTGTTTTTCTCAGTTTAAGCTTGTTTTGGGATAAAACGGGTTTAAGTGTTGTCTAAACACTCCAAATTTATCCCGAACTCTTACAATTAGTCAAATGCATTGGATTGTCACACATCAAATCATTGTTTTCTCTCGGTTTTAGTCTGTTTTCTCGGTTTAAGCCTGTTTTCAGATCAAACATGTTTAAGTGTTGTCTAAACACTCCAAATTCATCCCGAACTCTTACAATTAGTCAAATGCATTTAATTATCACACATTCTGACCCTAGAAACAGTAACAAAGCTGTTTACTGCTTCGAATCAATGTTTGCTCGGTTTTAGCCTATTTCGGGACAAAATGGGTAAAACTGATGTCTAAACACTCCAAATTCAACCCGAACTCGTATAATTAGTCAAATGCATTGGATTGTTACATATTTTTACCCTATAAAGAGTAACATAGCTCCGTACTGCTTCGAATCAATGTTTTCTCGCGGTTTCAGCCTTTTTTCTTTGTTTAAGTTTGTTTTGGGATAAAACGGGTTCAAGTGTTGTCTAAACACTCCAAATTCATCCCGAACTCTTGCAATTAGTTAAATGCATTGGATGTCCCTCATTCTGACCCTAGAAACAGTAACAAAGCTGTTTACTGCTTCGAATCAATGTTTTCTCTTGGTTTTAGCCTGTTTTCTCGGTTTAAGCATGTTTTGGGATAAAACGGGTTCAAGTGTTGTCTAAACACTCTAAATTCATCCCGAAATCTTGCAATTAGTTAAATGCATTGGATGTCCCTAATTCTGACCCTAGAAACAGTAACAAAGCTGTTTACTGCTTCGAATCAATGTTTTCTCGGTTTTAGCCTGTTTCGGGACAAAATGGGTAAAAGTGGTGTCCAAACACTCCAAATTCAACCTGAACTTTTATAATTAGTCAAACGCATTGGATTGTTACATATTTTAACCCTAGAAAGAGTTACATAGCTGTTTACTGCTTCGAATCAATGTTTTCTCTCGGTTTTAGCCTGTTTTCTCAGTTTAAGCTTGTTTTGGGATAAAACGGGTTTAAGTGTTGTCTAAACACTCCTAATTCATCCCGAACTCTTACAATTAGTCAAATGCAATGGATTATCACATATTCTGATCCTAAAAACAGTAACAAAGCTGTTTACTGCTTCGAATCGATGTTTTCTTGGTTTGAGCCTGTTTCGGGACAAAACGGGTAAAAGTGGTGTCTAAACACTCCGAATTCATCCCGAAATCTTACAATTAGTCAAATGCATTGGATTGTTACATATTTTGACCCTAGAAAGAGTAACATAGCTGTGTACTGCTTCGAATCAATGTTTTCTCGTGGTTTTAGCCTTTTTTCTTTGTTTAAGCCTGTTTTGGGATAAAACGGGTTTAAGTGTTGTCTAAACACTCCAAATTCATCCCGAACTCTTAGAATTAGTCAAATGCATTGGATTGTCACATATTCTGATCCTAAAAACAGTAACAAAGCTGTTTACTGCTTCGAATCGATGTTTTCTTGGTTTGAGCCTGTTTCGGGACAAAACGGGTAAAAGTGGTGTCTAAACACTCCAAATTCATCCCGAACTCTTACAATTAGTCAAATGCATTGGATTGTTACACATTTTGACCCTAGAAAGAGTAACATAGCTGTGTACTGCTTCGAATCAATGTTTTCTCGTGGTTTTAGCCTTTTTTCTTTGTTTAAGCCTGTTTTGGGATAAAACGGGTTCAAGTGTTGTCTAAACACTCCAAATTCATCCTGAACTCTTGTAATTAGTTAAATGCATTGGATGTCCCACATTCTGACCCTAGAAACAGTAACAAAGCTGTTTACTGCTTCGAATCAATGTTTTCTCGGTTTTAGCCTGTTTCGGGACAAAATGGGTAAAAGTGGTGTCCAAACACTCCAAATTCAACCTGAAATTTTATAATTAGTCAAACGCATTGGATTGTCCCTCATTCTGACCCTAGAAACAGTAACAAAGCTGTTTACTGCTTCGAATCAATGTTTTCTCTTGGTTTTAGCCTGTTTTCTCGGTTTAAGCATGTTTTGGGATAAAACGGGTTCAAGTGTTGTCTAAACACTCCAAATTCATCCCGAAATCTTGCAATTAGTTAAATGCATTGGATGTCCCACATTCTGACCCTAGAAACAGTAACAAAGCTGTTTACTGCTTCGAATCAATGTTTTCTCGGTTTTAGCCTGTTTCGGGACAAAATGGGTAAAAGTGGTGGCTAAACACTCGAAATTCAACCCGAACTCTTATAATTAGTCAAACGCATTGGATTGTTACATATTTTGACCCTAGAAAGAGTAACATAGCTGTGTACTGCTTCGAATCAATGTTTTCTCTCGGTTTTAGCCTGTTTTCTTGGTTTAATCCTGTTTTGGGATAAAACGAGTTTAAGTGTTGTCTAAACACTCTAAATTGATCGTGAACTCTTACAATTAGTCAAATATATTAAATTGTCACACATCGAATCATTGTTTTCTCTCGGTTTTAGTCTATTTTCTCGGTTTAAGCCTGTTTTCAGATCAAACATGTTTAAGTGTTGTCTAAACACTCCAAATTCATCCCGAACTCTTACAATTAGTCAAATGCATTTAATTATCACACATTCTGACCCTAGAAACAGTAACAAAGCTGTTTACTGCTTCGAATCAATGTTTGCTCGGTTTTAGCCTATTTCGGGACAAAATGGGTAAAACTGATGTCTAAACACTCCAAATTCAACCCGAACTCGTATAATTAGTCAAATGCATTGGATTGTAACATATTTTTACCCTATAAAGAGTAACATAGCTCTGTACTGCTTCGAATCAATGTTTTCTCGCGGTTTCAGCCTTTTTTCTTTGTTTAAGTTTGTTTTGGGATAAAACGGGTTCAAGTGTTGTCTAAACACTCCAAATTCATCCCGAACTCTTGCAATTAGTTAAATGCATTGGATGTCCCTCATTCTGACCCTAGAAACAGTAACAAAGCTGTTTACTGCTTCGAATCAATGTTTTCTCTTGGTTTTAGCCTGTTTTCTCGGTTTAAGCATGTTTTGGGATAAAACGGGTTCAAGTGTTGTCTAAACACTCCAAATTCATCCCGAAATCTTGCAATTAGTTAAATGCATTGGATGTCCCACATTTTGACCCTAGAAACAGTAACAAAGCTGTTTACTGCTTCGAATCAATGTTTTCTCGGTTTTAGCCTGTTTCGGGACAAAATGGGTAAAAGTGGTGTCCAAACACTCCAAATTCAACCTGAACTTTTATAATTAGTCAAACGCATTGGATTGTTACATATTTTGACCCTAGAAAGAGTTACATAGCTGTTTACTGCTTCGAATCAATGTTTTCTCTCGGTTTTAGCCTGTTTTCTCAGTTTAAGCTTGTTTTGGGATAAAACGGGTTTAAGTATTGTCTAAACACTCCGAATTCATCCCGAACTCTTACAATTAGTCAAATGCATTGGATTGTCACATATTCTGATCCTAAAAACAGTAACAAAGCTGTTTACTGCTTCGAATCGATGTTTTCTTGGTTTGAGCCTGTTTCGGGACAAAACGGGTAAAAGTGGTGTCTAAACACTCTGAATTCATCCCGAACTCTTACAATTAGTCAAATGCATTGGATTGTTACATATTTTGACCCTAGAAAGAGTAACATAGCTGTGTACTGCTTCGAATCAATGTTTTCTCGTGGTTTTAGCCTTTTTTCTTTGTTTAAGCCTCTTTTGGGATAAAACGGGTTCAAGTGTTGTGTAAACACTCCAAATTCATCCCGAACTCTTGTAATTAGTTAAATGCATTGGATGTCCCACATTCTGACCCTAGAAACAGTAACAAAGCTGTTTACTGCTTCGAATCAATGTTTTCTCGGTTTTAGCCTGTTTCGGGACAAAATGGGTAAAAGTGGTGTCCAAACACTCCAAATTCAACCTGCACTTTTATAATTAGTCAAACGCATTGGATTGTTATATATTTTGACCCTAGAAAGAGTTACATAGCTGTTTACTGCTTCGAATCAATGTTTTATCTCGGTTTTAGCCTGTTTTCTCGGTTTAAGCCTGTTTTGGGATAAAACGGGTTTAAGTGTTGTCTAAATACTCCAAATTCATCCCGAACTCTTACAATTAGTCAAATGCATTGGATTGTCACATATTCTGATCCTAAAAACAGTAACAAAGCTGTTTACTGCTTCGAATCGATGTTTTCTCGGTTTTAGCCTGTTTCGGGACAAAATGGGTAAAAGTGGTGGCTAAACACTCGAATTCAACCCGAACTCTTATAATTAGTCATACGCATTGGATTGTTACATATTTTGACCCTAGAAAGAGTAACATAGCTGTGTACTGCTTCGAATCAATGTTTCCTCTCGGTTTTAGCCTGTTTTCTTGGTTTAATCCTGTTTTGGGATAAAACGGGTTTAAGTGTTGTCTAAACACTCTAAATTGATCGTGAACTCTTACAATTAGTCAAATATATTAAATTGTCACACATCGAATCATTGTTTTCTCTCGGTTCTAGTCTGTTTTCTCGGTTTAAGCCTGTTTTGAGATCAAACATGTTTAAGTGTTGTCTAAACACTCCAAATTCATCCCGAACTCTTACAATTAGTCAAATTCATTTAATTATCACACATTCTGACCCTAGAAACAGTAACAAAGCTGTTTACTGCTTCGAATCAATGGTTGCTCGGTTTTAGCCTGTTTCGGGACAAAATGGGTAAAAGTGGTGTCTAAACACTCCAAATTCAACCCGAACTCGTATAATTAGTCAAATGCATTGGATTGTTACATATTTTTTCCCTAGAAAGAGTAACATAGCTCTGTTCTGCTTCGAATCAATGTTTTCTCGCGGTTTTAGCCTTTTTCTTTGTTTAAGCCTGTTTTGGGATAAAACGGGTTCAAGTGTTGTCTAAACACTCCAAATTCATCCCGAACTCTTGCAATTAGTTAAATGCATTGGATGTCCCACATTCTGACCCTAGAAACAGTAACAAAGCTGTTTACTGCTTCGAATCAATGTTTTCTCTTGGTTTTAGCCTGTTTTCTCGGTTTAAGCATGTTTTGGGATAAAACGGGTTCAAGTGTTGTCTAAACACTCCAAATTCATCCCGAAATCTTGCAATTAGTTAAATGCATTGGATGTCCCACATTCTGACCCTAGAAACAGTAACAAAGCTGTTTACTGCTTCGAATCAATGTTTTCTCGGTTTTAGCCTGTTTCGGGACAAAATGGGTAAAAGTGGTGTCCAAACACTCCAAATTCAACCTGAACTTTTATAATTAGTCAAACGCATTGGATTGTCACATATTTTGACCCTAGAAAGAGTTACATAGCTGTTTACTGCTTCGAATCAATGTTTTCTCTCGGTTTTAGCCTGTTTTCTCAGTTTAAGCTTGTTTTGGGATAAAACGGGTTTAAGTGTTGTCTAAACACTCCAAATTCATCCCGAACTCTTACAATTAGTAAAATGCATTGGATTGTCACATATTCTGATCCTAAAAACAGTAACAAAGCTGTTTACTGCTTCGAATCGATGTTTTCTTGGTTTGAGCCTGTTTCGGGACAAAACGGGTAAAAGTGGTGTCTAAACACTCCAAATTCATCCCGAACTCTTATAATTAGTCAAATGTATTGGATTGTTACATATTTTGACCCTATAAAGAGTAACATAGCTGTGTACTGCTTCGAATCAATGTTTTCTCGTGGTTTTAGCCTTTTTTCTTTGTTTAAGCATGTTTTGGGATAAAACGGGTTCAAGTGTTGTCTAAACACTCCAAATTCATCCCGAACTCTTGCAATTAGTTAAATGCATTGGATGTCCCACATTCTGACCCTAGAAACAGTAACAAAGCTGTTTACTGCTTCGAATCAATGTTTTCTTGGTTTTAGCCTGTTTCGGGACAAAACGGGTAAAAGTGGTGTCTAAACACTCCAAATTCATCCCGAACTCTTATAATTAGTCAAATGTATTGGATTGTTACATATTTTGACCCTATAAAGAGAAACATAGCTGTGTACTGCTTCGAATCAATGTTTTCTCGTGGTTTTAGCGTTTTTTCTTTTTTAAGCATGTTTTGGGATAAAACGGGTTCAAGTGTTGTCTAAACACTCCAAATTCATCCCGAACTCTTGCAATTAGTTAAATGCATTGGATGTCCCACATTCTGACCCTACAAACAGTAACAAAGCTGTTTACTGCTTCGAATCAATGTTTTCTCGGTTTTAGCCTGTTTCGGGACAAAATGGGTAAAAGTGGTGTCCAAACACTCCAAATTCAACCTGAACTTTTATAATTAGTCAAACGCATTTGATTGTTACATATTTTTACCCTAGAAAGAGTAACATAGCTCTGTACTGCTTCGAATCAATGTTTTCTCGCGGTTTTAGCCTTTTTCTTTGTTTAAGCCTGTTTTGGGATAAAACGGGTTCAAGTGTTGTCTAAACACTCCAAATTCATCCCGAACTCTTGCAATTAGTTAAATGCATTGGATGTCCCACATTCTGACCCTAGAAACAGTAACAAAGCTGTTTACTGCTTCGAATCAATGTTTTCTCTTGGTTTTAGCCTGTTTTCTCGGTTTAAGCATGTTTTGGGATAAAACGGGTTCAAGTGTTGTCTAAACACTCCAAATTCATCCCGAAATCTTGCAATTAGTTAAATGCATTGGATGTACCACATTCTGACCCTAGAAACAGTAACAAAGCTGTTTACTGCTTCGAATCAATGTTTTCTCGGTTTTAGCCTGTTTCGGGACAAAATGGGTAAAAGTGGTGTCCAAACACTCCAAATTCAACCTGAACTTTTATAATTAGTCAAACGCATTGGATTGTCACATATTTTGACCCTAGAAAGAGTTACATAGCTGTTTACTGCTTCGAACCAATGTTTTCTCTCGGTTTTAGCCTGTTTTCTCAGTTTAAGCTTGTTTTGGGATAAAACGGGTTTAAGTGTTGTCTAAACACTCCAAATTCATCCCGAACTCTTACAATTAGTCAAATGCATTGGATTGTCACATATTCTGATCCTAAAAACAGTAACAAAGCTGTTTACTGCTTCGAATCGATGTTTTCTTGGTTTGAGCCTGTTTCGGGACAAAACGGGTAAAAGTGGTGTCTAAACACTCCAAATTCATCCCGAACTCTTATAATTAGTCAAATGTATTGGATTGTTACATATTTTGACCCTATAAAGAGTAACATAGCTGTGTACTGCTTCGAATCAATGTTTTCTCGTGGTTTTAGCCTTTTTTCTTTGTTTAAGCATGTTTTGGGATAAAACGGGTTCAAGTGTTGTCTAAACACTCCAAATTCATCCCGAACTCTTGCAATTAGTTAAATGCATTGGATGTCCCACATTCTGACCCTAGAAACAGTAACAAAGCTGTTTACTGCTTCGAATCAATGTTTTCTTGGTTTTAGCCTGTTTCGGGACAAAACGGGTAAAAGTGGTGTCTAAACACTCCAAATTCATCCCGAACTCTTATAATTAGTCAAATGTATTGGATTGTTACATATTTTGACCCTATAAAGAGAAACATAGCTGTGTACTGCTTCGAATCAATGTTTTCTCGTGGTTTTAGCCTTTTTTCTTTTTTAAGCATGTTTTGGGATAAAACGGGTTCAAGTGTTGTCTAAACACTCCAAATTCATCCCGAACTCTTGCAATTAGTTAAATGCATTGGATGTCCCACATTCTGACCCTACAAACAGTAACAAAGCTGTTTACTGCTTCGAATCAATGTTTTCTCGGTTTTAGCCTGTTTCGGGACAAAATGGGTAAAAGTGGTGTCCAAACACTCCAAATTCAACCTGAACTTTTATAATTAGTCAAACGCATTTGATTGTTACATATTTTGACCCTAGAAAGAGTTTCATAGCTGTTTACTGCTTCGAATCAATGTTTTCTCTCGGTTTTAGCCTGTTTTCTCGGTTTAAGCCTGTTTTGGGATAAAACGGGTTTAAGTGTTGTCTAAACACTCCAAATTCATCCCGAACTCTTACAATTAGTCAAATGCATTGGATTGTCACATATTCTGATCCTAAAAACAGTAACAAAGCTGTTTACTGCTTCGAATCGATGTTTTCTCGGTTTTAGCCTGTTTCGGGACAAAATGGGTAAAAGTGGTGGCTAAACACTCCAAATTCAACCCGAACTCTTATAATTAGTCAAACGCATTGGATTGTTACATAGTTTGACCCTAGAAAGAGTAACATAGCTGTGTACTACTTCGAATCAATGTTTTCTCTCGGTTTTAGCCTGTTTTCTTGGTTTAATCCTGTTTTGGGATAAAACGGGTTTAAGTGTTGTCTAAACACTCTAAATTGATCGTGAACTCTTACAATTAGTCAAATATATTAAATTGTCACACATCGAATCATTGTTTTCTCTCGGTTTTAGTCTGTTTTCTCGGTTTAAGCCTGTTTTGAGATCAAACATGTTTAAGTGTTGTCTAAACACTCCAAATTCATCCCGAACTCTTACAATTAGTCAAATGCATTTAATTATCACACATTCTGACCATAGAAACAGTAACAAGGCTGTTTACTGCTTCGAATCAATGTTTGCTCGGTTTTAGCCTGTTTCGGGACAAAATGGGTAAAACTGGTGTCTAAACACTCCAAATTCAACCCGAACTCGTATAATTAGTCAAATGCATTGGATTGTTACATATTTTTACCCTAGAAAGAGTAACATAGCTCTGTATTGCTTCGAATCAATGTTTTCTCGCGGTTTTAGCCTTTTTTCTTTGTTTAAGCTTGTTTTGGGATAAAACGGGTTCAAGTGTTGTCTAAACACTCCAAATTCTATGGACCATAATCGATCAGGAACTTGGTCGTGTCCATATGGTCCGTACGGTCACATGTACGGACGTCCGTACGTATGTGGAACAAGGCCGAGTTTCACTAAGTGTAACATGAAGGAGATGAGGCCTTATCACATAAAGCCCAAGAGAAGGATCGAGAACAGCATTCTAGCCGTTAGAAGAGAAGAAGGAAGAAGGTCACGGGTCTTGAGTCCACTTGGGAGACAAGGACAGGTCACTTTCACTCCTTGGGACCATTTTTCTCTTACCTTATGTCCCTATCGCCTAGAATGTCTCTTGTAAGGGAGTAGCCCTAGCTGTCTTCACTATTTAAGGGCTCTTAGCCACATTGTAATCGATATACTTATGGAATCAAAGATCCTCTTCATTCTCTTTGCCGACCTAAACCACATCTCTCACTCTTAGCTCTTTACAATATGGTATCAGAGCCAGGTTTTTCGATCCACAATTCTCTAAACTTACTCCTAACACTTCTATTCTCTATTATACTTGCTAATCTATAACTCTCTTATACCTTCTACTCGCTAATCTACTCATACTCGTCACTACTCTATCTATTATACTCTCTTACATTCAAATCTGTGACAATGGATAACAACAAACCGATTGTTACTCTAGTGGTGCTCAAAGGAGCAAATTATTTGTTGTGGAAAAGAACCACAAAGACCGCACTTAGTGGCCGGGGCTTATGGATCCATGTTGAGATGGACCAACTCCCCAAGAAAGCCACCAAAGAGGACGGTAAAGAAGAAAAGGAAGAAGACAAGGAGGCTGATCTCGAAAAGGAAGTCAAGTGGTTCCAAGAAGATCAGACCGTGCTTGCCATTCTCCAAAGTTCGCTGGACGCACCAATCCTTGAAGCTTACTCGTACTGCGAGACGGCTAAGGAGCTATGGGAGACGCTTGCGAACGTCTATGGGAATGTGACCAACTTGACTCGAGTATTTGAAGTCAAGAAGGCGATTAACAGTCTCCACCAAGAAGACTTAGAGTTCACAAAGCATTTTGGGAAGTTTAGGTCACTATGGGCCGAACTTGAGATGCTTAGGCCAAGTACAATCGATCCGGCCATCCTCAACGAGAGAAAAGAGCAAGACAAGGTCTTTGGCCTCTTACTTACTCTTAACCCGGTGTTTAACGATCTCATCAAACACATCCTTCGTGGTGATAAGCTACCCACCCTTGATGATGTGTGTTCCCAAGTCCAAAAAGAACAAGGTTCACTTGGTCTCTTTAGTGGGAAAGAAAAGTTGGCCACCGCCAACAAGGGAACTTACAAGCACGAGGACAGGAGGATGGTGGTATGTGATCACTGTAAGAAGAGAGGCCATGTGAAGGACAAGTGCTGGATCCTTCATCCTCATCTCAAACCGGCTAAGTTTAAGGCTAACCTCTCGCAAGAAGGACCTAGCGGTCAAGGTACCGGTGCAGCGAACCAAGGAGGGACAACAGCCACGGCCATGGCCGCATCCTACGGAGATCTTGTGAGGAAGTCAGACCTGGAGGCCCTCATCAAGTCCATTGCTGCACTAAAGGATTCTGGTATCTCTTTCTTTGCCTCAAAACCTAGTAACTCCCTTGTTGTTGACTCAGGTGCTTCTCACCATATGATAAGCAATCCTAGTCTCATAAACAACATAAAACCAGCTGTAGGGAATGTTATTATTGCCAATGGGGACCGTATACCAGTTAAAGGAATAGGAGATTTGAAATTGTTTGATAAACTCTCAAAGGCCTTCTTTATGCCTACTTTTACATCTAATCTTCTATCGGTTAAGAAAGCTACTACTGATCTCAATTGTTATACTATATTTGGACCTAATAGTGTACATTTTCAGGATATTGAGACTGGAAAGATCCTTGGAGAAGGGGAGGCTAGAGGAGATCTCTATGTCCTAGAGAAAACTTTACCAGGTTCTTCAAATTTGTTTTCGCTTATTTCAAATCTTAGTAGTGACTCAAGTGATGTGTGGCATGCTAGGCTAGGCCACCCTCACTCTCATGCTTTTAAATTAATGTTGCCTAATGGTTCATTTGATAACTCTAAGTGTGAGGCTTGTATTCTTGGTAAACATTGAAAGTCAGTTTTTCCTAAGTCTACTACCTTATATGATCATTGCTTTGATTTGGTACATTCTGATGTGTGGACATCTCCTTGTCTATCTAGAGATAACAACAAGTATTTTGTGACCTTTATTGATGAAAAATCTAAGTACACATGGCTTACCTTGTTACCATCTAAAGATAGAGTCTATGATGCCTTTGTTAATTTTCAGAACTATGTCACTAATCACTTCAATGCTAAAATTAAGGTACTAAGATCGGATAATGGAGGAGAATACACAAGCCACAAACTCAAAGAACACTTAGCAAAGCATGGCATACTACAACAAACAAGTTGCCCATACACACCACAACAAAATGGAGTGGCGGAGAGGAAGAACCGTCATCTCATGGAAGTGGCAAGATCAATGATGTTTCACACCAATGTCACAAAGAGGTTTTGGGGAGATGCGGTCATGACGGCATGTTACTTGATCAATAGGACACCAACCAAAGTCTTACAAGACATGTCACCCTATGAGGTATTAAACAAAATTAAACCTTCTCTTGATCACTTACGTGTGTTTGGGTGTGTGTGTTTTGTGTTAATACCAGGAGAACAAAGAAGTAAGCTCGATGCCAAAAGCACTAAGTGCATGTTCATCGGCTACTCAACAAGTCAAAAGGGATATAAGTGCTACGATCTTACCACTGGCCGTACGCTTATCTCTAGGGATGTGAAGTTCTTCGAACATCAAGGATATCATGACAAGAAGGATTGGGACAGCTTGAAGGACCTCTCTCAGCCCACCTCTGATCGGGCGACTAACTTGCGGTTCCTTCTTGGTCACCTCGGCATCACAACACCACCAAACGTCATTGAGCCAAATCACTCTGAGCCGTGCCCACCGCATGACTCAACATCATCACATCTACCCGAAGAGGAGTCTGTCCACGGTGCTGAACCAGACATGGCTTCACCAACGGCGACCGTCACTGAACAGCCAACCGACTGTACTAATCAGGAGCATGAAGGACATGATGAGGCTGCCCCACAGGAATCTCGGCCTTTGCCGAGACGCAGTGAACGCATCAGGTCTCACTCGTCCACCTGGAAAGAGAAACGTGTGTATTATAACAACCAAGCTGTCGCCCATCCTATCCAAGCTGTATGTTTGCTTGACCTGGTCCCATTGGACCATGCGGCCTTCCTCAGCAAAATTGATGCCCACTTTGTTCCCCAATCCTATGAGGAAGCCAAAGAACATAAGGAGTGGCTCAACGCAGTAGACGATGAAACGGGGGCCATGGTACGTAATCACACGTGGGACGAGGCAGATCTCCCAAAAGGCAAAAAGGCTGTCAGCTCCAAGTGGGTGTTTACCATCAAGTATCTTAGCACCGGTGAGGTGGAACGCTACAAGGCTCGCCTGGTCGCTCGTGGCTTCACACAAACCTGTGGTCTTGACTACACGGACACATTCGCTCCTGTTGCTAAACTTGACACTGTCCGTGTCGTTCTCTCCCTTGCTACGAACTTGTCTTGGGACTTATGGCAAATGGACGTCAAGAATGCGTTCCTTCAGGGGGAGCTTTCCGAAGAAGTCTACATGCACCCTCCACCGGGTCTGGAAGATATTGTTGCTCCGGGTAAGGTGCTCCGACTCCGCAAGGCCATCTATGGTTTAAAAAAATCTCCAAGGGCATGGTACCACAAGCTCAGCTCCACTCTTCGAGCCCATGGCTTCAAACGGTCTGAAGCCGATCACACCTTGTTCACCCTTCGCTCCGCCAATGGCCTGGTTGTGGTCCTGATCTATGTGGATGACATCATTATCTCCGGTGATGATAAGGAAGGTATTGACACCACCAAGGCCCTTCTTAACACTTCCTTTGATATTAAAGATCTTGGTGCGCTCAAGTACTTCCTTGGGATTGAAATCTCTCGCTCTCCGGAGGGTTTGTTTCTCTCCCAAAGAAAGTATACCCTTGATCTTTTACATGAGACAGGTAAACTTGGAGCTAAGCCGGTATATACGCCTCTTGAAGAAGGATACCAGGTCAAGCGAAAGGGGGAGATGAAACAGACACCAAATGCTCCGGCCACCAAGCTGGCCGAACCATAGGCGGATCCGGGGAGATATCGTAGGCTTGTAGGGAAACTGATCTATCTCACAATCACATGGCCAGACTTGTGCTATGCCGTTAACCAAGTTAGTCAACATATGCAAGCACCGACCAACTTTGACTGGAACACGGTGGAACGGATCATGTGTTACCTAAAAGGGAGTCCCGGCCAAGGTGTTTGGATGGGCAAGAACAACAGCACGGAGATAGTCGGGTATTGTGATGCGGATTACGCAGGTGACACGATGGACAGGAGGTCAACGTCTGGATACTGTACGTTTGTTGGAGGGAACCTGGTAACGTGGCGATCAAAGAAACAAAAGGTGGTCTCATGCTCAAGTGCCGAGTCCGAATACCGGGCCATGAAGAAACTCACCAATGAACTCACATGGCTCAAATCACTCCTCAAGGACCTTGGATTCGAGTCTAATCAACCGATCACAATGCACTGTGACAACAATGCCGCAATACACATTGCAACCAACTCAGTCTTTCATGAACGGACCAAGCATATTGATGTGGATTGTCATAAGGTTCGAGAGAAGATTGAAGAAGGGGTGATCCTACCATGTCACACACCAATTAAAGACCAGTTGGCAGACATCTTCACCAAGGCTGTAAGTCCCCAAGTTTGTGAATATATCTATGGCAAGATGGGACTTGTAGATCCTACACGTCCAAGATAGACTCGTCTAACTCGTGGATATCACACTCTTTTTCCCTTAACATAGATTTTGTCCCATGAGGTTTTACTATGCTAAGGTTTTTAATGAGGTGATACTTCACGAGTTCCAAGCTTAGCCATTCCATTCGGCTAAGCTTGAGGGGGAGTATGGACCATAATCGATCATGAACTTGGTCGTGTCCGTACGGTCACATGTACGGACGTCCGTACGTATGTGGAACAAGGCCGAGTTTCACTAAGTGTAACATGAAGGAGATGAGGCCTTATCACATAAAGCCCAAGAGAAGGATCGAGAACAGCATTCTAGCCGTTAGAAGAGAAGAAGGAAGAAGGTCACGTGTCTTGAGTCCACTTGGGAGACAAGGACAGGTCACTTTCACTCCTTGGGACCATTTTTCTCTTACCTTATGTCCCTATCGCCTAGAATGTCTCTTGTAAGGGAGTAGCCCTAGCTGTCTTCACTATTTAAGGGCTCTTAGCCACATTGTAATCGATATACTTATGGAATCAAAGATCCTCTTCATTCTCTTTGCCGACCTAAACCACATCTCTCACTCTTAGCTCTTTACTTCCACTTAAAACAATAAATTCATCCCGAACTCTTGCAATTAGTTAAATGCATTGGATGTCTCACATTCTGACCCTAGAAACAGTAACAAAGCTGTTTACTGCTTCGAATCAATGTTTTCTCTTGGTTTTAGCCTGTTTTCTCGGTTCAAGCATGTTTTGGGATAAAGCGGGTTCAAGTGTTGTCTAAACACTCCAAATTCATCCCGAAATCTTGCAATTAGTTAAATGCATTGGATGTCCCACATTCTGACCCTAGAAACAGTAACAAAGCTGTTTACTGCTTCGAATCAATGTTTTCTCGGTTTTAGCCTGTTTCGGGACAAAATGGGTAAAAGTGGTGTCCAAACACTCCAAATTCAACCTGATCTTTTATAATTAGTCAAACGCATTGGATTGTTACATATTTTGACCCTAGAAAGAGTTACATAGCTGTTTACTGCTTCGAATCAATGTTTTCTCTCGGTTTTAGCCTGTTTTCTCGGTTTAAGCCTGTTTTGGGATAAAACGGGTTTAAGTGTTGTCTAAACACTCCAAATTCATCACGAACTCTTACAATTAGTCAAATGCATTGGATTGTCACATATTCTGATCCTAAAAACAGTAACAAAGCTGTTTACTGCTTCGAATCGATGTTTTCTCGGTTTTAGCCTGTTTCGGGACAATATGGGTAAAAGTGGTGGCTAAACACTCCAAATTTATCCCGTACTCTTATAATTAGTCAAACGCATTCGATTGTTACATATTTTGACCCTAGAAAGAGTAACATAGCTGTGTACTGCTTCGAATCAATGTTTTCTCTCGGTTTTAGCCTGTTTTCTTGGTTTAATCCTGTTTTGGGATAAAATGGGTTTAAGTGTTGTCTAAACACTCTAAATTGATCGTGAAATCTTACAATTAGTCAAATGTATTAAATTGTCACACATTCTGACGCTAGAAACAGTAACAAAGCTGTTTACTGCTTCGAATCAATGTTTTCTCGGTTTGAGCCTGTTTCGGGACAAAATGGGTAAAAGTGGTGTCTAAACACTCCAAATTCAACCCGAACTCTTATAATTAGTCAAATGCATTGGATTGTTACATATTTTGACCCGAGAAAGAGTTACATAGCTGTTTACTGCATCGAATCAATTTTTTCTCTCGGTTTTAGTCTGTTTTCTCGGTTTAAGCCTGTTTTGGGATAAAACGTGTTTAAGTGTTTTCTAAACACTCCAAATTTATCCCGAACTCTTACAATTAGTCAAATACATTAAATTTTCACAGATTCTGACCCTAGAAACAGTAACAAATCTGTTTACTGCTTCGAATCAATGTTTTATCGGTTTTAGCCTCTTTCGGGAGAAAATGGGTAAAAGCGGTGTCTAAACACTCCAAATTCAACCCGAACTCGTATAATTAGTCAAATGCATTGGATTGTTACATATTTTGACCCTAGAAAGAGTAACATAGCTGTGTACTGCTTCGAATCAATGTTTTCTCGCGGTTTTAGCCTTTTTTCTTTGTTTAAGCCTGTTTTGGGATAAAACGGGTTCAAGTGTTGTCTAAACACTCCAAATTCATCCCGAACTCTTGCAATTAGTTAAATGCATTGGATGTCCCACATTCTGACCCTAGAAACAGTAACAAAGCTGTTTACTGCTTCGAATCAATGTTTTCTCGGTTTTAGCCTGTTTCGGGACAAAATGGGTAAAAGTGGGGTCCAAACACCCAAATTCAACCTGATCTTTTATAATTAGTCAAACGCATTGGATTGTTACATATTTTGACCCTAGAAAGAGTTACATAGCTGTTTACTGCTTCGAATCAATGTTTTCTCTCGGTTTTAGCCTGTTTTCTCGGTTTAAGCTTGTTTTGGGATAAAACGGGTTTAAGTGTTGTCTAAACACTCCAAATTCATCACGAACTCTTACAATTAGTCAAATGCATTGGATTGTCACATATTCTGATCCTAAAAATAGTAACAAAGCTGTTTACTGCTTCGAATCGATGTTTTCTCGGTTTTAGCCTGTTTCGGGACAAAATGGGTAAAAGTGGTGGCTAAACACTCCAAATTCATCCCGAACTCTTATAATTAGTCAAACGCATTGGATTGTTACATATTTTGACCCTAGAAAGAGTAACATAGCTGTGTACTGCTTCGAATCAATGTTTTCTCTCGGTTTTAGCCTGTTTTCTTGGTTTAATCCTGTTTTGGGATAAAACGGGTTTAAGTGTTGTCTAAACACTCTAAATTGATCGTGAACTCTTACAATTAGTCAAATGTATTAAATTGTCACACATTCTGACGCTAGAAACAGTAACAAAGCTGTTTACTGCTTCGAATCAATGTTTTCTCGGTTTGAGCCTGTTTCGGGACAAAATGGGTAAAAGTGGTGTCTAAACACTCCAAATTCAACCCGAACTCTTATAATTAGTCAAATGCATTGGATTGCTACATATTTTGACCCGAGAAAGAGTTACATAGCTGTTTACTGCGTCGAATCAATTTTTTCTCTCGGTTTTAGTCTGTTTTCTCGGTTTAAGCCTGTTTTGAGATCAAACATGTTTAAGTGTTGTCTAAACACTCCAAATTCATCCCGAACTCTTACAATTAGTCAAATGCATTGGATTGTCACATATTCTGATCCTATAAACAGTAACAAAGCTGTTTACTGCTTCGAATCGATGTTTTATCGGTTTTAGCCTGTTTCGGGACAAAATGGGTAAAAGTAGTGTCTAAACACTCCAAATTCAACCCGAACTCGTATAATTAGTCAAATGCATTGGATTGTTACATATGTTGACCCTAGAAAGAGTAACATAGTTGTGTACTGCTTCGAATCAATGTTTTCTCTGGGTTTAGCCTGTTTTCTCGGTTTAAGCATGTTTTGGGATAAAACAGGTTCAAGTGTTGTCTAAACACTCCAAATTCATCCGGAAATCTTGCAATTAGTTAAATGCATTGGATCGTCCCACATTTTGACCCTAGACACAGTAACAAAGCTGTTTACTGCTTCAAACCAATGTTTTCTCGGTTTTAGCCTGTTTCGGGACAAAATGGGTAGAAGTGCTGTCTAAACACTCCAAATTCAACCCGAACTCTTATAATTAGTCAAATGCATTGGATTGTTACATATTTTGACCGTAGAAAGAGTTACATAGCTGTTTACGGCTTCGAATCATTGTTTTCTCTCGGTTTTAGTCTGTTTTCTCGGTAAGCCTGTTTTTGGATAAAACGTGTTTAAGTGTTTTCTAAACACTCCAAATTTATGATCCTCCCAAGGATTCGGCACGTTCGAGTTGGTTGATAGAGACACCTTGATTCTAAAGACGACGAAGCCTCAAGAATAAGGATGGTGGAATGAATGGTCGCACAAGAGTTGCGGAAAGACTCTTGATATACCGGTTTGATCTTTCAGCCTCACACCAAAATGATCGGATCTCTCAGCCTCGCACCAAGGAGATCGGGGTTTTGACTATCGGAATCACACCAAGTAGTCGGTTTTGATTGTTGGAATCACACCAAGCAATCGGTTTTGTTCACAAAGAACAGAAGAGAATCACTCTCAAAAAGAAAAGGTTTTGATAAAAAGTTGGATTGTTGATTATTTCTTTACTCTTACATGAGTTTATATAAGATAAGAAAACTTGGTAACAAAGCCAAGTATTATTCTTGAAACTAAAAACAATAAAGATAGATAGTTGAATGAAGATTCAACTCTTGAATTTTGTCTTTCCAAGGTTTCCTTCCCAAGGTGAGTTGAACTCCAATTTTCGTCACTTCTCTTTGACCACAAAATAAAGTGATTATTTTGGGCTTTCTTGGACTTGAATTAGGCTCAAACTTGGCTGGACTTGATAGGTATCATCCCCAAAATAATTTCCCATGCTCTCTTTTGCCATAAGTTCTTGTATTAGCCCATTAAGTACCTTCTTGATCTTTTTAACTCTCTTTGACTCCTTGATCCAATTTGCTGATGAGAAACAGTATGGGCTGTATCATTTCTTCATCTTGGACTTAGTAGAAAACAACTCCTGGTTGCCAAACATAATTCTGGAAGCTCTTAAACCAACTGGACCTAAAACTCATCAAGTTAAGAAATAGATCCACCTCCTTTGGCAAATGGGACGTAACTCTGTGGTTTGTTGGCCTAATCTTGTGTTCTTGAGCTTGTTGGAAACATAGAGATCCATTGACATCCTCCAGTTGATTTCGTGTCCAATTTGATTCTGAGTTGGTCTGTGTAACACGATCTTTGGCTCAGACGCGAAAATGGAACTAGGACAGATCCACTGACTTGAAATATCCATATCTTTCAAGTATGAACTGATTTTAACGTGCTTCTAATTCTCAGTGGTTCTAGGATGGATCAATATTTCAGAACAGTTTTGTTCATAGCTTGAGTACTTCTGGCTTGGTCGAAATCCTCCTTTGAATGCTCGTAGGTCTAAGTCGCGTAGCCATGAGTTCACCTGATTTGTAAAATGAATAACTCCTTCACCTAAACTCTGATTGGACTGATTCAACTTCGAGATATGCTCTAGATGCGGTAAGAATGCATCCCAAATAGCAGTTTGGTAGGAAGATTTGATCTTTGACTTCGTTCGTGTTGACCAAGACTCAAGGGTCGTCTTGGATGGTCTCATGATCATATCATACCCCTCCTCTTGAAAAAGTTTCATCCTCGAAACTGTAAGACTTTGGGTTGGAGAGTGTTGAAGTGACTCTGGTGGCTTACCATGAGGAAGATTTGCACAGTTTATAGTGAGATCTTTCTTGGTTCCTACAAAATCAACAACTTGCTCTATCTTGCTTGACGATAAATGGAATGTTGGCTTTTCTCTCCTTGTTGGTTCATCAGATGAATCATCCATACTATCAAGGTTGTTGATGATAATGCCTTTCTTCGCGGCTTCCTCACTCTGATCTTTGCTGATCTCTTTGTGCTTTGGTTCCTCGGCTTCTGTTTGCTCACTCGGTGATTTTGCTATTTCTAACAGATTTTTCTGAACCAACAACTCCTTGTGCTCCTTTGGTGATGGTAACGAAACAAAAGCAGCGTTCTCTTCTTTAAAAACAAGAGATGTCCTTTCTCGTTGGTAACTTGGTGTGACAGTAGACGCTCCATCAGTTGGTCTAGAAGGCCTCCTTAGAATATGATTTGAACCAAGATGGTGATGGTTGGGAACATATCGTTTCCTCAAAATAGACTTCAATTCTGCCCAAGTCTCAATAGGGTGTTCTCCATTTCTCCTCCTGCTTATCACCAACTGATCCCACCAAGTAATGGCATAATCACAAAATCCAGTGACTGCAACTCGTACCTTCTTCATTTCACAATAGTTTTGACAACTAAAAACCGACTCAATCTTGTTCTCCCACTCTAGGTATGCATCTGGGGCATTCCTGCCTTGAAAGGTAGGAATCTCCAACTTATTACCTCCAATGTTGTCATAAATTTGATCCATGCCATCTATGTGTTGTGGCCTCCTATGGCTTGTTCTTGATGATTGAGTAATGTAATAATCGTCAGCCCTTAATACTCTAAGTTGATCTCTTTCTCTTCTATGCTGCAACATTTGTGGTTGTCTTTGTTGTGCCTCCACTTGAACTTCATCCAACCTCTTGTAGATTGCACTCATCTCAACCCTCATCAACCGTCGCATCTCTCCCATAAGTGCTTGAACTTGTGGATCATTAGACATTTTTTTCTTCTTTTTTTTTTTGCTTTTTTTTTTTGCCTTTTTTTTTTCTTCTCTGTTTTTTTTTTCTTTTCTTTTTTTCTTTTTTTTTTCTTTTTGCTTACTTTTTCTATTTTTTTTTTCCTTCTTTTTTTTTTCTCGTTTTATTTTTTTTTTTTGCCTTTTTTTTTTTTTAAATAAAATAAATAGAAATAGAAGATGAAAAGATGAGAAGATGAAAATAAAGAAGATGGAAAGATAGAAAGATGATAGATAGAAGATTGAAAGATAGAAAATGATAAGAAGAAGATGAACGGTTAGAAGATGATAGAATGATAGAATACCAAACTCAAGGGTGTGCTCTGATACCACTTGATATGATCCTCCCAAGGATTCGGCACCTTCGAGTTGGTTGATAGAGACACCTTGATTCTAAAGACGACGAAGCCTCAAAAATAAGGATGGTGGAATGAATGGTCGCACAAGAGTTGCGGAAAGACTCTTGATATACCGGTTTGATCTTTCAGCCTCACACCAAAAAGATCGGATCTCTCAGCCTCGCACCAAGGAGATCGGGGTTTTGACTATCGGAATCACACCAAGTAGTCGGTTTTGATTGTTGGAATCACACCAAGCAATCGGTTTTGTTCACAAAGAACAGAAGAGAATCACTCTCAAAAAGAAAAGGTTTTGATAAAAAGTTGGATTGTTGATTATTTCTTTACTCTTACATGAGTTTATATAAGATAAGAAAACTTGGTAACAAAGCCAAGTATTATTCTTGAAACTAAAAACAATAAAGATAGATAGTTGAATGAAGATTCAACTCTTGAATTTTGTCTTCCCAAGGTGAGTTGAACTCCAATTTTCGTCACTTCTCTTTGACCACAAAATAAAGTGATTATTTTGGGCTTTCTTGGACTTGAATTAGGCTCAAACTGGGCTGGACTTGATAGGTATCATCCCCAAAATAATTTCCCATGCTCTCGTTTGCCATAAGTTCTTGTATTAGCCCATTAAGTACCTTCTTGATCTTTTTAACTCTCTTTGACTCCTTGATCCAATTTGCTGATGAGAAACAGCATGGGCTGTATCATTTCTTCATCTTGGACTTAGTAGAAAACAACTCCTGGTTGCCAAACATAATTCTGGAAGCTCTTAAACCAACTGGACCTAAAACTCATCAAGTTAAGAAATAGATCCACCTCCTTTGGCAAATGGGACGTAACTCTGTGGTTTGTTGGCCTAATCTTGTGTTCTTGAGCTTGTTGGAAACATAAGAGATCCATTGACATCCTCCAGTTGATTTCGTGTCCAAATTGATTCTGAGTTGGTCTGTGTAACACGATCTTTGGCTCAGACGCGATAATGGAACTAGGACAGATCCACTGACTTGAAATATCCATATCTTTCAAGTATGAACTGATTTTAACGTGCTTCCAATTCTCAGTGGTTCTAGGATGGATCAATATTTCAGAACAGTTTTGTTCATAGCTTGAGTACTTCTGGCTTGGTCGGAATCCTCCTTTGAATGCTCGTAGGTCTAAGTCGCGTAGCCATGAGTTCACCTGATTTGTAAAATGAATAACTCCTTCACCTAAACTCTGATTGGACTGATTCAACTTCGAGATATGCTCTAGATGCGGTAAGAATGCATCCCAAATAGCAGTTTGGTAGGAAGATTTGATCTTTGACTTCGTTCGTGTTGACCAAGACTCAAGGGTCGTCTTGGATGGTCTCATGATCATATCAAAAGCTATTTACTGCTTCGAATCAATGTTTTATCGGTTTTAGCCTATTTCGGGAAAAAATGGGTAAAAGCGGTGTCTAAACACTCCAAATTCAACCCGAACTCGTATAATTAGTCAAATGCATTGGATTGTTACATATTTTGATCCTAAAAACAGTAACAAAGCTGTTTACTGCTTCGAATCGATGTTTTCTTGGTTTGAGCCTGTTTCGGGACAAAATGGGTAAAAGTGGTGTCTAAACACTCCAAATTCATCCCGAACTCTTACAATTAGTCAAATGCATAGGATTGTTACATATTTTGACCCTAGAAAGAGTAACATAGCTGTGTACTGCTTCGAATCAATGTTTTCTAGTGGTTTTAGCCTTTTTTCTTTGTTTAAGCCTGTTTTGGGATAAAACGGGTTCAAGTGTTATCTAAGCACTCCAAATTCCTCCCGAACTCTTGTAATTAGTTAAATGCATTGGATGTCCCACATTCTGACCCTAGAAACAGTAACAAAGCTGTTTACTGCTTCGAATCAATGTTTTCTCGGTTTTAGCCTGTTTCGGGACAAAATGGGTAAAAGTGGTGTCCAAACACTCCAAATTCAACCTGATCTTTTATAATTAGTCAAACGCATTGGATTGTTACATATTTTGACCCTAGAAAGAGTTACATAGCTGTTTACTGCTTCGAATCAATGTTTTCTCTCGGTTTTAGCCTGTTTTCTCGGTTTAAGCCTGTTTTGGGATAAAACGGGTTTATGTGTTGTCTAAACACTCCAAATTCATCACGAACTCTTACAATTAGTCAAATGCATTGGATTGTCTCATATTCTGATCCTAAAAACAGTAACAAAGCTGTTTACTGCTTCGAATCGATGTTTTCTCGGTTTTAGCCTGTTTCAGGACAAAATGGGTAAAAGTGGTGGCTAAACACTCCAAATTCATCCCGAACTCTTATAATTAGTCAAACGCATTGGATTGTTACATATTTTGACCCTAGAAAGAGTAACATAGCTGTGTACTGCTTCGAATCAATGTTTTCTCTCGGTTTTAGCCTGTTTTCTTGGTTTAATCCTGTTTTGGGATAAAACGGGTTTAAGTGTTGTCTAAACACTCTAAATTGATCGTGAACTCCTACAATTAGTCAAATGTATTAAATTGTCACACATTCTGACCCTAGAAAGAGTAACATAGTTGTGTACTGCTTCGAATCAATGTTTTCTCTGGGTTTAGCCTGTTTTCTCGGTTTAAGCATGTTTTGGGATAAAACAGGTTCAAGTGTTGTCTAAACACTCCAAATTCATCCGGAAATCTTGCAATTAGTTAAATGCATTGGATCGTCCCACATTTTGACCCTAGACACAGTAACAAAGCTGTTTACTGCTTCAAACCAATGTTTTCTCGGTTTTAGCCTGTTTCGGGACAAAATGGGTAGAAGTGCTGTCTAAACACTCCAAATTCAACCCGAACTCTTATAATTAGTCAAATGCATTGGATTGTTACATATTTTGACCGTAGAAAGAGTTACATAGCTGTTTACGGCTTCGAATCATTGTTTTCTCTCGGTTTTAGTCTGTTTTCTCGGTAAGCCTGTTTTTGGATAAAACGTGTTTAAGTGTTTTCTAAACACTCCAAATTTATGATCCTCCCAAGGATTCGGCACGTTCGAGTTGGTTGATAGAGACACCTTGATTCTAAAGACGACAAAGCCTCAAGAATAAGGATGGTGGAATGAATGGTCGCACAAGAGTTGCGGAAAGACTCTTGATATACCGGTTTGATCTTTCAGCCTCACACCAAAATGATCGGATCTCTCAGCCTCGCACCAAGGAGATCGGGGTTTTGACTATCGGAATCACACCAAGTAGTCGGTTTTGATTGTTGGAATCACACCAAGCAATCGGTTTTGTTCACAAAGAACAGAAGAGAATCACTCTCAAAAAGAAAAGGTTTTGATAAAAAGTTGGATTGTTGATTATTTCTTTACTCTTACATGAGTTTATATAAGATAAGAAAACTTGGTAACAAAGCCAAGTATTATTCTTGAAACTAAAAACAATAAAGATAGATAGTTGAATGAAGATTCAACTCTTGAATTTTGTCTTCCCAAGGTTTCCTTCCCAAGGTGAGTTGAACTCCAATTTTCGTCACTTCTCTTTGACCACAAAATAAAGTGATTATTTTGGGCTTTCTTGGACTTGAATTAGGCTCAAACTTGGCTGGACTTGATAGGTATCATCCCCAAAATAATTTCCCATGCTCTCTTTTGCCATAAGTTCTTGTATTAGCCCATTAAGTACCTTCTTGATCTTTTTAACTCTCTTTGACTCCTTGATCCAATTTGCTGATGAGAAACAGCATGGGCTGTATCATTTCTTCATCTTGGACTTAGTAGAAAACAACTCCTGGTTGCCAAACATAATTCTGGAAGCTCTTAAACCAACTGGACCTAAAACTCATCAAGTTAAGAAATAGATCCACCTCCTTTGGCAAATGGGACGTAACTCTGTGGTTTGTTGGCCTAATCTTGTGTTCTTGAGCTTGTTGGAAACATAGAGATCCATTGACATCCTCCAGTTGATTTCGTGTCCAATTTGATTCTGAGTTGGTCTGTGTAACACGATCTTTGGCTCAGACGCGAAAATGGAACTAGGACAGATCCACTGACTTGAAATATCCATATCTTTCAAGTATGAACTGATTTTAACGTGCTTCTAATTCTCAGTGGTTCTAGGATGGATCAATATTTCAGAACAGTTTTGTTCATAGCTTGAGTACTTCTGGCTTGGTCGAAATCCTCCTTTGAATGCTCGTAGGTCTAAGTCGCGTAGCCATGAGTTCACCTGATTTGTAAAATGAATAACTCCTTCACCTAAACTCTGATTGGACTGATTCAACTTCGAGATATGCTCTAGATGCGGTAAGAATGCATCCCAAATAGCAGTTTGGTAGGAAGATTTGATCTTTGACTTCGTTCGTGTTGACCAGGACTCAAGGGTCGTCTTGGATGGTCTCATGATCATATCATACCCCTCCTCTTGAAAAAGTTTCATCCTCGAAACTGTAAGACTTTGGGTTGGAGAGTGTTGAAGTGACTCTGGTGGCTTACCATGAGGAAGATTTGCACAGTTTATAGTGAGATCTTTCTTGGTTCCTACAAAATCAACAACTTGCTCTATCTTGCTTGACGATAAATGGAATGTTGGCTTTTCTCTCCTTGTTGGTTCATCAGATGAATCATCCATACTATCAAGGTTGTTGATGATAATGCCTTTCTTCGCGGCTTCCTCACTCTGATCTTTGCTGATCTCTTTGTGCTTTGGTTCCTCGGCTTCTGTTTGCTCACTCGGTGATTTTGCTATTTCTAACAGATTTTTCTGAACCAACAACTCCTTGTGCTCCTTTGGTGATGGTAACGAAACAAAAGCAGCGTTCTCTTCTTTAAAAACAAGAGATGTCCTTTCTCGTTGGTAACTTGGTGTGACAGTAGACGCTCCATCAGTTGGTCTAGAAGGCCTCCTTAGAATATGATTTGAACCAAGATGGTGATGGTTGGGAACATATCGTTTCCTCAAAATAGACTTCAATTCTGCCCAAGTCTCAATAGGGTTCTCCATTTCTCCTCCTGCTTATCACCAACTGATCCCACCAAGTAATGGCATAATCACAAAATCCAGTGACTGCAACTCGTACCTTCTTCATTTCACAATAGTTTTGACAACTAAAAACCGACTCAATCTTGTTCTCCCACTCTAGGTATGCATCTGGGGCATTCCTGCCTTGAAAGGTAGGAATCTCCAACTTATTACCTCCAATGTTGTCATAAATTTGATCCATGCCATCTATGTGTTGTGGCCTCCTATGGCTTGTTCTTGATGATTGAGTAATGTAATAATCGTCAGCCCTTAATACTCTAAGTTGATCTCTTTCTCTTCTATGCTGCAACATTTGTGGTTGTCTTTGTTGTGCCTCCACTTGAACTTCATCCAACCTCTTGTAGATTGCACTCATCTCAACCCTCATCAACCGTCGCATCTCTCCCATAAGTGCTTGAACTTGTGGATCATTAGACATTTTTTTCTTCTTTTTTTTTTTGCTTTTTTTTTTTGCCTTTTTTTTTTCTTCTCTGTTTTTTTTTTCTTTTCTTTTTTTCTTTTTTTTTTCTTTTTGCTTACTTTTTCTATTTTTTTTTCCTTCTTTTTTTTTTCTCGTTTTATTTTTTTTTTTGCCTTTTTTTTTTTAAATAAAATAAATAGAAATAGAAGATGAAAAGATGAGAAGATGAAAATAAAGAAGATGGAAAGATAGAAAGATGATAGATAGAAGATTGAAAGATAGAAAATGATAAGAAGAAGATGAACGGTTAGAAGATGATAGAATGATAGAATACCAAACTCAAGGGTGTGCTCTGATACCACTTGATATGATCCTCCCAAGGATTCGGCACCTTCGAGTTGGTTGATAGAGACACCTTGATTCTAAAGACGACGAAGCCTCAAAAATAAGGATGGTGGAGTGAATGGTCGCACAAGAGTTGCGGAAAGACTCTTGATATACCGGTTTGATCTTTCAGCCTCACACCAAAAAGATCGGATCTCTCAGCCTCGCACCAAGGAGATCGGGGTTTTGACTATCGGAATCACACCAAGTAGTCGGTTTTGATTGTTGGAATCACACCAAACAATCGGTTTTGTTCACAAAGAACAGAAGAGAATCACTCTCAAAAAGAAAAGGTTTTGATAAAAAGTTGGATTGTTGATTATTTCTTTACTCTTACATGAGTTTATATAAGATAAGAAAACTTGGTAACAAAGCCAAGTATTATTCTTGAAACTAAAAACAATAAAGATAAATAGTTGAATGAAGATTCAACTCTTGAATTTTGTCTTCCCAAGGTTTCCTTCCCAAGGTGAGTTGAACTCCAATTTTCGTCACTTCTCTTTGACCACAAAATAAAGTGATTATTTTGGGCTTTCTTGGACTTGAATTAGGCTCAAACTGGGCTGGACTTGATAGGTATCATCCCCAAAATAATTTCCCATGCTCTCGTTTGCCATAAGTTCTTGTATTAGCCCATTAAGTACCTTCTTGATCTTTTTAACTCTCTTTGACTCCTTGATCCAATTTGCTGATGAGAAACAGCATGGGCTGTATCATTTCTTCATCTTGGACTTAGTAGAAAACAACTCCTGGTTGCCAAACATAATTCTGGAAGCTCTTAAACCAACTGGACCTAAAACTCATCAAGTTAAGAAATAGATCCACCTCCTTTGGCAAATGGGACGTAACTCTGTGGTTTGTTGGCCTAATCTTGTGTTCTTGAGCTTGTTGGAAACATAAGAGATCCATTGACATCCTCCAGTTGATTTCGTGTCCAAATTGATTCTGAGTTGGTCTGTGTAACACGATCTTTGGCTCAGACGCGATAATGGAACTAGGACAGATCCACTGACTTGAAATATCCATATCTTTCAAGTATGAACTGATTTTAACGTGCTTCCAATTCTCAGTGGTTCTAGGATGGATCAATATTTCAGAACAGTTTTGTTCATAGCTTGAGTACTTCTGGCTTGGTCGGAATCCTCCTTTGAATGCTCGTAGGTCTAAGTCGCGTAGCCATGAGTTCACCTGATTTGTAAAATGAATAACTCCTTCACCTAAACTCTGATTGGACTGATTCAACTTCGAGATATGCTCTAGATGCGGTAAGAATGCATCCCAAATAGCAGTTTGGTAGGAAGATTTGATCTTTGACTTCGTTCGTGTTGACCAAGACTCAAGGGTCGTCTTGGATGGTCTCATGATCATATCAAAAGCTATTTACTGCTTCGAATCAATGTTTTATCGGTTTTAGCCTATTTCGGGAAAAAATGGGTAAAAGCGGTGTCTAAACACTCCAAATTCAACCCGAACTCGTATAATTAGTCAAATGCATTGGATTGTTACATATTTTGATCCTAAAAACAGTAACAAAGCTGTTTACTGCTTCGAATCGATGTTTTCTTGGTTTGAGCCTGTTTCGGGACAAAATGGGTAAAAGTGGTGTCTAAACACTCCAAATTCATCCCGAACTCTTACAATTAGTCAAATGCATAGGATTGTTACATATTTTGACCCTAGAAAGAGTAACATAGCTGTGTACTGCTTCGAATCAATGTTTTCTAGTGGTTTTAGCCTTTTTTCTTTGTTTAAGCCTGTTTTGGGATAAAACGGGTTCAAGTGTTATCTAAGCACTCCAAATTCCTCCCGAACTCTTGTAATTAGTTAAATGCATTGGATGTCCCACATTCTGACCCTAGAAACAGTAACAAAGCTGTTTACTGCTTCGAATCAATGTTTTCTCGGTTTTAGCCTGTTTCGGGACAAAATGGGTAAAAGTGGTGTCCAAACACTCCAAATTCAACCTGATCTTTTATAATTAGTCAAACGCATTGGATTGTTACATATTTTGACCCTAGAAAGAGTTACATAGCTGTTTACTGCTTCGAATCAATGTTTTCTCTCGGTTTTAGCCTGTTTTCTCGGTTTAAGCCTGTTTTGGGATAAAACGGGTTTATGTGTTGTCTAAACACTCCAAATTCATCACGAACTCTTACAATTAGTCAAATGCATTGGATTGTCTCATATTCTGATCCTAAAAACAGTAACAAAGCTGTTTACTGCTTCGAATCGATGTTTTCTCGGTTTTAGCCTGTTTCAGGACAAAATGGGTAAAAGTGGTGGCTAAACACTCCAAATTCATCCCGAACTATTATAATTAGTCAAACGCATTGGATTGTTACATATTTTGACCCTAGAAAGAGTAACATAGCTGTGTACTGCTTCGAATCAATGTTTTCTCTCGGTTTTAGCCTGTTTTCTTGGTTTAATCCTGTTTTGGGATAAAACGGGTTTAAGTGTTGTCTAAACACTCTAAATTGATCGTGAACTCCTACAATTAGTCAAATGTATTAAATTGTCACACATTCTGACGCTAGAAACAGTAACAAAGCTGTTTACTGCTTCGAATCAATGTTTTCTCGGTTTGAGCCTATTTCGGGACAAAATGGGTAAAAGTGGTGTCTAAACACTCCAAATTCAACCCGAACTCTTATAATTAGTCAAATGCATTGGATTGTTACATATGTTGACCCTAGAAAGAGTAACATAGTTGTGTACTGCTTCGAATCAATGTTTTCTCTAGGTTTAGCCTGTTTTCTCGGTTTAAGCATGTTTTGGGATAAAACAGGTTCAAGTGTTGTCTAAACACTCCAAATTCATCCGGAAATCTTGCAATTAGTTAAATGCATTGGATCGTCCCACATTTTGACCCTAGAAACAGTAACAAAGCTGTTTACTGCTTCAAATCAATGTTTTCTTGGTTTTAGCCTGTTTCGGGACAAAATGGGTAGAAGTGCTGTCTAAACACTCCAAATTCAACCCGAACTCTTATAATTAGTCAAATGCATTGGATTGTTACATATTTTGACCTTAGAAAGAGTTACATAGCTGTTTACGGCTTCGAATCATTGTTTTCTCTCGGTTTTAGTCTGTTTTCTCGGTAAGCCTGTTTTTGGATAAAACGTGTTTATGTGTTTTCTAAACACTTCAAATTTATCCCGAACTCTTACAATTAGTCAAATTCACTAAATTGTCACACATTCTGACCCTAGAAACAGTAACAAAGCTGTTTACTGCTTCGAATCAATGTTTTATCGGTTTTAGCCTGTTTCGGGACAAAATGGGTAAAAGCGGTGTCTAAATACTCCAAATTCAACCCGAACTCGTATAATTAGTCAAATGCATTGGATTGTTACATATTTTGATCCTAAAAACAGTAACAAAGCTGTATACTGCTTCGAATCGATGTTTTCTTGGTTTGAGCCTGTTTCGGGACAAAATGGGTAAAAGTGGTGTCTAAACACTCCAAATTCATCCCGAACTCTTACAATTAGTCAACTGCATTGGATTGTTACATAATTTGACCCTAGAAAGAGTAACATAGCTGTGTACTGCTTCGAATCAATGTTTTCTCGCGGTTTTAGCCTTTTTTCTTTGTTTAAGCCTGTTTTGGGATAAAACGGGTTCAAGTGTTGTCTAAACACTCCAAATTCATCCCGAACTCTTGCAATTAGTTAAATGCATTGGATGTCCCACATTCTGACCCTAGAAACAGTAACAAAGCTGTTTACTGCTTCGAATCAATGTTTTCTCGGTATTAGCCTGTTTCGGGACAAAATGGGTAAAAGTGGTGTCCAAACACTCCAAATTCAACCCGAACTCTTATAATTAGTCAAATGCATTGGATTGTTACATATTTTGACCTTAGAAAGAGTTACATAGCTGTTTACGGCTTCGAATCATTGTTTTCTCTCGGTTTTAGTCTGTTTTCTCGGTAAGCCTATTTTTGGATAAAACGTGTTTATGTGTTTTCTAAACACTCCAAATTTATCCCGAACTCTTGCAATTAGTTAAATGCATTGGATGTCCCACATTCTGACCCTAGAAACAGTAACAAAGCTCTTTACTGCTTTGAATCAATGTTTTCTCGGTTTTAGCCTGTTTCGGGACAAAATGGGTAAAAGTGGTGTCCAAACACTCCAAATTCAACCTGATCTTTTATAATTAGTCAAACGCATTGGATTGTTATATATTTTTACCCTAGAAAGAGTTACATAGCTGTTTACTGCTTCGAATCAATGTTTTCTCTCGGTTTTAGCCTGTTTTCTCGGTTTAAGCCTGTTTTGGGATAAAACGGGTTTAAGTGTTGTCTAAACACTCCAAATTCATCACGAACTCTTACAAATAGTCAAATGCATTGGATTGTCACATATTCTGATCCTAAAAACAGTAACAAAGCTGTTTACTGCTTCGAATCGATGTTTTCTTGGTTTGAGCCTGTTTAGGGACAAAATGGGTAAAAGTGGTGTCTAAACACTCCAAATTCATCCCGAACTTTTACAATTAGTCAAATGCATTGGATTGTTACATAATTTGACCCTAGAAAGAATAACATAGCTGTGTACTGCTTCGAATCAATGTTTTCTCGCGGTTTTAGCCTTTTTCTTTGTTTAAGCCTGTTTTGGGATAAAACGGGTTCAAGTGTTGTCTAAACACTCCAAATTCATCCCGAACTCTTGCAATTAGTTAAATGCATTGGATGTCCCACATTCTGACCCTAGAAACAGTAACAAAGCTGTTTACTGCTTCGAATCAATGTTTTCTCGGTTTTAGCCTGTTTCGGGACAAAATGGGTAAAAGTGGTGTCCAAACACTCCAAATTCAACCTGATCTTTTATAATTAGTCAAATGCATTGGATTGTTACATATTTTGACCCTAGAAAGAGTTACATAGCTGTTTACTGCTTCGAATCAATGTTTTCCCTCGGTTATAGCCTGTTTTCTCGGTTTAAGCCTGTTTTGGGATAAAACGGGTTTAAGTGTTGTCTAAACACTCCAAATTCATCACGAACTCTTACAATTAGTCAAATGCATTGGATTGTCACATATTCTGATCCTAAAAACAGTAACAAAGCTGTTTACTGCTTCGAATCGATGTTTTCTCGGTTTTAGCCTGTTTCAGAACAAAATGGGTAAAAGTGGTGGCTAAACACTCCAAATTCATCCCGAACTCTTATAATTAGTCAAACGCATTGGATTGTTACATATTTTGACCCTAGAAAGAGTAACATAGCTGTGTACTGCTTTGAATCAATGTTTTCTCTCGGTTTTAGCCTGTTTTCTTGGTTTAATCCTGTTTTGGGATAAAACGGGTTTAAGTGTTGTCTAAACACTCTAAATTGATCGTGAACTCTTACAATTAGTCAAATGTATTAAATTGTCACACATTCTGATGCTATAAACAGTAACAAAGCTGTTTACTGCTTCGAATCAATGTTTTCTCGGTTTGAGCCTGTTTCGGGACAAAATGGGTAAAAGTGGTGTCTAAACACTCCAAATTCAACCCAAACTCTTATAATTAGTAAAATGCATTGGATTGTTACATATTTTGACCCGAGAAAGAGTTACATAGCTGTTTACTGCGTCGAATCAATTTTTTCTCTCGGTTTTAGTCTGTTTTGAGATCAAACATGTTTAAGTGTTGTCTAAACACTCCAAATTCATCCCGAACTCTTACAATTAGTCAAATGCATTGGATTTTCACATATTCTGATCCTAAAAACAGTAACAAAGCTGTTTACTGCTTCGAATCGATGTTTTATCGGTTTTAGCCTGTTTCAGGACAAAATGGGTAAAAGTAGTGTCTAAACACTCCAAATTCAACCCGAACTCGTATAATTAGTCAAATGCATTGGATTGTTACATATGTTGACCCTAGAAAGAGTAACAAAGCTGTATACTGCTTCGAATCGATGTTTTCTCTGGGTTTAGCCTGTTTTCTCGGTTTAAGCATGTTTTGGGATAAAACAGGTTCAAGTGTTGTCTAAACACTCCAAATTCATCCGGAAATCTTGCAATTAGTTAAATGCATTGGATCGTCCCACATTTTGACCCTAAAAACAGTAACAAAGCTGTTTACTGCTTCAAATCAATGTTTTCTCGGTTTTAGCCTGTTTCGGGACAAAATGGGTAGAAGTGCTGTCTAAACACTCCAAATTCAACCCGAACTCTTATAATTAGTCAAATGCATTGGATTGTTACATATTTTGACCTTAGAAAGAGTTACATAGCTGTTTACGGCTTCGAATCATTGTTTTCTCTCGGTTTTAGTCTGTTTTCTCGGTAAGCCTGTTTTTGGATAAAACGTGTTTAAGTGTTTTCTAAACACTCCAAATTTATCCCGAACTCTTACAATTAGTCAAATTCACTAAATTGTCACACATTCTGACCCTAGAAACAGTAACAAATCTGTTTACTGCTTCGAATCAATGTTTTATCGGTTTTAGCCTGTTTCGGGACAAAATGGGTAAAAGCGGTGTCTAAACACTCCAAATTCAACCCGAACTCGTATAATTAGTCAAATGCATTGGATTGTTACATATTTTGATCCTAAAAACAGTAACAAAGCTGTATACTGCTTCGAATTGATGTTTTCTTGGTTTGAGCCTGTTTCGGGACAAAATGGGTAAAAGTGGTGTCTAAACACTCCAAATTCATCCCGAACTCTTACAATTAGTCAAATGCATTGGATTGTTACATAATTTGACCCTAGAAAGAGTTACATAGCTGTGTACTGCTTCGAATCAATGTTTTCTCGTGGTTTTAGCCTTTTTTCTTTGTTTAAGCCTGTTTTGGGATAATACGGGTTCAACTGTTGTCTAAACACTCCAAATTCCTCCCGAACTCTTGCAATTAGTTAAATGCATTGGATGTCCCACATTCGGACCCTAGAAACTGTAACAAAGCTGCTTACTGCTTCGAATCAATGTTTTCTCGGTTTTAGCCTGTATCGGGACAAAATGGGTAAAAGTGGTGTCCAAACACTCCAAATTCAACCTGAACTTTTATAAATAGTCAAACGCATTGGATTGTTACATATTTTGACCCTAGAAAGAGTTACATAGCTGTTTACTGCTTCGAATCAATGGTTTCTCTCGGTTTTAGCCTGTTTTCTCGGTTTAAGCCTGTTTTGGGATAAAACGGGTTTAACTGTTGTCTAAACACTCCAAATTCATCCCGAACTCTTACAATTAGTCAAATGCATTGGATTGTCACATTTCTGATCCTAAAAACAGTAACAAAGCTGTTTACTGCTTCGAATCGATGTTTTCTCGGTTTAAGCCTGTTTTGGGACAAAATAGGTAAAAGTGGTGGCTAAACACTCCAAATTCATCCCGAACTCTTACAATTAGTCAAATGCATTGGATTGTCACATATTCTGACCCTAAAACAGTAACAAAGCTGTTTACTGATTCGAATCAATGTTTGCTCGGTTTTAGCCTGTTTCGGGACAAAATGGGTAAAACTGGTGTCTAAACACTCCAAATTCAACCCGAACTCGTATAATTAGTCAAATGCATTGGATTGTTACATATTTTTACCCTAGAAAGAGTAACATAGCTCTGTACTGCTTCGAATCAATGTTTTCTCGCGGTTTTAGCCTTTTTTCTTTGTTTAAGCCTGTTTTGGGATAAAACGGGTTCAAGTGTTGTCTAAACACTCCAAATTCATCCCGAACTCTTGCAATTAGTTAAATGCATTGGATGTCCCACATTCTGACCCTAGAAACAGTAACAAAGCTGTTTACTGCTTCGAATCAATGTTTTCTCTTGGTTTTAGCATGTTTTCTCAGTTTAAGCTTGTTTTGGGATAAAACGGGTTTAAGTGTTGTCTAAACACTCCAAATTCATCCCGAACTCTTGTAATTAGTTAAATGCATTGGATTATCACATATTTTGATCCTAAAAACAGTAACAAAGCTGTTTACTGCTTCAAATCGATGTTTACTCGGTTTTAGCCTGTTTCGGGACAAAATGGGTAAAAGTGGTGGCTAAACACTCCAAATTCAACCTGAACTCTTATAATTAGTCAAATGCATTGGATTGTTACATATTTTGACCCTAGAAAGAGTAACATAGCTGTGTACTGCTTCGAATCAATGTTTTCTCTCGGTTTTAGCCTGTTTTCCTTGTTTAATCCTGTTTTGGGATAAAACTGGTTTAAGTGTTGTCTAAACACTCTAAATTGATCGTGAACTCTTACAATTAGTCAAATGTATTAAATTGTCACACATTCTGACGCTAGAAACAGTAACAAAGCTGTTTACTGCTTCGAATCAATGTTTTCTCGGTTTGAGCCTGTTTCGGGATAAAATTGGTAAAAGTGGTGTCTAAACACTCCAAATTCAACCCGAACTCTTATAATTAGTCAAATGCATTGGATTGTTACATATTTTGACCCGAGAAAGAGTTACATAGCTGTTTACTGCGTCGAATCAATTTTTTCTCTCGGTTTTAGTCTGTTTTCTCGGTTTAAGCCTGTTTTGGGATAAAACGTGTTTAAGTGTTTTCTAAACACTCCAAAATTATCCCGAACTCTTACAATCAGTCAAATGCATTAAATTGTCAGACATTCTGACCCTAGAAACAGTAACAAAGCTGTTTACTGCTTTGAATCAATGTTTTATCGGTTTTAGCCTGTTTTGGGACAAAATGGGTAAAAGTGGTGTCCAAACACTCCAAATTCAACCTGAACTTTTATAATTTGTCAAACGCATTGGATTGTTACATATTTTGACCCTAGAAAGAGTTACATAGCTGTTTACTGCTTCAAATCAATGTTTTCTCTCGGTTTGAGCCTTTTTCTCAGTTTAAGCTTGTTTTGGGATAAAACGGGTTTAAGTGTTGTCTAAACACTCCAAATTCATCCCGAACTCTTACAATTAGTCAAATGCATTGGATTGTCACACATTCTGACCCTAAAAACAGTAACAAAGCTGTTTACTGCTTCGAATCAATGTTTGCTCGGTTTTAGCCTGTTTCGGGACAAAATGGGTAAAACTTGTGTCTAAACACTCCAAATTCAACCCGAACTCGTATAATTAGTCAAATGCATTGGATAGTTACATATTTTTACCCTAGAAAGAGTAACATAGCTCTGTACTGCTTCGAATCAATGTTTTCTCGCGGTTTTAGCCTTTTTTCTTTGTTTAAGCCTGTTTTGGGATAAAACGGGTTCAAGTGTTGTCTAAACACTACAAATTCATCCCGAACTCTTGCAATTAGTTAAATGCATTGGATGTCCCACATTCTGACCCTAGAAATAGTAACAAAGCTGTTTACTACTTCGAATCAATGTTTTCTCTTGGTTTTAGCCTGTTTTCTCGATTTAAGCATGTTTTGGGATATAACGGGTTCAAGTGTTGTCTAAACACTCCAAATTCATCCCGAAATCTTGCAATTAGTTAAATGCATTGGATGTCCCACATTCTGACCCTAGAAACAGTAACAAAGCTGTTTACTGGTTCGAATCAATGTTTTCTCGATTTTAGCCTGTTTCGGGACAAAATGGGTAAAAGTGGTGTCCAAACACTCCAAATTCAACCTGAACTTTTATAATTAGTCAAACGCATTGGATTGTTACGTATTCTGACCCTAGAAACAGTAACAAAGCTGTTTACTGCTTCGAATCAATGTTTTCTCTTGGTTTTAGCCTGTTTTCTCAGTTTAAGCTTGTTTTGGGATAAAACGGGTTTAAGTGTTGTCTAAACACTCCAAATTCATCCCGAACTCTTACAATTAGTCAAATGCATTGGATTATCACATATTCTGATCCTAAAAACAGTAACAAAGCTGTTTACTGCTTCGAATCGATGTTTTCTCGGTTTTAGCCTGTTTCGGGACAAAATGGGTAAAAGTGGTGGCTAAACACTCCAAATTCAACCCCAACTCTTATAATTAGTCAAACGCATTGGATTGTTACATATTTTGACCCTAGAAAGAGTAACATAGCTGTGTACTGCTTCGAATCAATGTTTTCTCTCGGTTTTAGCCTGTTTTCCTTGTTTAATCCTGTTTTGGGATAAAACTGGTTTAAGTGTTGTCTAAACACTCTAAATTGATCGTGAACTCTTACAATTAGTCAAATGTATTAAATTGTCACACATTCTGACGCTAGAAACAGTAACAAAGCTGTTTACTGCTTCGAATCAATGTTTTCTCGGTTTGAGCCTGTTTCGGGACAAAATTGGTAAAACTGGTGTCTATACACTCCAAATTCAACCCGAACTCTTATAATTAGTCAAATGCATTGGATTGTTACATATTTTGACCTGAGAAAGAGTTACATAGCTGTTTACTGCGTCGAATCAATTTTTTCTCTCGGTTTAGTCTGTTTTCTCGGTTTAAGCCTGTTTTGGGATAAAACGTGTTCAAGTGTTGTCTAAACACTCCAAATTTATCCCAAACTCTTACAATTAGTCAAATGCATTAAATTGTCACACATTCTGACCCTAGAAACAGTAACAAAGCTGTTTACTGCTTCGAATCAATGTTTTATCGGTTTTAGCCTGTTTCGGGACAAAATGGGTAAAAGTGGTGTCCAAACACTCCAAATTCAACCTGAACTTTTATAATTAGTCAAACACATTGGATTGTTACATATTTTGACCCTAGAAAGAGTTACATAGCTGTTTACTGCTTCGAATCAATGTTTTCTCTCGGTTTGAGCGTTTTTTCTCAGTTTAAGCTTGTTTTGGGATAAAACGGGTTTAAGTGTTGTCTAAACACTCCAAATTCATCCCGAACTCTTACAATTAGTCAAATGCATTGGATTGTCACATATTCTGATCCTAAAAACAGTAACAAAGCTGTTTACTGCTTCGAATCGATGTTTTCTCGGGTTTAGCCTGTTTCGGGACAAAATGGGTAAAAGTGGTGGCTAAACACTCCAAATTCAACCCGAACTCTTATAATTAGTCAAACGCATTGGATTGTTACATATTTTGACCCTAGAAAGAGTAACATAGCTGTGTACTGCTTCGAATCAATGTTTTCTCTCGGTTTTAGCCTGTTTTCTTGGTTTAATCCTGTTTTGGGATAAAACGGGTTTAAGTGTTGTCTAAACACTCTAAATTGATCGTGAACTCTTACAATTAGTCAGATATATTAAATTGTCACACATCGAATCATTGTTTTCTCTCGGTTTTAGTCTGTTTTCTCGGTTTAAGCCTGTTTTGAGATCAAACATGTTTAAGTGTTGTCTAAACACTCCAAATTCATCCCGAACTCTTACAATTAGTCAAATGCATTTAATTATCACCCATTCTGACCCTAAAAACAGTAACAAAGCTGTTTACTGCTTCGAATCAATGTTTGCTCGGTTTTAGCCTCTTTCGGGACAAAATGGGTAAAACTGGTGTGTAAACACTCCAAATTCAACCCGAACTCGTATAACTAGTCAAATGCATTGGATTGTTACATATTTTTACCCTAGAAAGAGTAACATAGCTCTGTATTGCTTCCAATCAATGTTTTCTCGCGGTTTTAGCCTTTTTTTTTGTTTAAGCCTGTTTTGGGATAAAACGGGTTCAAGTGTTGTCTAAACACTCCAAATTCATCCCGAACTCTTGCAATTAGTTAAATGCATTGGATGTCCCACATTCTGACCCTAGAAATAGTAACAAAGCTGTTTACTACTTCGAATCAATGTTTTCTCTTGGTTTTAGCCTGTTTTCTCGATTTAAGCATGTTTTGGGATATAACGGGTTCAAGTGTTGTCTAAACACTCCAAATTCATCCCGAAATCTTGCAATTAGTTAAATGCATTTGATGTCCCACATTCTGACCCTAGAAACAGTAACAAAGCTGTTTACTGGTTCGAATCAATGTTTTCTCGGTTTTAGCCTGTTTCGGGACAAAATGGGTAAAAGTGGTGTCCAAACACTCCAAATTCAACCTGAACTTTTATAATTAGTCAAACGCATTGGATTGTTACATATTTTGATCCTAGAAAGAGTTACATAGCTGTTTACTGCTTCGAATCAATGTTTTCTCTCGGTTTTAGCCTGTTTTCTCAGTTTAAGCTTGTTTTGGGATAAAACGGGTCTAAGTGTTGTCTAAACACTCCAAATTAATCCCGAACTCTTACAATTAGTCAAATGCATTCAATTGTAACATATTCTGATCCTAAAAACAGTAACAAAGCTGTTTACTGCTTCGAATCGATGTTTTCTCGGTTTTAGCCTGTTTCGGGACAAAATGGGTAAAAGTGGTGGCTAAACACTCCAAATTCAACCCGAACTCTTATAATTAGTCAAACGCATTGGATTGTTACATGTTTTGACCCTAGAAAGAGTAACATAGCTGTGTACTGCTTCGAATCAATGTTTTCTCTCGGTTTTAGCCTTTTTTCTTGGTTTAATCCTGTTTTGGGATAAAACTGGTTTAAGTGTTGTCTAAACACTCTAAATTGATCGTGAACTCTTACAATTAGTCAAATGTATTAAATTGTCACACATTCTGACGCTAGAAACAGTAACAAAGGTGTTTACTGCTTCGAATCAATGTTTTCTCGGTTTGAGCCTGTTTCGGGACAAAATGGGTAAAAGTGGTGTCTAAACACTCCAAATTCAACCCGAACTCTTATAATTAGTCAAACGCATTGGATTGTTACATATTTTGACCCGAGAAAGAGTTACATAGCTGTTTACTGCGTCGAATCAATTTTTTCTCTCGGTTTTAGTCTGTTTTCTCGGTTTAAGCCTGTTTTGGGATAAAACGTGTTTAAGTGTTTTCTAAACACTCCAAATTTATCCCGAACTCTTACAATTAGTCAAATGCATTAAATTGTCACACATTCTGACCCTAGAAACAGAAACAAAGCTGTTTACTACTTCGAATCAATGTTTTCTCTTGGTTTTAGCCTGTTTTCTCGATTTAAGCATGTTTTGGGATATAACGGGTTCAAGTGTTGTCTAAACACTCCAAATTCATCCCGAAATCTTGCAATTAGTTAAATGCATTGGATGTCCCACATTCTGACCCTAGAAACAGTAACAAAGCTGTTTACTGGTTCGAATCAATGTTTTCTCGGTTGTAGCCTGTTTCGGGACAAAATGGGTAAAAGTGGTGTCCAAACACTCCAAATTCAACCTGAACTTTTATAATTAGTCAAACGCATTGGATTGTTACATATTTTGATCCTAGAAAGAGTTACATAGCTTTTTACTGCTTCGAATCAATGTTTTCTCTCGGTTTTAGCCTGTTTTCTCAGTTTAAGCTTGTTTTGGGATAAAACGGGTTTAAGTGTTGTCTAAACACTCCAAATTCATCCCGAACTCTTACAATTAGTCAAATGCATTGGATTGTCACATATTCTGATCCTAAAAACAGTAACAAAGCTGTTTACTGCTTAGAATCGATCTTTTCTCGGTTTTAGCCTGTTTCGGGACAAAATGGGTAAAAGTGGTGTCCAAACACTCCAAATTCAACCTGAACTTTTATAATTAGTCAAACGCATTGGATTGTTACATATTTTGACCCTAGAAAGAGTTACATAGCTGTTTACTGCTTCGAATCAATGTTTTCTCTCGGTTTTAGCCTGTTTTCTCAGTTTAAGCTTGTTTTGGGATAAAACGGGTTTAAGTGTTGTCTAAACACTCCAAATTCATCCCGAACTCTTACAATTAGTCAAATGCATTGGATTGTCACATATTCTGATCCTAAAAACAGTAACAAAGCTGTTTACTGCTTCGAATCGATGTTTTCTCGGTTTTAGCCTGTTTCGGGACAAAATGGGTAAAAGTGGTGGCTAAACACTCCAAATTCAACCCGAACTCTTATAATTAGTCAAACGCATTGGATTGTTACATATTTTGACCCTAGAAAGAGTAACATAGCTGTGTACTGCTTCGAATCAATGTTTTCTCTCGGTTTTAGCCTGTTTTCTTGGTTTAATCCTGTTTTGGGATAAAACTGGTTTAAGTGTTGTCTAAACACTCTAAATTGATCGTGAACTCTTACAATTAGTCAAATGTATTAAATTGTCACACATTCTGACGCTAGAAACAGTAACAAAGCTGTTTACTGCTTCGAATCAATGTTTTCTCGGTTTGAGCCTGTTTCGGGACAAAATGGGTAAAAGTGGTGTCTAAACACTCCACATTCAACCCGAACTCTTATAATTAGTCAAATGTATTGGATTGTTACATATTTTGACCCGAGAAAGAGTTACATAGCTGTTTACTGCGTCGAATCAATTTTTCTCTCGGTTTTAGTCTGTTTTATCGGTTTTAGCCTGTTTCGGGACCAAATGGGTAAAAGCGGTGTCTAAACACTCCAAATTCAACCCGAACTGGTATAATTAGTCAAATGCATTGGACTGTTACATATTTTGATCCTAAAAACAGTAACAAAGCTGTTTACTGCTTCGAATCGATGTTTTCTCGGTTTGAGCCTGTTTCGGGACAAAATGGGTAAAAGTGGTGTCTAAACACTCCACATTCAACCCGAACTCTTATAATTAGTCAAATGTATTGGATTGTTACATATTTTGACCCGAAAAAGAGTTACATAGCTGTTTACTGCGTCGAATCAATTTTTTCTCTCGGTTTTAGTCTGTTTTCTCGGTTTTAGCCTGTTTCGGGACACAATGGGTAAAAGTGGTGGCTAAACACTCCAAATTCAACCCGAACTCTTATAATTAGTCAAACGCATTGGATTGTTACATATTTTGACCCTAGAAAGAGTAACATAGCTGTGTACTGCTTCGAATCAATGTTTTCTCTCGGTTTTAGCCTGTTTTCTTGGTTTAATCCTGTTTTGGGATAAAACGGGTTTAAGTGTTGTCTAAACACTCTAAATTGATCGTGAACTCTTACAATTAGTCAGATATATTAAATTTTCACACATCGAATCATTGTTTTCTCTCGGTTTTAGTCTGTTTTCTCGGTTTAAGCTTGTTTTGAGATCAAACATGTTTAAGTGTTGTCTAAACACTCCAAATTCATCCCGAACTCTTACAATTAGTCAAATGCATTTAATTATCACACATTCTGACCCTAAAAACAGTAACAAAGCTGTTTACTGCTTCGAATCAATGTTTGCTCGGTTTTAGCCTGTTTCGGGACAAAATGGGTAAAACTGGTGTCTAAACACTCCAAATTCAACCCGAACTCGTATAATTAGTCAAATGCATTGGATTGTTACATATTTTTACCCTAGAAAGAGTAACATAGCTCTGTACTGCTTCGAATCAATGTTTTCTCGCGGTTTTAGCCTTTTTTCTTTGTTTAAGCCTGTTTTGGAATAAAACGGGTTCAAGTGTTGTCTAAACACTCCAAATTCATCCCGAACTCTTGCAATTAGTTACATGCATTGGATGTCCCGCATTCTGACCCTAGAAACAGTAACAAAGCTGTTTACTGCTTCGAATCAATGTTTTCTCTTGGTTTTAGCCTGTTTTCTCGGTTTAAGCATGTTTTGGGATAAAACGGGTTCAAGTGTTGTCTAAACACTCCAAATTCATCCCGAAATCTTGCAATTAGTTAAATGCATTGGATGTCCCACATTCTGACCCTAGAAACAGTAACAAAGCTGTTTACTGCTTCGAATCAATGTTTTCTCGGTTTTAGCCTGTTTCGGGACAAAATGGGTAAAAGTGGTGTCCAAACACTCCAAATTCAACCTGAACTTTTATAATTAGTCAAACGCATTGGATTGTTACATATTTTGACCCTAGAAAGAGTTACATAGCTGTTTACTGCTTCGAATCAATGTTTTCTCTCGGTTTTAGCCTGTTTTCTCAGTTTAAGCTTGTTTTGGGATAAAACGGGTTTAAGTGTTGTCTAAACACTCCAAATTCATCCCGAACTCTTACAATTAGTCAAATGCATTGGATTGTCACATATTCTGATCCTAAAAACAGTAACAAAGCTGTTTACTGCTTCGAATCAATGTTTTCTCGGTTTTAGCCTGTTTCGGGACAAAATGGGTAAAAGTGGTGTCCAAACACTCCAAATTCAACCTGAACTTTTATAATTAGTCAAACGCATTGGATTGTTACATATTTTGACCCTAGAAAGAATTACATAGCTGTTTACTGCTTCGAATCAATGTTTTCTCTCGGTTTTAGCCTGTTTTCTCGGTTTAAGCCTGTTTTGGGATAAAACGGGTTTAAGTGTTGTCTAAACACTCCAAATTCATCCCGAACTCTTGCAATTAGTTAAATGCATTGGATTGTCACATATTCTGATCCTAAAAACAGTAACAAAACTGTTTACTGCTTCGAATCAATGTTTTCTCTCGGTTTTAGCCTGTTTTCTCGGTTTAAGCCTGTTTTGGGATAAAACGGGTTTAAGTGTTGTCTAAACACTCCAAATTCATCACGAACTCTTACAATTAGTCAAATGCATTGGATTGTCACATATTCTGATCCTAAAAACAGTAACAAAGCTGTTTACTTCTTCGAATCGATGTTTTCTTGGTTTTAGCCTGTTTCGGGACAAAATGGGTAAAAGTGGTGGCTAAACACTCCAAATTCAATCCGAACTCTTATAATTAGTCAAACGCATTGGATTGTTACATATTTTGACCCTAGAAAGAGTAACATAGCTGTGTACTGCTTCGAATCAATGTTTTCTCTCGGTTTTAGCCTGTTTTCTTGGTTTAATCCTGTTTTGGGATAAAACTGGTTTAAGTGTTGTCTAAACAATCAAAATTGATCGTGAACTCTTACAATTAGTCAAATGTATTAAATTGTCACACATTCTGACGCTAGAAACAGTAACAAAGCTGTTTACTGCTTCGAATCAATGTTTTCTCGGTTTGAGCCTGTTTCGGGACAAAATGGGTAAAAGTGGTGTCTAAACACTCCAAATTCAACCCGAACTCTTATAATTAGTCAAATGTATTGGATTGTTACTTATTTTGACCCGAGAAAGAGTTACATAACTGTTTACTGCGTCGAATCAATTTTTTCTCTCGGTTTTAGTCTGTTTTATCGGTTTTAGCCTGTTTCGGGACAAAATGGGTAAAAGCGGTGTCTAAACACTCCAAATTCAACCCGAACTCGTATAATTAGTCAAATGCATTGGATTGTTACATATTTTGATCCTAAAAACAGTAACAAAGCTGTTTACTGCTTCGAATCGATGTTTTCTTGGTTTGAGCCTGTTTCGGGACAAAATGGGTAAAAGTGGTGTCTAAACACTCCAAATTCAACCCGAACTCTTATAATTAGTCAAACGCATTGGATTGTTACATATTTTGACCCTAGAAAGAGTAACATAGCTGTGTACTGCTTCGAATCAATGTTTTCTCTCGGTTTTAGCCTGTTTTCTTGGTTTAATCCTGTTTTGGGATAAAACGGGTTTAAGTGTTGTCTAAACACTCTAAATTGATCGTGAACTCTTACAATTAGTCAGATATATTAAATTTTCACACATCGAATCATTGTTTTCTCTCGGTTTTAGTCTGTTTTCTCGGTTTAAGCCTGTTTTGAGATCAAACATGTTTAAGTGTTGTCTAAACACTCCAAATTCATCCCGAACTCTTACAATTAGTCAAATGCATTTAATTATCACACATTCTGACCCTAAAAACAGTAACAAAGCTGTTTACTGCTTCGAATCAATGTTTGCTCGGTTTTAGCCTGTTTCGGGACAAAATGGGTAAAACTGGTGTCTAAACACTCCAAATTCAACCCGAACTCGTATAATTAGTCAAATGCATTGGATTGTTACATATTTTTACCCTAGAAAGAGTAACATAGCTCTGTACTGCTTCGAATCAATGTTTTCTCGCGGTTTTAGCCTTTTTTCTTTGTTTAAGCCTGTTTTGGAATAAAACGGGTTCAAGTGTTGTCTAAACACTCCAAATTCATCCCGAACTCTTGCAATTAGTTACATGCATTGGATGTCCCGCATTCTGACCCTAGAAACAGTAACAAAGCTGTTTACTGCTTCGAATCAATGTTTTCTCTTGGTTTTAGCCTGTTTTCTCGGTTTAAGCATGTTTTGGGATAAAACGGGTTCAAGTGTTGTCTAAACACTCCAAATTCATCCCGAAATCTTGCAATTAGTTAAATGCATTGGATGTCCCACATTCTGACCCTAGAAACAGTAACAAAGCTGTTTACTGCTTCGAATCAATGTTTTCTCGGTTTTAGCCTGTTTCGGGACAAAATGGGTAAAAGTGGTGTCCAAACACTCCAAATTCAACCTGAACTTTTATAATTAGTCAAACGCATTGGATTGTTACATATTTTGACCCTAGAAAGAGTTACATAGCTGTTTACTGCTTCGAATCAATGTTTTCTCTCGGTTTTAGCCTGTTTTCTCAGTTTAAGCTTGTTTTGGGATAAAACGGGTTTAAGTGTTGTCTAAACACTCCAAATTCATCCCGAACTCTTACAATTAGTCAAATGCATTGGATTGTCACATATTCTGATCCTAAAAACAGTAACAAAGCTGTTTACTGCTTCGAATCGATGTTTTCTCGGTTTTAGCCTGTTTCGGGACAAAATGGGTAAAAGTGGTGGCTAAACACTCCAAATTCAATCCGAACTCTTATAATTAGTCAAACGCATTGGATTGTTACATATTTTGACCCTAGAAAGAGTAACATAGCTGTGTACTGCTTCGAATCAATGTTTTCTCTCGGTTTTAGCCTGTTTTCTTGGTTTAATCCTGTTTTGGGATAAAACTGGTTTAAGTGTTGTCTAAACAATCTAAATTGATCGTGAACTCTTACAATTAGTCAAATGTATTAAATTGTCACACATTCTGACGCTAGAAACAGTAACAAAGCTGTTTACTGCTTCGAATCAATGTTTTCTCGGTTTGAGCCTGTTTCGGGACAAAATGGGTAAAAGTGGTGTCTAAACACTCCAAATTCAACCCGAACTCTTATAATTAGTCAAATGTATTGGATTGTTACTTATTTTGACCCGAGAAAGAGTTACATAACTGTTTACTGCGTCGAATCAATTTTTTCTCTCGGTTTTAGTCTGTTTTATCGGTTTTAGCCTGTTTCGGGACAAAATGGGTAAAAGCGGTGTCTAAACACTCCAAATTCAACCCGAACTCGTATAATTAGTCAAATGCATTGGATTGTTACATATTTTGATCCTAAAAACAGTAACAAAGCTGTTTACTGCTTCGAATCGATGTTTTCTTGGTTTGAGCCTGTTTCGGGACAAAATGGGTAAAAGTGGTGTCTAAACACTCCAAATTCATCCCGAACTCTTACAATTAGTCAAATGCATTGGATTGTTACATATTTTGACCCTAGAAAGAGTAACATAGCTGTGTACTGCTTCGAATCAATGTTTTCTCTCGGTTTTAGTCTGTTTTCTCAGTTTAAGCCTGTTTTGAGATCAAACATGTTTAAGTGTTGTCTAAACACTCCAAATTCGTCCCGAACTCTTACAATTAGTCAAATGCATTTAATTATCACACATTCTGACCCTAAAAACAGTAACAAAGCTGTTTACTGCTTCGAATCAATGTTTGCTCGGTTTTAGCCTGTTTCGGGACAAAATGGGTAAAACTGGTGTCTAAACACTCCAAATTCAACCCGAACTCGTATAATTAGTCAAATGCATTGGATTGTTACATATTTTTACCCTAGAAAGAGTAACATAGCTGTCTACTGCTTCGAATCAATGTTTTCTCTCGGTTTGAGTCTGTTTTCTGAGTTTAAGCTTGTTTTGGGATAAAACGGGTTTAAGTGTTGTCTAAACACTCCAAATTCATCCCAAACTCTTACAATTAGTCAAATGCATTGGATTGTCACATATTCTGATCCTAAAAACAGTAACAAAGCTGTTTACTGCTTCGAATCGATGTTTTCTCGGTTTTAGCCCGTTTCGGGACAAAATGGGTAAAAGTGGTGGCTAAACACTCCAAATTCAACCCGAACTCTTATAATTAGTCAAACGCATTGGATTGTTACATGTTTTGACCCTAGAAAGAGTAACATAGCTGTGTACTGCTTCGAATCAATGTTTTCTCTCGGTTTTAGCCTGTTTTCTTGGTTTAATCCTGTTTTGGGATAAAACTGGTTTAAGTGTTGTCTAAACACTCTAAATTGATCGTGAACTCTTACAATTAGTCAAATGTACTAAATTGTCACACATTCTGACGCTAGAAACAGTAACAAAGCTGTTTACTGCTTCAAATCAATGTTTTCTCGGTTTGAGCCTGTTTCGGGACAAAATGGGTAAAAGTGGTGTCTAAATACTCCAAATTCAACCCGAACTCTTATAATTAGTCAAATGCATTGGATTGTTACATATTTTGACCCGAGAAAGAGTTACGTAGCTGTTTACTGCATCGAATCAATTTTTTCTCTCGGTTTTAGTCTGTTTTCTCGGTTTAAGCCTGTTTTGGGATAAAACTGGTTTAAGTGTTTTTTAAACACTCCAAATTTATCCCGAACTCTTACAATTAGTCAAATGCATTAAATTGTCACACATTCTGACCCTAGAAACAGTAACAAAGCTGTTTACTGCTTCAAATCAATGTTTTATCGGTTTTAGCCTGTTTCAGGACAAAATGGGTAAAAGGGGTGTCCAAACACTCCAAATTCAACCTGAACTTTTATAATTAGTCAAACGCATTGGATTGTTACATATTTTGACCCTAGAAAGAGTTACATAGCTGTTTACTGCTTCGAATCAATGTTTGCTCTCGGTTTTAGCCTGTTTTCTCAGTTTAAGCTTGTTTTGGGATAAAACGGGTTTAAGTGTTGTCTAAACACTCCAAATTCATCCCGAACTCTTACAATTAGTCAAATGCATTGGATTGACACATATTCTGATCCTAAAAACAGTAACAAAGCTGTTTACTGCTTCGAATCGATGTTTTCTCGGTTTTAGCCTGTTTCGGGACAAAATGGGTAAAAGTGGTGGCTAAACACTCCAAATTCAACCCGAACTCTAATAATTAGTCAAACGCATTGGATTGTTACATATTTTGACCCTAGAAAGAGTAACATAGCTGTGTACTGCTTCGAATCAATGTTTTCTCTCGGTTTTAGCCTGTTTTCTTGGTTTAATCCTGTTTTGGGATAAAACGGGTTTAAGTGTTGTCTAAACACTCCAAATAGATCCCGAACTCTTACAATTAGTCAGATATGTTAAATTGTCACACATTCTGACCCTAGAAACAGTAACAAAGCTGTTTACTACTTCGAATCAATGTTTTATCGGTTTTAGCCTGTTTTGGGACAAAATGGGTAAAAGCGGTGTCTAAACACTCCATATTCAACCCGAACTCGTATAATTAGTCAAATGCATTGGATTGTTACATATTTTGACCCTAGAAAGAGTAACATAGCTGTGTACTGCTTCGAATCAATGTTTTCTCGCGGTTTTAGCCTTTTTTCTTTGTTTAAGCCTGTTTTGGGATAAAACGGGTTCAAGTGTTGTCTAAACACTCCAAATTCATCCCGAACTCTTGCAATTAGTTAAATGCATTGGATGTCCCACATTCTGACCCTAGAAACAGTAGCAAAGCTGTTTACTGCTTCGAATCAATGTTTTCTCGGTTTTAGCCTGTTTCGGGACAAAATGGGTAAAAATGGTGTCCAAACACTCCAAATTCAACCTGAACTTTTATAATTAGTCAAACGCATTGGATTGTTACATATTTTGACCCTAGAAAGAGTTACATAGCTGTTTACTGATTCGAATCAATGTTTTCTCTCGGTTTTAGCCTGTTTTCTCAGTTTAAGCCTGTTTTGGGATAAAACGGGTTTAAGTGTTGTCTAAACACTCCAAATTCATCACGAACTCTTACAATTAGTCAAATGCATTGGATTGTCACATATTCTGATCCTAAAAACAGTAACAAAGCTGTTTACTGCTTCGAATCGATGTTTTCTCGGTTTTAGCCTATTTCGGGACAAAATGGGTAAAAGTGGTGTCCAAACACTCCAAATTCAACCTGAACTTTTATAATTAGTCAAACGCATTGGATTGTTACATATTTTGACCCTAGAAAGAGTAACATAGCTGTGTACTACTTCGAATCAATGTTTTATCTTGGTTTTAGCCTGTTTTCTTGGTTTAATCCTGTTTTGGGATAAAACTGGTTTAAGTGTTGTCTAAACACTCTAAATTGATCGTGAACTCTTACAATTAGTCAAATGTATTAAATTGTCACACATTCTGACGCTAGAAACAGTAACAAAGCTGTTTACTGCTTCGAATCAATGTTTTCTCGGTTTGAGCCTGTTTCGGGACAAAATGGGTAAAAGTGGTGTCTACACACTCCAAATTCAACCCGAACTCTTATAATTAGTCAAATGCATTGGACTGTTACATATTTTGACCCGAGAAAGAGTTACATAGCTGTTTACTGCATCGAATCAATTTTTTCTCTCGGTTTTAGTCTGTTTTCTCGGTTTAAGCCTGTTTTGGGATAAAACGTGTTTAAGTGTTTTCTAAACACTCCAAATTTATCCCGAACTCTTACAATTAGTCAAATGCATTAAATTGTCACACATTCTGACCCTAGAAACAGTAACAAAGTTTTTTACTGCTTCGAATCAATGTTTTATCGGTTTTAGCCTGTTTCGGGACAAAATGGGTAAAAGGGGTGTCCAAACACTCCAAATTCAACCTGAACTTTTATAATTAGTCAAACGCATTGGATTGTTACATATTTTGACCCTAGAAAGAGTTACATAGCTGTTTACCGCTTCGAATCAATGTTTTCTCGCGGTTTTAGCCTTTTTTCTTTGTTTAAGCCTGTTTTGGGATAAAACGGGTTCAAGTGTTGTGTAAACACTCCAAATTCATCCCGAACTCTTGCAATTAGTTATATGCATTGGATGTCCCACATTCTGACCCTAGAAATAGTAACAAAGCTGTTTACTGCTTCGAATCGATGTTTTCTCGGTTTAAGCCTGTTTTGGGATAAAACGTGTTTAAGTGCTGTCTAAACACTCCAAATTCAACCCAAACTCTTATAATTAGTCAAATGCATTAGATTGTTACATATTTTGACCTTAGAAAGAGTTACATAGCTGTTTACGGCTTTGAATCATTGTTTTCTCTCGGTTTTAGTCTGTTTTCTCGGTTTAAGCCTGTTTTTGGATAAAACGTGTTTAAGTGTTTTCTAAACACTCCAAATTTATCCCGAACTCTTACAATTAGTCAAATGCATTAAATTGTCACACATTCTGCCCCTAGAAACAGTAACAAAGCTGTTTACTGCTTCGAATCAATGTTTTATCGGTTTTAGCCTGTTTCGGGACAAAATGGGTAAAAGCGGTGTCTAAACACTCCAAATTCAACCCGAACTCGTATAATTAGTCAAATGCATTGGATTGTAACATATTTTGACCCTAGAAAGAGTAACATAGCTGTGTACTGCTTCGAATCAATGTTTTCTCGCGATTTTAGCCTTTTTCTTTGTTTAAGCCTCTTTTGGGATAAAATGGGTTCAAGTGTTGTCTAAACACTCCAAATTCATCCCAAAATCTTGCAATTAGTTAAATGCATTGGATGTCCCACATTCTGACCCTAGAAACAGTAACAAAGCTGTTTACTGCTTCGAATCAATGTTTTCTCGGTTTGAGCCTGTTTCGGGACAAAATGGGTAAAAGTGGTGTCCAAACACTCCAAATTCAACCTGAACTTTTATAATTAGTCAAACGCATTGGATTGTTACATATTTTGACCCTAGAAAGAGTTACCTAGCTGTTTACTGCTTCGAATCAATGTTTTCTCTCGGTTTTAGCCTGTTTTCTCGGTTTAAGCCTGTTTTGGGATAAAACGGGATTAAGTGTTGTCTAAACACTCCAAATTCATCCCGAACTCTTACAATTAGTCAAATGCATTGGATTGTCACATATTCTGATCCTAAAAACAGTAACAAAGCTGTTTACTTCTTCGAATCGATGTTTTCTTGGTTTTAGCCTGTTTCGGGACAAAATGGGTAAAAGTGGTGGCTAAACACTCCAAATTCAACCCGAACTCTTATAATTAGTCAAACGCATTGGATTGTTACATATTTTGACCCTAGAAAGAGTAACATAGCTGTGTACTGCTTCGAATCAATGTTTTCTCTCGTTTTTAGCCTGTTTTCTTGGTTTAATCCTGTTTTGGGATAAAACGGGTTTAAGTGTTGTCTAAACACTCCAAATAGATCCCGAACTCTTACAATTAGTCAGATATATTAAATTGTCACACATTCTGACCCTAGAAACAGTAACAAAGCTGTTTACTACTTCGAATCAATGTTTTATCGGTTTTAGCCTGTTTCGGGACAAAATGGGTAAAAGCGGTGTCTAAACACTCCATATTCAACCCGAACTCGTATAATTAGTCAAATGCATTGGATTGTTACATATTTTGACCCTAGAAAGAGTAACATAGCTGTGTACTGCTTCGAATCAATGTTTTCTCGCGGTTTTAGCCTTTTTTCTTTGTTTAAGCCTGTTTTGGGATAAAACGGGTTCAAGTGTTGTCTAAACACTCCAAATTCATCCCGAACTCTTGCAATTAGTTAAATGCATTAGATGTCCCACATTCTGACCCTAGAAACAGTAGCAAAGCTGTTTACTGCTTCGAATCAATGTTTTCTCGGTTTTAGCCTGTTTCGGGACAAAATGGGTAAAAGTGGTGTCCAAACACTCCAAATTCAACCTGAACTTTTATAATTAGTCAAACGCATTGGATTGTTACATATTTTGACCCTAGAAAGAGTTACATAGCTGTTTACTGCTTCGAATCAATGTTTTCTCTCGGTTTTAGCCTGTTTTCTCAGTTTAAGCCTGTTTTGGGATAAAACGGGTTTAAGTGTTGTCTAAACACTCTAAATTCATCACGAACTCTTACAATTAGTCAAATGCATTGGATTGTCACATATTCTGATCCTAAAAACAGTAACAAAGCTGTTTACTGCTTCGAATCGATGTTTTCTCGGTTTTAGCCTATTTCGGGACAAAATGGGTAAAAGTGGTGTCCAAACACTCCAAATTCAACCTGAACTTTTATAATTAGTCAAACGCATTGGATTGTTACATATTTTGACCCTAGAAAGAGTAACATAGCTGTGTACTACTTCGAATCAATGTTTTATCTCGGTTTTAGCCTGTTTTCTTGGTTTAATCCTGTTTTGGGATAAAACTGGTTTAAGTGTTGTCTAAACACTCTAAATTGATCGTGAACTCTTACAATTAGTCAAATGTATTAAATTGTCACACATTCTGACGCTAGAAAACAGTAACAAAGCTGTTTACTGCTTCGAATCAATGTTTTCTCGGTTTGAGCCTGTTTCGGGACAAAATGGGTAAAAGTGGTGTCTACACACTCCAAATTCAACCCGAACTCTTATAATTAGTCAAATGCATTGGACTGTTACATATTTTGACCCGAGAAAGAGTTACATAGCTGTTTACTGCATCGAATCAATTTTTTCTCTCGGTTTTAGTCTGTTTTCTCGGTTTAAGCCTGTTTTGGGATAAAACGTGTTTAAGTGTTTTCTAAACACTCCAAATTTATCCTGAACTCTTACAATTAGTCAAATGCATTAAATTGTCACACATTCTGACCCTAGAAACAGTAACAAAGTTTTTTACTGCTTCGAATCAATGTTTTATCGGTTTTAGCCTGTTTCGGGACAAAATGGGTAAAAGGGGTGTCCAAACACTCCAAATTCAACCTGAACTTTTATAATTAGTCAAACGCATTGGATTGTTACATATTTTGACCCTAGAAAGAGTTACATAGCTGTTTACCGCTTCGAATCAATGTTTTCTCGCGGTTTTAGCCTTTTTTCTTTGTTTAAGCCTGTTTTGGAATAAAACGGGTTCAAGTGTTGTGTAAACACTCCAAATTCATCCCGAACTCTTGCAATTAGTTATATGCATTGGATGTCCCACATTCTGACCCTAGAAATAGTAACAAAGCTGTTTACTGCTTCGAATCGATGTTTTCTCGGTTTAAGCCTGTTTTGGGATAAAACGTGTTTAAGTGCTGTCTAAACACTCCAAATTCAACCCGAACTCTTATAATTAGTCAAATGCATTGGATTGTTACATATTTTGACCTTAGAAAGAGTTACATAGCTGTTTACGGCTTCGAATCATTGTTTTCTCTCGGTTTTAGTCTGTTTTCTCGGTTTAAGCCTGTTTTTGGATAAAACGTGTTTAAGTGTTTTCTAAACACTCCAAATTTATCCCGAACTCTTACAATTAGTCAAATGCATTAAATTGTCACACATTCTGCCCCTAGAAACAGTAACAAAGCTGTTTACTGCTTCGAATCAATGTTTTATCGGTTTTAGCCTGTTTCGGGACAAAATGGGTAAAAGCGGTGTCTAAACACTCCAAATTCAACCCGAACTCGTATAATTAGTCAAATGCATTGGATTGTTACATATTTTGACCCTAGAAAGAGTAACATAGCTGTGTACTGCTTCGAATCAATGTTTTCTCGCGATTTTAGCCTTTTTCTTTGTTTAAGCCTCTTTTGGGATAAAATGGGTTCAAGTGTTGTCTAAACACTCCAAATTCATCCCAAAATCTTGCAATTAGTTAAATGCATTGGATGTCCCACATTCTGACCCTAGAAACAGTAACAAAGCTGTTTACTGCTTCGAATCAATGTTTTCTCGGTTTGAGCCTGTTTCGGGACAAAATGGGTAAAAGTGGTGTCCAAACACTCCAAATTCAACCTGAACTTTTATAATTAGTCAAACGCATTGGATTGTTACATATTTTGACCCTAGAAAGAGTTACATAGCTGTTTACTGCTTCGAATCAATGTTTTCTCTCGGTTTTAGCCTGTTTTCTCGGTTTAAGCCTGTTTTGGGATAAAACGGGATTAAGTGTTGTCTAAACACTCCAAATTCATCCCGAACTCTTACAATTAGTCAAATGCATTGGATTGTCACATATTCTGATCCTAAAAACAGTAACAAAGCTGTTTACTTCTTCGAATCGATGTTTTCTTGGTTTTAGCCTGTTTCGGGACAAAATGGGTAAAAGTGGTGGCTAAACACTCCAAATTCAACCCGAACTCTTATAATTAGTCAAACGCATTGGATTGTTACATATTTTGACCCTAGAAAGAGTAACATAGCTGTGTACTGCTTCGAATCAATGTTTTCTCCTGGTTTTAGCCTGTTTTCTTGGTTTAATCCTGTTTTGGGATAAAACGGGTTTAAGTGTTGTGTAAACACTCTAAATTGATCGTGAACTCTTACAATTAGTCAAATGTATTAAATTGTCACACATTCTGACGCTAGAAACAGTAACAAAGCTGTTTACTGCTTCGAATCAATGTTTTATCGGTTTTAGCCTGTTTTGGGACAAAATGGGTAAAAGTGGTGGCTAAACACTCCAAATTCAACCCGAACGCTTATAATTAGTCAAATGCATTGGATTGTTACATATTTTGACCCGAGAAAGAGTTACATAGCTGTTTACTGCGTCGAATCAATTTTTTCTCTCGGTTTTAGTCTGTTTTCTCGGTTTAAGCCTGTTTTGATATCAAACATGTTTAAGTGTTGTCTAAACACTCCAAATTCATCGCGAACTCTGACAATTAGTCAAATGCATTTAATTATCACACATTCTGACCCTAGAAACAGTAAAAAAGCTGTTTACTGCTTTGAATCAATGTTTTATCGGTTTTAGCCTGTTTCGGGACAAAATGGGTAAAAGTGGTGGCTAAACACTCCAAATTCAACCCGAACTCTTATAATTAGTCAAACGCATTGGATTGTTACATATTTTGACCCTAGAAAGAGTAACATAGCTGTGTACTGCTTAGAATCAATGTTTTCTCCTGGTTTTAGCCTGTTTTCTTGGTTTAATCCTGTTTTGGGATAAAACGGGTTTAAGTGTTGTCTAAACACTCTAAATTGATCGTGAACTCTTACAATTAGTCAAATGTATTAAATTGTCACACATTCTGAGGGTGAGGAGCAGGGCAAAGACCTTGTCTTGTTCCCTTCTCTCGTTGAGTATGGCCGGGTCCATGGTGTTTGGCCGGAGCATCTCAAATTCAGCCCAAAGTGACCTAAACTTCCCAAAGTGTTTATTGAACTCCATATCTTCTTGATTCAAGTCGTTGATAGCCTTCTTGACTTCAAATACTCGAGTGAGGTTAGAGATATTCCCGAAAACGTTCTTAAGAGTCTCCCATAGCTCACTGGCCGTTTCGCAATAAGAATAGGCTTCTAGTATGGGAGCTTCGAGAGAGTTTTGAAGTATGGAGAGGACAGTTTGGTCTTCTTGGAACCATTTAGCTTCTTCTTGAAGCTTAGCCTCTTCTTCATCTTCTTTGATGGTTTCTTTTCCATCTTCTTGAGCGGCTTTCCTTGGAGCTCTTCCACCTTCAATATGGCTCCAGAGTCCGCGGCCACACAGCGCGGTTTTGGTGGTTCTTGACCACAGAAGGTAGTTTCCTCCCTTGAGGACAGTCGGTAGAACAAGTGGTTTGGTGTTCTCCATGGCCGAAGACTATGGACCGTTGGGTAAAGCTTTTGACCAACGGATAAACTCAAAGGAATCAAGGTAGAGTAGAAAGCGAACAACAAGAACAAAGAATAGAGAATAGAGAATAGGATGGTTCATCAAAAATGAGAACCAAGCTCTGATACCATGTTAGAATTGCGGAATGTATAATGTAAAATGAGGAGAGAATTGAATAAGAAATGAGGGTATAGAATAAAGACTTAGTTAGTTTACTTCTTTTGTTGTTTACATGGCCATATATAGGTAAACATAGAGCATATAGCCGTTAGGCATACAAAGGGAAGGAGAGAGAGCTGATAGTACAAGTATTAATGAGGGAAAGCGACATCTCCTTCCCTTGGTTGGCTCGTTGACTCGCTCCCAAGGTAAGCATGTGACTTCTCCCATAAGATATTTTGTTATCCTCTCTTCTAGATCCTTCTTCACTTTGGGCTTCAATGTTATCTAGGCCTCTTCCTCTTATTACTTGGACTGTGCCATCACTTAAGGACCAAAGCCATAGGCCACACGGACGCTTGTACGGATGGCCGTACGGACAGCCGTACGGACAGCCTTGATCTCATGGCCTAGATTAATACTCCCCCTCAAGCTTAACTAAGTGAACGGTTAAGCTTGGAACCCCATAAGCCACTACCTCGTTAAAAACCACAAGGTAGAAAACCACATGGGACAAAACTCCCTTGAGAAAAAAAGAGTGTGGTGGTCATGGGTAGAGGGCTTGATCAAGGGTGTGTCAAGTCCACCAGTCCAAGCTTGTTGTGAATGTGGTCACACACTTTACGACAGGCGGCCTTGGTGAAGATATCAGCGAGTTGGTCTACACTTGGTGTGTGATATGGGAGTGTAACTCCTTCTTCAATCTTCTCGCGAACCTTGTGGCAGTCCAACTCAGTGTGCTTCGTTCTTTCATGGAACACCGAGTTTGTGGCTATGTGAATGGGGGCTTCATTGTCACAGTGCATAGGTATTGGTGTTGATGGATTGATGCCTAGTTCTTCTAATAACGTCTTGAGCCAAGTGAGCTCGGTAGTTAACTTTCGCATCGCTCAATATTCGGACTCGGCGCTGGATATTGACACTACCTTTTGCTTCTTGGTCTTCCACGTAACTAGGTTGCCTCCTATGAAGGTGCAGTAGCCTGTTGTAGACCGTCTATCAGTCCTATCACCAGCCCAATCTGCGTCACTATATCCCACAAGGTCGGTGTTGTCATTCTTGCCCATCCATACGCCTTGGCCTGGACTCTTCTTGAGATAGTGAAGTATTCTTTCCAAGATGTTCTAGTGGTATGTTGTTGGAGCTTTCATGTACTGGCTAACCTGATTCACAGCATAGCAAATGTCAGGTCGAGTAAGTGTTAAATAGATAAGCTTACCCACAAGACGACGATAGCGAGAGGGGTCTTCGTATGGAGGATCATTCCTCTCCCCCTTTTGTTCAACTTGGTAGCCATCAGGGAGCGGTGTGTCAACTGGTTTAGCTCCTAACTTTCCTGTTTCACAAAGTAAATCAAGGGTGTACTTTCGTTGGGAAAGGAATAAGCCTTCCGGAGAACGACACACTTCAATCCCAAGAAAGTACTTAAGCTCACCGAGGTCTTTTATATCAAACACAGAGTTTAAATGAGTTTTGATATCTTTTATACCTTCATGGTCGTCTCCAGAGATGATAAGATCATCTACATAAACGAGCACAACCACTATACCTTTATCACTTTGACGAGTAAAGAGAGAGTTGTCCGAGTGAGTCCTCTTAAAGCCATATCCAATGAGTGTGGTGCTCAACTTGTGATACCAGGCTCGTGGTGATTGCTTTAAACCATATATAGCTTTCCTTAGTCTCAATACCTTTCCCGGAGCGATCATGTCTTCAAGGCCCGGTGGTGGTGTCATGTAAACTTCTTCCTTTAATTCTCCTTGTAGGAAGGCGTTTTTGACATCCATCTGCCATAACTCCCAAGATAGGTTCGTGGCTAAGGATAGGACTACTCTCACCGTATGAATTTTTGCCACTGGTGCGAACGTGTCTTTGTAGTCCTGGCCGTATGTTTGTGTGAAGCCACGGGCCACTAACCGTGCCTTGTATCTCTCAATGTCTCCATTGCTGAGGTGTTTGATTGTGAAGACCCACTTTGAGCTCACTGCCTTTTTCCCTACTGGTAGGTCAGTTTCATCCCACGTGTGATTACGTACCATGGCGCCCACTTCATCATCTACCGCTCCAAGCCATTCTTTGCTTGCTTTCGCTTCCTCATAAGTGTTTGGTATTGGTTGTGCATCTAGCTTCCCAAGGAACACTTGATGATCCATAGGGAGGTGCGTAAGGGAGCAGACAGCTTGTATGGGATGTGCCATAGCTTGGTTGTTGTAGTAGACACGTTTGTCCTTCCAAGTAGACGGATGCGACCGGACGCGTGTGCTCCGACGCGGCTGGAAGACCGGTTGTGGGTCTGGAGACGGCTCAGTCGATATTGGTTCCCCAGACCCAGCAGCTTCCACCTCAGGTTCATCTAGCCTACTGTTCTCCCCCTCCGGCTCCGGAGCCACAACATCAACCGGTTGGTCGGAATGTTCGGGCAGCGATGAGTCGGTACGTGAGTCAGGTGTAGAATCCTGGGACAGATGCGTCGGCTGAGTGGGGTTGACTCCAAGATGATCGAGGAGGAACTTGAGACCTGCTGACTGATCCATAGGCGTCGCCAAATCTCTCAAGCCGGCCCAATCCTTCTTGTTGAAGTAGCCTTGGTCTTCAAGGAACTTGACATCGCGAGAGACAAATGTGCGGTTGTTGACCGGATCAAAGCACTTGTAGCCTTTTTGAGTAATGGAGTAACCAAGGAACATACACTTGGTGCTTTTTGCTTCCAGTTTGTTCCTTAGCTCACCTGGTACTAACACAAAACAGACACATCCAAACACTTTTAGGTGACTAAGTGATGGTTTAAATTGGTTTAGTACCTCAAAAGGCGATTTATCGTCCAATATCTTTGTTGGAGTTCGGTTGATTAGATAGAAGGCTGTTAGTACTGCATCTCCCCAATATCTCCTTGGAACATTAGTGTGAAACATCATCGATCTTGCAACTTCCATCAAGTGTCGGTTCTTTCTTTCGGCTACCCCATTTTGTTGAGGAGTGTAGGGGCAACTTGTTTGATGTATAATGCCATGCTTTGCTAGGTGTTCTTTGAATCGATTGCTTGTATACTCACCTCCATTATCTGTTCTAAACACTTTAATCTTGGCATTAAACTGATTGGTCACATAGTTTTGAAAGTTTATAAAAGCATCAATCACACGGTCCTTTGAGGAAAGTAAGGTGACCCAAGTATATTTTGATTTTTCATCTATAAATGTCACAAAATACTTGTTATTATCCCTAGACACACATGGAGAGGTCCAAACATCTGAATGAACTAAGTCAAAGCATTTTTCATAACATGTAGTAGACTTAGAGAAAACAGTTTTACAATGTTTTCCAAGTATACAAGCCTCACAACTAGAGTGATCAAAAGAAACATTAGGAATCATTAATTCAAGAGCCCTAGAGTGAGGATGACCTAGCCTAGCATGCCACATTGTATTCAAAGAAATTCCAAGACAAGAACTAAAAGAAACAGATTCTGGTGGACTTGGTGAACTATCTTCAAGAATATAAAGGTCATCTTTGGTTCCACCTTCACCAATTAGTTTTCCAGTCTCAATATCCTGAAAGTAAACATCATTAGGCCCAAATATAGCATAGCAATTTAGATCATTGGTAGCTCTCTTCACCGACAAAAGATTTGAAGTAAACTTAGGCATATAAAACGCTTTAGACTCTTTGTTAAACAATTTTAAGTTTCCTATGCCTTGAATTGGTATTTTGTCACCATTAGCAATAACAACATTTCCCTTAGTCGATTCTATATTATTTAGCAAATTCGAGTTACTAATCATATGATGAGAGGCACCCGAATCTACTACTAGGGAGTTATTAAGCTTTAGGGTAGAAAATGTTTTACCACTTGACTCCTTGAGAGCCAAGGACTTGAAGAAGGCCTCCAAGTCAGATTTCCTCACATAGTCTCCGGAAGCAGCCTCTTCACCGGTATTGGAGGAGCTGCCGGTCTGGACTTGTTCGTCCTTGGTGTGAGTCACGTTGGCTCTCGGATCTTTGTGATGGTGACTTGGGCGCAAGTGAGGGTGTAGAAACCAACATTTCTCCTTAGTATGGTTCTTCCTCTTACAATGCTCACATCCTCCCTTTGTCTTCCGATCTTCTTGCTTGAAGACTCCTTTGTTGGCCATGACTAGCTCCCCCTTACCGCTAAACAAGCCGAGAGAGCCTTGTTCTTTTTGTATCTGTGCACACACATCATCAAGGCTTGGGAGCTTGTCCGACCTTAGGATGTGCTTTATGAGGTCGTTGAAGGTAGGATTGAGGGTGAGGAGCAGGGCAAAGACCTTGTCTTGTTCCCTTCTCTCGTTGAGTATGTCCGGGTCCATGGTGTTTGGCCGGAGCATCTCAAATTCAGCCCAAAGTGACCTAAACTTCCCAAAGTGTTTATTGAAATCCATATCTTCTTGATTCAAGTCGTTGATAGCCTTCTTGACTTCAAATACTCGAGTGAGGTTAGAGATATTCCCGAAAACGTTCTTAAGAGTCTCCCATAGCTCACTGGCCGTTTCGCAATAAGAATAGGCTTCTAGTATGGGAGCTTCGAGAGAGTTTTGAAGTATGGAGAGGACAGTTTGGTCTTCTTGGAACCATTTAGCTTCTTCTTGAAGCTTAGCCTCTTCTTCATCTTCTTTGATGGTTTCTTTTCCATCTTCTTGAGCGGCTTTCCTTGGAGCTCTTCCACCTACAATATGGCTCCAGAGTCCGCGGCCACACAGCGCGGTTTTGGTGGTTCTTGACCACAGAAGGTAGTTTCCTCCCTTGAGGACAGTCGGTAGAACAAGTGGTTTGGTGTTCTCCATGGCCGAAGACTATGGACCGTTGGGTAAAGCTTTTGACCAACGGATAAACTCAAAGGAATCAAGGTAGAGTAGAAAGCGAACAACAAGAACAAAGAATAGAGAATAGAGAATAGGTTGGTTCAGCAAAAATGAGAACCAAGCTCTGATACCATGTTAGAATTGCGGAATGTATAATGTAGAATGAGGAGAGAATTGAATAAGAAATGAGGGTATAGAATAAAGACTTAGTTAGTTTACTTCTTATGTTGTTTACATGGCCATATATAGGTAAATATAGAGCATATAGCCGTTAGGCATACAAAGGGAAGGAGAGAGAGCTGATAGTACAAGTATTAATGAGGGAAAGCGACATCTCCTTCCCTTGGTTGGCTCGTTGACTCGCTCCCAAGGTAAGCATGTGACTTCTCCCATAAGATATTTTGTTATCCTCTCTTCTAGATCCTTCTTCACTTTGGGCTTCAATGTTATCTAGGCCTCTTCCTCTTATTACTTGGACTGTGCCATCACTTAAGGACCAAAGCCATAGGCCACACGGACGCTTGTACGGATGGCCGTACGGACAGCCGTACGGACAGCCTTGATCTCATGGCCTAGATTAATAATTCTGACGCTAGAAACAGTAACAAAGCTGTTTACTGCTTCGAATCAATGTTTTATCGGTTTTAGCCTGTTTTGGGACAAAATGGGTAAAAGTGGTGGCTAAACACTCCAAATTCAACCCGAACGCTTATAATTAGTCAAATGCATTGGATTGTTACATATTTTGACCCGAGAAAGAGTTACATAGCTATTTACTGCGTCGAATCAATTTTTTCTCTCGGTTTTAGTCTGTTTTCTCGGTTTAAGCCTGTTTTGATATCAAACATGTTTAAGTGTTGTCTAAACACTCTAAATTGATCGTGAACTCTTACAATTAGTCAAATGCATTTAATTATCACACATTCTGACCCTAGAAACAGTAAAAAGCTGTTTACTGCTTTGAATCAATGTTTTATCGGTTTTAGCCTGTTTCGGGACATAATGGGTAAAAGTGCTGTCTAAACACTCCAAATTCAACCCGAACTCTTATAATTAGTCAAATGCATTGGATTGTTACATATTTTGACCTTAGAAAGAGTTACATAGCTGTTTACGGCTTCGAATCATTGTTTTCTCTCGGTTTTAGTCTGTTTTCTCGGTTTAAGCCTGTTTTTGGATAAAACGTGTTTAAGTGTTTTCTAAACACTCCAAATTTATCCCGAACTCTTACAATTAGTCAAATGCTTTAAGTTGTCACACATTCTGACCCTAGAAACAGTAACAATGCTGTTTACTGCTTCGAATCAATGTTTTATCGGTTTTAGCCTGTTTCGGGACAAAATGGGTAAAAGCGGTGTCTAAACACTCCAAATTCAACCCGAACTCGTATAATTAGTGAAATGCATTGGATTGTTACATATTTTGACCCTAGAAAGAGTAGCATAGCTGTGTACTGCTTCGAATCAATGTTTTCTCGCGGTTTTAGCCTTTCTTCTTTGTTTAAGCCTGTTTTGGGATAAAACGGGTTCAAGTGTTGTCTAAACACTCCAAATTTATCCCGAACTCTTGCAATTAGTTAAATGAATTGGATGTCCCACATTCTGACCCTAGAAACAGTAACAAAGCTGTTTACTGCTTCGAATCAATGTTTTCTCGGTTTTAGCCTGTTTCGGGACAAAATGGGTAAAAGTGGTGTCCAAACACTACAAATTCAACCTGAACTTTTATAATTAGTCAAACGCATTGGATTGTTACATATTTTGACCCTAGAAAGAGTTACATAGCTGTTTACTGCTTCGAATCAATGTTTTCTCTCGGTTTTAGCCTGTTTTCTCGGTTTAAGCTTGTTTTGGGATAAAACGGGTTTAAGTGTTGTCTAAACACTCCAAATTCATCCCGAACTCTTACAATTAGTCAAATGCATTGGATTGTCACATATTCTGATCCTAAAAACAGTAACAAAGCTGTTTACTGCTTCGAATCGATGTTTTCTCGGTTTTAGCCTGTTTCGGGACAAAATGAGTAAAAGTGGTGGCTAAACACTCCAAATTCAACCCGAACTCTTATAATTAGTCAAACGCATTGGATTGTTACATATTTTGACTCTAGAAAGAGTAACAAAGCTGTGTACTACTTCGAATCAATGTTTTCTCTCGGTTTTAGCCTGCTTTCTTGGTTTAATCCTGTTTTGGGATAAAACGGGTTTAAGTGTTGTCTAAACACTCTAAATTGATCGTGAACTCTTACAATTAGTCAAATATATTAAATTGTCACACATTCTGACGCTAGAAACAGTAACAAAGCTGTTTACTGCTTCGAATCAATGTTTTATCGGTTTTAGCCTGTTTTGGGACAAAATGGGTAAAAGTGGTGGCTAAACACTCCAAATTCAACCCGAATGCTTATAATTAGTCAAATGCATTGGATTGTTACATATTTTGACCCGAGAAAGAGTTACATAGCTGTTTACTGCGCCGAATCAATTTTTTCTCTCGGTTTTAGTCTGTTTTCTCGGTTTAAGCCTGTTTTGATATCAAACATGTTTAAGTGTTGTCTAAACACTCCAAATTCATCGCGAACTCTTACAATTAGTCAAATGCATTTAATTATCACACATTCTGACCCTAGAAACAGTAAAAAAGCTGTTTACTGCTTTGAATCAATGTTTTATCGGTTTTAGCCTGTTTCGGGACAAAATGGGTAAAAGTGGTGTCTAAACACTCCAAATTCAACCCGAACTCGTATAATTAGTCAAATGCATTGGATTGTCACATATTCTGATCCTAAAAACAGTAACAAAGCTGTTTAATGCTTCGAATCGATGTTTTCTCGGTTTTAGCCTGTTTCGGGACAAAATGGGTAAAAGTGGTGGCTAAACACTCCAAATTCAACCCGAACTCTTATAATTAGTCAAACGCATTCGATTGTTACATATTTTGACCCTAGAAAGAGTAACATAGCTGTGTACTGCTTCGAATCAATGTTTTCTCCTGGTTTTAGCCTGTTTTCTTGGTTTAATCCTGTTTTGGGATAAAACGGGTTTAAGTGTTGTCTAAACACTCTAAATTGATCGTGAACTCTTACAATTAGTCAAATATATTAAATTGTCACACATTCTGACGCTAGAAACAGTAACAAAGCTGTTTACTGCTTCGAATCAATGTTTTATCGGTTTTAGCCTGTTTTGGGACAAAATGGGTAAAAGTGGTGGCTAAACACTCCAAATTCAACCCGAATGCTTATAATTAGTCAAATGCATTGGATTGTTACATATTTTGACCCGAGAAAGAGTTACATAGCTGTTTACTGCGCCGAATCAATTTTTTCTCTCGGTTTTAGTCTGTTTTCTCGGTTTAAGCCTGTTTTGATATCAAACATGTTTAAGTGTTGTCTAAACACTCCAAATTCATCGCGAACTCTTACAATTAGTCAAATGCATTTAATTATCACACATTCTGACCCTAGAAACAGTAAAAAAGCTGTTTACTGCTTTGAATCAATGTTTTATCGGTTTTAGCCTGTTTCGGGACAAAATGGGTAAAAGTGGTGTCTAAACACTCCAAATTCAACCCGAACTCGTATAATTAGTCAAATGCATTGGATTGTCACATATTCTGATCCTAAAAACAGTAACAAAGCTGTTTAATGCTTCGAATCGATGTTTTCTCGGTTTTAGCCTGTTTCGGGACAAAATGGGTAAAAGTGGTGGCTAAACACTCCAAATTCAACCCGAACTCTTATAATTAGTCAAACGCATTCGATTGTTACATATTTTGACCCTAGAAAGAGTAACATAGCTGTGTACTGCTTCGAATCAATGTTTTCTCCTGGTTTTAGCCTGTTTTCTTGGTTTAATCCTGTTTTGGGATAAAACGGGTTTAAGTGTTGTCTAAACACTCTAAATTGATCGTGAACTCTTACAATTAGTCAAATGTATTAAATTGTCACACATTCTGACGCTACAAACAGTAACAAAGCTGTTTACTGCTTCGAATCAATGTTTTCTCGGTTTGAGCCTGTTTCGGGACAAAATGGGTAAAAGTGGTGTCTAAACACTCCAAATTCAACCCGAACTCTTATAATTAGTCAAATGCATTGGATTGTTACATATTTTGACCCGAGAAAGAGTTACATAGCTTTTTACTTTGTCGAATCAATTTTTTCTCTCGGTTTTAGTCTGTTTTCTTGGTTTAAGCCTGTTTTGAGATCTAACATGTTTAAGTGTTGTCTAAACACTCCAAATTCATCCCGAAATCTTGCAATTAGTTAAATGCATTGGATGTCCCACATTCTGAACCTAGAAACAGTAACAAAGCTGTTTACTGCTTCGAATCAATGTTTTCTCGGTTTTAGCCTGTTTCGGGACAAAATGGGTAAAAGTGGTGTCTAAACACTCCAAATTCAACCCGAACTCGTATAATTAGTCAAATGCATTGGATTGTTACATATGTTGACCCTAGAAAGAGTAACATAGTTGTGTACTGCTTCGAATCAATGTTTTCTCTCGGTTTTAGCCTGTTTTCTCGGTTTAAGCATGTTTTGGGATAAAACTGGTTTAAGTGTTGTCTAAACACTCCAAATTCATCCGGAAATCTTGCAATTAGTTAAATGCATTGGATCGTCCCACATTCTGACCCTAGAAACAGTAACAAAGCTGTTTACTCCTTCAAATCAATGTTTTCTCGGTTTTAGCCTGTTTCGGGACAAAATGGGTAGAAGTGCTGTCTAAACACTCCAAATTCAACCCGAACTCTTATAATTAGTCAAATGCATTGGATTGTTACATATTTTGACCTTAGAAAGAGTTACATAGCTGTTTACGGCTTCGAATCATTGTTTTCTCTCGGTTTTAGTCTGTTTTCTCGGTTTAAGCCTGTTTTTGGATAAAACGTGTTTAAGTGTTTCTAAACACTCCAAATTTATCCCGAACTCTTACAATTAGTCAAATGCATTAAATTGTCACACATTCTGACCCTAGAAACAGTAACAAAGCTGTTTACTGCTTTGAATCAATGTTTTATCGGTTTTAGCCTGTTTCGGGACAAAATGGGTAAAAGTGGTGTCTAAACACTCCAAATTCAACCCGAACTCGTATAATTAGTCAAATGCATTGGATTGTCACATATTCTGATCCTAAAAACAGTAACAAAGCTGTTTAATGCTTCGAATCGATGTTTTCTCGGTTTTAGCCTGTTTCGGGACAAAATGGGTAAAAGTGGTGTCTAAACACTCCAAATTCAACCCGAACTCGTATAATTAGTCAAATGCATTGGATTGTTACATATGTTGACCCTAGAAAGAGTAACATAGTTGTGTACTGCTTCGAATCAATGTTTTCTCTCGGTTTTAGCCTGTTTTCTCGGTTTAAGCATGTTTTGGGATAAAACTGGTTCAAGTGTTGTCTAAACACTCCAAATTCATCCGGAAATCTTGCAATTAGTTAAATGCATTGGATCGTCCCACATTCTGACCCTAGAAACAGTAACAAAGCTGTTTACTCCTTCAAATCAATGTTTTCTCGGTTTTAGCCTGTTTCGGGACAAAATGGGTAGAAGTGCTGTCTAAACACTCCAAATTCAACCCGAACTCTTATAATTAGTCAAATGCATTGGATTGTTACATATTTTGACCTTAGAAAGAGTTACATAGCTGTTTACGGCTTCGAATCATTGTTTTCTCTCGGTTTTAGTCTGTTTTCTCGGTTTAAGCCTGTTTTTGGATAAAACGTGTTTAAGTGTTTTCTAAACACTACAAATTTATCCCAAACTCTTACAATTAGTCAAATGCATTAAATTGTCACACATTCTGACCCTAGAAACAGTAACAAAGCTGTTTACTGCTTCGAATCAATGTTTTATCGGTTTTAGCCTGTTTCGGGACAAAATGGGTAAAAGCGGTGTCTAAACACTCCAAATTCAACCCGAACTCGTATAGTTAGTCAAATGCATTGGATTGTTACATATTTTGACCCTAGAAAGAGTAACATAGCTGTGTACTGCTTCGAATCAATGTTTTCTCGCGATTTTAGCCTTTTTCTTTGTTTAAGCCTCTTTTGGGATAAAATGGGTTCAAGTGTTGTCTAAACACTCCAAATTCATCCCGAAATCTTGCAATTAGTTAAATGCATTGGATGTCCCACATTCTGAACCTAGAAACAGTAACAAAGCTGTTTACTGCTTCGAATCAATGTTTTCTCGGTTTTAGCCTGTTTCGGGACAAAATGGGTAAAAGTGGTGTCCAAACACTCCAAATTCAACCTGAACTTTTATAATTAGTCAAATGCATTGGATTGTTACATATTTTGACCCTAGAAAGAGTTACATAGCTGTTTACTGCTTCGAATCATTGTTTTCTCTCGGTTTTAGTCTGTTTTCTCGGTTTAAGCCTGTTTTTGGATAAAACGTGTTTAAGTGTTTCTAAACACTCTAAATTTATCCCGAACTCTTACAATTAGTCAAATGCATTAAATTGTCACACATTCTGACCCTAGAAACAGTAACAAAGCTGTTTACTGCTTCGAATCAATGTTTTATCGGTTTTAGCCTGTTTTGGGACAAAATGGGTAAAAGTGGTGGCTAAACACTCCAAATTCAACCCGAATGCTTATAATTAGTCAAATGCATTGGATTGTTACATATTTTGACCCGAGAAAGAGTTACATAGCTGTTTACTGCGCCGAATCAATTTTTTCTCTCGGTTTTAGTCTGTTTTCTCGGTTTAAGCCTGTTTTGATATCAAACATGTTTAAGTGTTGTCTAAACACTCCAAATTCATCGCGAACTCTTACAATTAGTCAAATGCATTTAATTATCACACATTCTGACCCTAGAAACAGTAAAAAAGCTGTTTACTGCTTTGAATCAATGTTTTATCGGTTTTAGCCTGTTTCAGGACAAAATGGGTAAAAGTGGTGTCTAAACACTCCAAATTCAACCCGAACTCGTATAATTAGTCAAATGCATTGGATTGTCACATATTCTGATCCTAAAAACAGTAACAAAGCTGTTTAATGCTTCGAATCGATGTTTTCTCGGTTTTAGCCTGTTTCGGGACAAAATGGGTAAAAGTGGTGGCTAAACACTCCAAATTCAACCCGAACTCTTATAATTAGTCAAACGCATTCGATTGTTACATATTTTGACCCTAGAAAGAGTAACATAGCTGTGTACTGCTTCGAATCAATGTTTTCTCCTGGTTTTAGCCTGTTTTCTTGGTTTAATCCTGTTTTGGGATAAAACGGGTTTAAGTGTTGTCTAAACACTCTAAATTGATCGTGAACTCTTACAATTAGTCAAATGTATTAAATTGTCACACATTCTGACGCTACAAACAGTAACAAAGCTGTTTACTGCTTCGAATCAATGTTTTCTCGGTTTGAGCCTGTTTCGGGACAAAATGGGTAAAAGTGGTGTCTAAACACTCCAAATTCAACCCGAACTCTTATAATTAGTCAAATGCATTGGATTGTTACATATTTTGACCCGAGAAAGAGTTACATAGCTTTTTACTTTGTCGAATCAATTTTTTCTCTCGGTTTTAGTCTGTTTTCTTGGTTTAAGCCTGTTTTGAGATCAAACATGTTTAAGTGTTGTCTAAACACTCCAAATTCATCCCGAAATCTTGCAATTACTTAAATGCATTGGATGTCCCACATTCTGAACCTAGAAACAGTAACAAAGCTGTTTACTGCTTTGAATCAATGTTTTATCGGTTTTAGCCTGTTTCGGGACAAAATGGGTAAAAGTGGTGTCTAAACACTCCAAATTCAACCCGAACTCGTATAATTAGTCAAATGCATTGGATTGTCACATATTCTGATCCTAAAAACAGTAACAAAGCTGTTTAATGCTTCGAATCGATGTTTTCTCGGTTTTAGCCTGTTTCGGGACAAAATGGGTAAAAGTGGTGTCTAAACACTCCAAATTCAACCCGAACTCGTATAATTAGTCAAATGCATTGGATTGTTACATATGTTGACCCTAGAAAGAGTAACATAGTTGTGTACTGCTTCGAATCAATGTTTTCTCTCGGTTTTAGCCTGTTTTCTCGGTTTAAGCATGTTTTGGGATAAAACTGGTTCAAGTGTTGTCTAAACACTCCAAATTCATCCGGAAATCTTGCAATTAGTTAAATGCATTGGATCGTCCCACATTCTGACCCTAGAAACAGTAACAAAGCTGTTTACTCCTTCAAATCAATGTTTTCTCGGTTTTAGCCTGTTTCGGGACAAAATGGGTAGAAGTGCTGTCTAAACACTCCAAATTCAACCCGAACTCTTATAATTAGTCAAATGCATTGGATTGTTACATATTTTGACCTTAGAAAGAGTTACATAGCTGTTTACGGCTTCGAATCATTGTTTTCTCTCGGTTTTAGTCTGTTTTCTCGGTTTAAGCCTGTTTTTGGATAAAACGTGTTTAAGTGTTTTCTAAACACTACAAATTTATCCCAAACTCTTACAATTAGTCAAATGCATTAAATTGTCACACATTCTGACCCTAGAAACAGTAACAAAGCTGTTTACTGCTTCAAATCAATGTTTTATCGGTTTTAGCCTGTTTCGGGACAAAATGGGTAAAAGCGGTGTCTAAACACTCCAAATTCAACCCGAACTCGTATAGTTAGTCAAATGCATTGGATTGTTACATATTTTGACCCTAGAAAGAGTAACATAGCTGTGTACTGCTTCGAATCAATGTTTTCTCGCGATTTTAGCCTTTTTCTTTGTTTAAGCCTCTTTTGGGATAAAATGGGTTCAAGTGTTGTCTAAACACTCCAAATTCATCCCGAAATCTTGCAATTAGTTAAATGCATTGGATGTCCCACATTCTGAACCTAGAAACAGTAACAAAGCTGTTTACTGCTTCGAATCAATGTTTTCTCGGTTTTAGCCTGTTTCGGGACAAAATGGGTAAAAGTGGTGTCCAAACACTCCAAATTCAACCTGAACTTTTATAATTAGTCAAATGCATTGGATTGTTACATATTTTGACCCTAGAAAGAGTTACATAGCTGTTTACTGCTTCGAATCATTGTTTTCTCTCGGTTTTAGTCTGTTTTCTCGGTTTAAGCCTGTTTTTGGATAAAACGTGTTTAAGTGTTTCTAAACACTCTAAATTTATCCCGAACTCTTACAATTAGTCAAATGCATTAAATTGTCACACATTCTGACCCTAGAAACAGTAACAAAGCTGTTTACTGCTTCGAATCAATGTTTTATCGGTTTTAGCCTGTTTTGGGACAAAATGGGTAAAAGTGGTGGCTAAACACTCCAAATTCAACCCGAATGCTTATAATTAGTCAAATGCATTGGATTGTTACATATTTTGACCCGAGAAAGAGTTACATAGCTGTTTACTGCGCCGAATCAATTTTTTCTCTCGGTTTTAGTCTGTTTTCTCGGTTTAAGCCTGTTTTGATATCAAACATGTTTAAGTGTTGTCTAAACACTCCAAATTCATCGCGAACTCTTACAATTAGTCAAATGCATTTAATTATCACACATTCTGACCCTAGAAACAGTAAAAAAGCTGTTTACTGCTTTGAATCAATGTTTTATCGGTTTTAGCCTGTTTCGGGACAAAATGGGTAAAAGTGGTGTCTAAACACTCCAAATTCAACCCGAACTCGTATAATTAGTCAAATGCATTGGATTGTCACATATTCTGATCCTAAAAACAGTAACAAAGCTGTTTAATGCTTCGAATCGATGTTTTCTCGGTTTTAGCCTGTTTCGGGACAAAATGGGTAAAAGTGGTGGCTAAACACTCCAAATTCAACCCGAACTCTTATAATTAGTCAAACGCATTCGATTGTTACATATTTTGACCCTAGAAAGAGTAACATAGCTGTGTACTGCTTCGAATCAATGTTTTCTCCTGGTTTTAGCCTGTTTTCTTGGTTTAATCCTGTTTTGGGATAAAACGGGTTTAAGTGTTGTCTAAACACTCTAAATTGATCGTGAACTCTTACAATTAGTCAAATGTATTAAATTGTCACACATTCTGACGCTACAAACAGTAACAAAGCTGTTTACTGCTTCGAATCAATGTTTTCTCGGTTTGAGCCTGTTTCGGGACAAAATGGGTAAAAGTGGTGTCTAAACACTCCAAATTCAACCCGAACTCTTATAATTAGTCAAATGCATTGGATTGTTACATATTTTGACCCGAGAAAGAGTTACATAGCTTTTTACTTTGTCGAATCAATTTTTTCTCTCGGTTTTAGTCTGTTTTCTTGGTTTAAGCCTGTTTTGAGATCAAACATGTTTAAGTGTTGTCTAAACACTCCAAATTCATCGCGAACTCTTACAATTAGTCAAATGCATTTAATTATCACACATTCTGACCCAAGAAACAGTAAAAAAGCTGTTTACTGCTTTGAATCAATGTTTTATCGGTTTTAGCCTGTTTCGGGACAAAATGGGTAAAAGTGGTGTCTAAACACTCCAAATTCAACCCGAACTCGTATAATTAGTCAAATGCATTGGATTGTTACATATGTTGACCCTAGAAAGAGTAACATAGTTGTGTACTGCTTCGAATCAATGTTTTCTCTCGGTTTTAGCCTGTTTTCTCGGTTTAAGCATGTTTTGGGATAAAACTGGTTCAAGTGTTGTCTAAACACTCCAAATTCATCCGGAAATCTTGCAATTAGTTAAATGCATTGGATCGTCCCACATTCTGACCCTAGAAACAGTAACAAAGCTGTTTACTCCTTCAAATCAATGTTTTCTCGGTTTTAGCCTGTTTCGGGACAAAATGGGTAGAAGTGCTGTCTAAACACTCCAAATTCAACCCGAACTCTTATAATTAGTCAAATGCATTGGATTGTTACATATTTTGACCTTAGAAAGAGTTACATAGCTGTTTACGGCTTCGAATCATTGTTTTCTCTCGGTTTTAGTCTGTTTTCTCGGTTTAAGCCTGTTTTTGGATAAAACGTGTTTAAGTGTTTTCTAAACACTCCAAATTTATCCCGAACTCTTACAATTAGTCAAATGCATTAAATTGTCACACATTCTGACCCTAGAAACAGTAACAAAGCTGTTTACTGCTTCGAATCAATGTTTTATCGGTTTTAGCCTGTTTCGGGACAAAATGGGTAAAAGCGGTGTCTAAACACTCCAAATTCAACCCGAACTCGTATAGTTAGTCAAATGCATTGGATTGTTACATATTTTGACCCTAGAAAGAGTAACATAGCTGTGTACTGCTTCGAATCAATGTTTTCTCGCGATTTTAGCCTTTTTCTTTGTTTAAGCCTCTTTTGGGATAAAATGGGTTCAAGTGTTGTCTAAACACTCCAAATTCATCCCGAACTCTTGCAATTAGTTAAATGCATTGGATGTCCCACATTCTGACCCTAGAAATATTAACAAAGCTGTTTACTGCTTCGAATCAATGTTTTCTCGGTTTTAGCCTGTTTCGGGACAAAATGGGTAAAAGTGGTGTCCAAACACTCCAAATTCAACCTGAACTTTTATAATTAGTCAAATGCATTGGATTGTTACATATTTTGACCCTAGAAAGAGTTACATAGCTGTTTACTGCTTCGAATCAATGTTTTCTCTCGGTTTTAGCCTGTTTTCTCGGTTTAAGCCTGTTTTGGGATAAAACGGGATTAAGTGTTATCTAAACACTCCAAATTCATCCCGAACTCTTACAATTAATCAAATGCATTGGATTGTCACATATTCTGGTCCTAAAAACAGTAACAAAGCTGTTTACTGCTTCGAATCGATGTTTTCTCGGTTTTAGCCTGTTTCGGGACAAAATGGGTAAAAGTGGTGGCTAAACACTCCAAATTCAACCCGAACTCTTATAATTAGTCAAACGCATTGGATTGTTACATATTTTGACCCTAGAAAGAGTAACATAGCTGTGTACTGCTTCGAATCAGTGTTTTCTCCTGGTTTTAGCCTGTTTTCTTGGTTTAATCCTGTTTTGGGATAAAACGGGTTTAAGTGTTGTCTAAACACTCTAAATTGATCGTGAACTCTTACAATTAGTCAAATGTATTAAATTGTCACACATTCTGATGCTAGAAACAGTAACAAAGCTGTTTACTGCTTCGAATCAATGTTTTATCGGTTTTAGCCTGTTTTATCGGTTTAAGCCTGTTTTGAGATCAAACATGTTTAAGTGTTGTCTAAACACTCCAAATTCATCGCGAACTCTTACAATTAGTCAAATGCATTTAATTATCACACATTCTGACCCAAGAAACAGTAAAAAAGCTGTTTACTGCTTTGAATCAATGTTTTATCGGTTTTAGCCTGTTCGGGGACAAAATGGGTAAAAGTGGTGTCTAAACACTCCAAATTCAACCCGAACTCGTATAATCAGTCAAACGCATTGGATTGTTACATATGTTGACCCTAGAAAGAGTAACATAGTTGTGTACTCCTTCGAATCAATGTTTTCTCTCGGTTTTAGCCTGTTTTCTCGGTTTAAGCATGTTTTGGGATAAAACTGGTTCAAGTGTTGTCTAAACACTCAAAATTCATCCCGAAATCTTGCAATTAGTTAAATGCATTGGATGTCCCACATTCTGACCCTAGAAACAGTAACAAAGCTGTTTACTGCTTCGAATCAATGTTTTCTCGGTTTTAGCCTGTTTCGGGACAAAATGGGTAAAAGTGGTGTCCAAACACTCCAAATTCAACCTGAACTTTTATAATTAGTCAAATGCATTGGATTGTTACATATTTTGACCCTAGAAAGAGTTACATAGCTGTTTACTGCTTCGAATCAATGTTTTCTCTCGGTTTTAGCCTGTTTTCTCGGTTTAAGCCTGTTTTGGGATAAAACGGGATTAAGTGTTGTCTAAACACTCCAAATTCATCCCGAACTCTTACAATTAATCAAATGCATTGGATTGTCACATATTCTGATCCTAAAAACAGTAACAAAGCTGTTTACTGCTTCGAATCGATGTTTTCTCGGTTTTAGCCTGTTTCGGGACAAAATGGGTAAAAGTGGTGGCTAAACACTCCAAATTCAACCCAAACTCTTATAATTAGTCAAACGCATTGGATTGTTACATATTTTGACCCTAGAAAGAGTAACATAGCTGTGTACTGCTTCGAATCAATGTTTTCTCCTGGTTTTAGCCTGTTTTCTTGGTTTAATCCTGTTTTGGGATAAAACGGGTTTAAGTGTTGTCTAAACACTCTAAATTGATCGTGAACTCTTACAATTAGTCAAATATATTAAATTGTCACACATTCTGACGCTAGAAACAGTAACAAAGCTGTTTACTGCTTCGAATCAATGTTTTATCGGTTTTAGCCTGTTTTGGGACAAAATGGGTAAAAGTGGTGGCTAAACACTCCAAATTCAACCCGAACGCTTATAATCAGTCAAATGCATTGGATTGTTACATATTTTGACCCGAGAAAGAGTTACATAGCTGTTTACTGCGTCGAATCAATTTTTTCTCTCGGTTTTAGTCTGTTTTCTCGGTTTAAGCCTGTTTTGATATCAAACATGTTTAAGTGTTGTCTAAACACTCCAAATTCATCGCGAACTCTTACAATTAGTCAAATGAATTTAATTATCACACATTCTGACCCTAGAAACAGTAAAAAAGCTGTTTACTGCTTTGAATCAATGTTTTATCGGTTTTAGCCTGTTTCGGGACAAAATGGGTAAAAGTGGTGTCTAAACACTCCAAATTCAACCCGAACTCGTATAATTAGTCAAATGCATTGGATTGTCACATATTCTGATCCTAAAAACAGTAACAAAGCTGTTTACTGCTTCGAATCGATGTTTTCTCGGTTTTAGCCTGTTTCGGGACAAAATGGGTAAAAGTGGTGGCTAAACACTCCAAATTCAACCCGAACTCTTATAGTTAGTCAAACGCATTGGATTGTTACATATTTTGACCCTAGAAAGAGTAACATAGCTGTGTACTGCTTCGAATCAATGTTTTCTCGCGATTTTAGCCTTTTTCTTTGTTTAAGCCTCTTTTGGGATAAAATGGGTTCAAGTGTTGTCTAAACACTCCAAATTCATCCCGAAATCTTGCAATTAGTTAAATGCATTGGATGTCCCACATTCTGAACCTAGAAACAGTAACAAAGCTGTTTACTGCTTCGAATCAATGTTTTCTCGGTTTTAGCCTGTTTCGGGACAAAATGGGTAAAAGTGGTGTCCAAACACTCCAAATTCAACCTGAACTTTTATAATTAGTCAAATGCATTGGATTGTTACATATTTTGACCCTAGAAAGAGTTACATAGCTGTTTACTGCTTCATATCAATGTTTTCTCTCGGTTTTAGCCTGTTTTCTCGGTTTAAGCCTGTTTTGGGATAAAACGGGATTAAGTGTTATCTAAACACTCCAAATTCATCCCGAACTCTTACAATTTATCAAATGCATTGGATTGTCACATATTCTGGTCCTAAAAACAGTAACAAAGCTGTTTACTGCTTCGAATCGATGTTTTCTCGGTTTTAGCCTGTTTCGGGACAAAATGGGTAAAAGTGGTGGCTAAACACTCCAAATTCAACCCGAACTCTTATAATTAGTCAAACGCATTGTATTGTTACATATTTTGACCCTAGAAAGAGTAACATAGCTGTGTACTGCTTCGAATCAATGTTTTCTCCTGGTTTTAGCCTGTTTTCTTGGTTTAATCCTGTTTTGGGATAAAACGGGTTTAAGTGTTGTCTAAACCCTCTAAATTGATCGTGAACTCTTACAATTAGTCAAATATATTAAATTGTCACACATTCTGATGCTAGAAACAGTAACAAAGCTGTTTACTGCTTCGAATCAATGTTTTATCGGTTTTAGCCTGTTTCGGGACAAAATGGGTAAAAGTGGTGTCTAAACACTCCAAATTCAACCCGAACGCTTATAATTAGTCAAATGCATTGGATTGTTACATATTTTGACCCGAGAAAGAGTTACATAGCTGTTTACTTCGTCGAATCAATTTTTTCTCTCGGTTTTAGTCTGTTTTCTCGGTTTAAGCCTGTTTTGATATCAAACATGTTTAAGTGTTGTCTAAACACTCCAAATTCATCGTGAACTCTTACAATTAGTCAAATGCATTTAATTATCACACATTCTGACCCTAGAAACAGTAAAAAAGCTGTTTACTGCTTTGAATCAATGTTTTATCGGTTTTAGCCTGTTCGGGGACAAAATGGGTAAAAGTGGTGTCTAAACACTCCAAATTCAACCCGAACTCGTATAATTAGTCAAACGCATTGGATTGTTACATATGTTGACCCTAGAAAGAGTAACATAGTTGTGTACTGCTTCAAATCAATGTTTTCTCTCGGTTTTAGCCTGTTTTCTCGGTTTAAGCATGTTTTGGGATAAAACTGGTTCAAGTGTTGTCTAAACACTCCAAATTCATCCGGAAATCTTGCAATTAGTTAAATGCATTGGATCGTCCCACATTCTGACCCAAGAAACAGTAACAAAGCTGTTTACTGCTTTAAATCAATGTTTTCTTGGTTTTAGCCTGTTTCGGGACAAAATGGGTAGAAGTGGTGTCTAAACACTCCAAATTCAACCCGAACTCTTATAATTAGTCAAATGCATTGGATTGTTACATATTTTGACCTTAGAAAGAGTTACATAGCTGTTTACGGCTTCGAATCATTGTTTTCTCTCGGTTTTAGTCTGTTTTCTCGGTTTAAGCCTGTTTTTGGATAAAACGTGTTTAAGTGTTTCTAAACACTCCAAATTTATCCCGAACTCTTACAATTAGTCAAATGCATTAAATTGTCACACATTCTGACCCTAGAAACAGTAACAAAGCTGTTTACTGCTTCGAATCAATGTTTTATCGGTTTTAGCCTATTTCGGGACAAAATGGGTAAAAGCAGTGTCTAAACACTCCAAATTCAACCCGAACTCTTATAATTAGTCATATGCATTGGATTGTCACATATTCTGATCCTAAAAACAGTAACAAAGCTGTTTACTGCTTCGAATCGATGTTTTCTCGGTTTTAGCCTGTTTCGGGACAAAATGGGTAAAAGTGGTGGCTAAACACTCCAAATTCAACCCGAACTCGTATAATTAGTCAAACGCATTGGATTGTTACATATGTTGACCCTAGAAAGAGTAACATAGTTGTGTACTGCTTCGAATCAATGTTTTCTCTCGGTTTTAGCCTGTTTTCTCGGTTTAAGCATGTTTTGGGATAAAACTGGTTCAAGTGTTGTCTAAACACTCCAAATTCATCCCGAAATCTTGCAATTAGTTAAATGCATTGGATCGTCCCACATTCTGACCCTAGAAACAGTAACAAAGCTGTTTACTGCTTCGAATCAATGTTTTCTCGGTTTTAGCCTGTTTCGGGACAAAATGGGTAAAAGTGGTGTCCAAACACTCCAAATTCAACCTGAACTTTTATAATTAGTCAAATGCATTGGATTGTTACATATTTTGACCCTAGAAAGAGTTACATATCTGTTTACTGCTTCGAATCAATGTTTTCTCTCGGTTTTAGCCTGTTTTCTCGGTTTAAGCCTGTTTTGGGATAAAACGGGATTAAGTGTTGTCTAAACACTCCAAATTCATCCCGAACTCTTACAATTAATCAAATGCATTGGATTGTCACATATTCTGATCCTAAAAACAGTAACAAAGCTGTTTACTGCTTCGAATCGATGTTTTCTCGGTTTTAGCCTGTTTCGGGACAAAATGGGTAAAAGTGGTGGCTAAACACTCCAAATTCAACCTAAACTTTTATAATTAGTCAAACGCATTGTATTGTTACATATTTTGACCCTAGAAAGAGTAACACAGCTGTGTACTGCTTCGAATCAATGTTTTCTCCTGGTTTTAGCCTGTTTTCTTGGTTTAATCCTGTTTTGGGATAAAACGGGTTTAAGTGTTGTCTAAACCCTCTAAATTGATCGTGAACTCTTACAATTAGTCAAATATATTAAATTGTCACACATTCTGATGCTAGAAACAGTAACAAAGCTGTTTACTGCTTCGAATCAATGTTTTATCGGTTTTAGCCTGTTTCGGGACAAAATGGGTAAAAGTGGTGTCTAAACACTCCAAATTCAACCCGAACGCTTATAATTAGTCAAATGCATTGGATTGTTACATATTTTGACCCGAGAAAGAGTTACATAGCTGTTTACTTCGTCGAATCAATTTTTTCTCTCGGTTTTAGTCTGTTTTCTCGGTTTAAGCCTGTTTTGGGATAAAACTGGTTCAAGTGTTGTCTAAACACTCCAAATTCATCCCGAAATCTTGCAATTAGTTAAATGCATTGGATGTCCCACATTCTGACCCTAGAAACAGTAACAAAGCTGTTTACTGCTTCGAATCAATGTTTTCTCGGTTTTAGCCTGTTTCGGGACAAAATGGGTAAAAGTGGTGTCCAAACACTCCAAATTCAACCTGAACTTTTATAATTAGTCAAATGCATTGGATTGTTACATATTTTGACCCTAGAAAGAGTTACATATCTGTTTACTGCTTCGAATCAATGTTTTCTCTCGGTTTTAGCCTGTTTTCTCGGTTTAAGCCTGTTTTGGGATAAAACGGGATTAAGTGTTGTCTAAACACTCCAAATTCATCCCGAACTCTTACAATTAATCAAATGCATTGGATTGTCACATATTCTGATCCTAAAAACAGTAACAAAGCTGTTTACTGCTTCGAATCGATGTTTTCTCGGTTTTAGCCTGTTTCGGGACAAAATGGGTAAAAGTGGTGGCTAAACACTCCAAATTCAACCCGAACTCTTATAGTTAGTCAAACGCATTGGATTGTTACATATTTTGACCCTAGAAAGAGTAACATAGCTGTGTACTGCTTCGAATCAATGTTTTCTCCTGGTTTTAGCCTGTTTTCTTGGTTTAATCCTGTTTTGGGATAAAACGGGTTTAAGTGTTGTCTAAACACTCTAAATTGATCGTGAACTCTTACAATTAGTCAAATGTATTAAATTGTCACACATTCTGACGCTACAAACAGTAATAAAGCTGTTTACTGCTTCGAATCAATGTTTTCTCGGTTTGAGCCTGTTTCGGGACAAAATGGGTAAAAGTGGTGCCTAAACACTCCAAATTCAAACCGAACTTTTATAATTAGTCAAATGCATTGGATTGTTACATATTTTGACCCGAGAAAGAGTTACATAGCTTTTTACTTCGTCGAATCAATTTTTTCTCTCGGTTTTAGTCTGTTTTCTCGGTTTAAGCCTGTTTTGAGATCAAACATGTTTAAGTGTTGTCTAAACACTCCAAATTCATCGCGAACTCTTACAACTAGTCAAATGCATTTAATTATCACACAGTCTGACCCTAGAAACAGTAAAAAATCTGTTTACTGCTTTGAATCAATGTTTTATCGGTTTTAGCCTGTTTCGGGACAAAATGGGTAAAAGTGGTGTCTAAACACTCCAAATTCAACCCGAACTCGTATAATTAGTCAAATGTATTGGATTGTCACATATTCTGATCCTAAAAACAGTAACAAAGCTGTTTACTGCTTCGAATCGATGTTTTCTCGGTTTTAGCCTGTTTCGGGACAAAATGGGTAAAAGTGGTGGCTAAACACTCCAAATTCAACCCGAACTCTTATAGTTAGTCAAACGCATTGGATTGTTACATATTTTGACCCTAGAAAGAGTAACATAGCTGTGTACTGCTTCGAATCAATGTTTTCTCCTGGTTTTAGCCTGTTTTCTTGGTTTAATCCTGTTTTGGGATAAAACGGGTTTAAGTGTTGTCTAAACCCTCTAAATTGATCGTGAACTCTTACAATTAGTCAAATATATTAAATTGTCACACATTCTGATGCTAGAAACAGTAACAAAGCTGTTTACTGCTTCGAATCAATGTTTTATCGGTTTTAGCCTGTTTCGGGACAAAATGGGTAAAAGTGGTGTCTAAACACTCCAAATTCAACCCGAACGCTTATAATTAGTCAAATGCATTGGATTGTTACATATTTTGACCCGAGAAAGAGTTACATAGCTGTTTACTTCGTCGAATCAATTTTTTCTCTCGGTTTTAGTCTGTTTTCTCGGTTTAAGCCTGTTTTGATATCAAACATGTTTAAGTGTTGTCTAAACACTCCAAATTCATCGTGAACTCTTACAATTAGTCAAATGCATTTAATTATCACACATTCTGACCCTAGAAACAGTAAAAAAGCTGTTTACTGCTTTGAATCAATGTTTTATCGGTTTTAGCCTGTTCGGGGACAAAATGGGTAAAAGTGGTGTCTAAACACTCCAAATTCAACCCGAACTCGTATAATTAGTCAAACGCATTGGATTGTTACATATGTTGACCCTAGAAAGAGTAACATAGTTGTGTACTGCTTCAAATCAATGTTTTCTCTCGGTTTTAGCCGGTTTTCTCGGTTTAAGCATGTTTTGGGATAAAACTGGTTCAAGTGTTGTCTAAACACTCCAAATTCATCCGGAAATCTTGCAATTAGTTAAATGCATTGGATCGTCCCACATTCTGACCCAAGAAACAGTAACAAAGCTGTTTACTGCTTTAAATCAATGTTTTCTTGGTTTTAGCCTGTTTCGGGACAAAATGGGTAGAAGTGGTGTCTAAACACTCCAAATTCAACCCGAACTCTTATAATTAGTCAAATGCATTGGATTGTTACATATTTTGACCTTAGAAAGAGTTACATAGCTGTTTACGGCTTCGAATCATTGTTTTCTCTCGGTTTTAGTCTGTTTTCTCGGTTTAAGCCTGTTTTTGGATAAAACGTGTTTAAGTGTTTCTAAACACTCCAAATTTATCCCGAACTCTTACAATTAGTCAAATGCATTAAATTGTCACACATTCTGACCCTAGAAACAGTAACAAAGCTGTTTACTGCTTCGAATCAATGTTTTATCGGTTTTAGCCTATTTCGGGACAAAATGGGTAAAAGCGGTGTCTAAACACTCCAAATTCAACCCGAACTCTTATAATTAGTCATATGCATTGGATTGTCACATATTCTGATCCTAAAAACAGTAACAAAGCTGTTTACTGCTTCGAATCGATGTTTTCTCGGTTTTAGCCTGTTTCGGGACAAAATGGGTAAAAGTGGTGGCTAAACACTCCAAATTCAACCCGAACTCGTATAATTAGTCAAACGCATTGGATTGTTACATATGTTGACCCTAGAAAGAGTAACATAGTTGTGTACTGCTTCGAATCAATGTTTTCTCTCGGTTTTAGCCTGTTTTCTCGGTTTAAGCATGTTTTGGGATAAAACTGGTTCAAGTGTTGTCTAAACACTCCAAATTCATCCCGAAATCTTGCAATTAGTTAAATGCATTGGATCGTCCCACATTCTGACCCTAGAAACAGTAACAAAGCTGTTTACTGCTTCGAATCAATGTTTTCTCGGTTTTAGCCTGTTTCGGGACAAAATGGGTAAAAGTAGTGTCCAAACACTCCAAATTCAACCTGAACTTTTATAATTAGTCAAATGCATTGGATTGTTACATATTTTGACCCTAGAAAGAGTTACATATCTGTTTACTGCTTCGAATCAATGTTTTCTCTCGGTTTTAGCCTGTTTTCTCGGTTTAAGCCTGTTTTGGGATAAAACGGGATTAAGTGTTGTCTAAACACTCCAAATTCATCCCGAACTCTTACAATTTATCAAATGCATTGGATTGTCACATATTCTGGTCCTAAAAACAGTAACAAAGCTGTTTACTGCTTCGAATCGATGTTTTCTCGGTTTTAGCCTGTTTCGGGACAAAATGGGTAAAAGTGGTGGCTAAACACTCCAAATTCAACCCGAACTCTTATAATTAGTCAAACGCATTGTATTGTTACATATTTTGACCCTAGAAAGAGTAACATAGCTGTGTACTGCTTCGAATCAATGTTTTCTCCTGGTTTTAGCCTGTTTTCTTGGTTTAATCCTGTTTTGGGATAAAACGGGTTTAAGTGTTGTCTAAACCCTCTAAATTGATCGTGAACTCTTACAATTAGTCAAATATATTAAATTGTCACACATTCTGATGCTAGAAACAGTAACAAATCTGTTTACTGCTTCGAATCAATGTTTTATCGGTTTTAGCCTGTTTCGGGACAAAATGGGTAAAAGTGGTGTCTAAACACTCCAAATTCAACCCGAACGCTTATAATTAGTCAAATGCATTGGATTGTTACATATTTTGACCCGAGAAAGAGTTACATAGCTGTTTACTTCGTCGAATCAATTTTTTCTCTCGGTTTTAGTCTGTTTTCTCGGTTTAAGCCTGTTTTGATATCAAACATGTTTAAGTGTTGTCTAAACACTCCAAATTCATCGTGAACTCTTACAATTAGTCAAATGCATTTAATTATCACACATTCTGACCCTAGAAACAGTAAAAAAGCTGTTTACTGCTTTGAATCAATGTTTTATCGGTTTTAGCCTGTTCGGGGACAAAATGGGTAAAAGTGGTGTCTAAACACTCCAAATTCAACCCGAACTCGTATAATTAGTCAAACGCATTGGATTGTTACATATGTTGACCCTAGAAAGAGTAACATAGTTGTGTACTGCTTCAAATCAATGTTTTCTCTCGGTTTTAGCCTGTTTTCTCGGTTTAAGCATGTTTTGGGATAAAACTGGTTCAAGTGTTGTCTAAACACTCCAAATTCATCCGGAAATCTTGCAATTAGTTAAATGCATTGGATCGTCCCACATTCTGACCCAAGAAACAGTAACAAAGCTGTTTACTGCTTTAAATCAATGTTTTCTTGGTTTTAGCCTGTTTCGGGACAAAATGGGTAGAAGTGGTGTCTAAACACTCCAAATTCAACCCGAACTCTTATAATTAGTCAAATGCATTGGATTGTTACATATTTTGACCTTAGAAAGAGTTACATAGCTGTTTACGGCTTCGAATCATTGTTTTCTCTCGGTTTTAGTCTGTTTTCTCGGTTTAAGCCTGTTTTTGGATAAAACGTGTTTAAGTGTTTCTAAACACTCCAAATTTATCCCGAACTCTTACAATTAGTCAAATGCATTAAATTGTCACACATTCTGACCCTAGAAACAGTAACAAAGCTGTTTACTGCTTCGAATCAATGTTTTATCGGTTTTAGCCTATTTCGGGACAAAATGGGTAAAAGCGGTGTCTAAACACTCCAAATTCAACCCGAACTCTTATAATTAGTCATATGCATTGGATTGTCACATATTCTGATCCTAAAAACAGTAACAAAGCTGTTTACTGCTTCGAATCGATGTTTTCTCGGTTTTAGCCTGTTTCGGGACAAAATGGGTAAAAGTGGTGGCTAAACACTCCAAATTCAACCCGAACTCGTATAATTAGTCAAACGCATTGGATTGTTACATATGTTGACCCTAGAAAGAGTAACATAGTTGTGTACTGCTTCGAATCAATGTTTTCTCTCGGTTTTAGCCTGTTTTCTCGGTTTAAGCATGTTTTGGGATAAAACTGGTTCAAGTGTTGTCTAAACACTCCAAATTCATCCCGAAATCTTGCAATTAGTTAAATGCATTGGATCGTCCCACATTCTGACCCTAGAAACAGTAACAAAGCTGTTTACTGCTTCGAATCAATGTTTTCTCGGTTTTAGCCTGTTTCGGGACAAAATGGGTAAAAGTGGTGTCCAAACACTCCAAATTCAACCTGAACTTTTATAATTAGTCAAATGCATTGGATTGTTACATATTTTGACCCTAGAAAGAGTTACATATCTGTTTACTGCTTCGAATCAATGTTTTCTCTCGGTTTTAGCCTGTTTTCTCGGTTTAAGCCTGTTTTGGGATAAAACGGGATTAAGTGTTGTCTAAACACTCCAAATTCATCCCGAACTCTTACAATTAATCAAATGCATTGGATTGTCACATATTCTGATCCTAAAAACAGTAACAAAGCTGTTTACTGCTTCGAATCGATGTTTTCTCGGTTTTAGCCTGTTTCGGGACAAAATGGGTAAAAGTGGTGGCTAAACACTCCAAATTCAACCCGAACTCTTATAGTTAGTCAAACGCATTGGATTGTTACATATTTTGACCCTAAAAAGAGTAACATAGCTGTGTACTGCTTCGAATCAATGTTTTCTCCTGGTTTTAGCCTGTTTTCTTGGTTTAATCCTGTTTTGGGATAAAACGGGTTTAAGTGTTGTCTAAACACTCTAAATTGATCGTGAACTCTTACAATTAGTCAAATGTATTAAATTGTCACACATTCTGACGCTACAAACAGTAATAAAGCTGTTTACTGCTTCGAATCAATGTTTTCTCGGTTTGAGCCTGTTTCGGGACAAAATGGGTAAAAGTGGTGGCTAAACACTCCAAATTCAACCCGAACTCGTATAATTAGTCAAACGCATTGGATTGTTACATATGTTGACCCTAGAAAGAGTAACATAGTTGTGTACTGCTTCGAATCAATGTTTTCTCTCGGTTTTAGCCTGTTTTCTCGGTTTAAGCATGTTTTGGGATAAAACTGGTTCAAGTGTTGTCTAAACACTCCAAATTCATCCCGAAATCTTGCTATTAGTTAAATGCATTGGATGTCCCACATTCTGACCCTAGAAACAGTAACAAAGCTGTTTACTGCTTCGAATCAATGTTTTCTCGGTTTTAGCCTGTTTCGGGACAAAATGGATAAAAGTGGTGTCCAAACACTCCAAATTCAACCTGAACTTTTATAATTAGTCAAATGCATTGGATTGTTACATATTTTGACCCTAGAAAGAGTTACATATCTGTTTACTGCTTCGAATCAATGTTTTCTCTCGGTTTTAGCCTGTTTTCTCGGTTTAAGCCTGTTTTGGGATAAAACGGGATTAAGTGTTGTCTAAACACTCCAAATTCATCCCGAACTCTTACAATTAATCAAATGCATTGGATTGTCACATATTCTGATCCTAAAAACAGTAACAAAGCTGTTTACTGCTTCGAATCGATGTTTTCTCGGTTTTAGCCTGTTTCGGGACAAAATGGGTAAAAGTGGTGGCTAAACACTCCAAATTCAACCCGAACTCTTATAGTTAGTCAAACGCATTGGATTGTTACATATTTTGACCCTAGAAAGAGTAACATAGCTGTGTACTGCTTCGAATCAATGTTTTCTCCTGGTTTTAGCCTGTTTTCTTGGTTTAATCCTGTTTTGGGATAAAACGGGTTTAAGTGTTGTCTAAACACTCTAAATTGATCGTGAACTCTTACAATTAGTCAAATGTATTAAATTGTCACACATTCTGACGCTACAAACAGTAATAAAGCTGTTTACTGCTTCGAATCAATGTTTTCTCGGTTTGAGCCTGTTTCGGGACAAAATGGGTAAAAGTGGTGTCTAAACACTCCAAATTCAACCCGAACTTTTATAATTAGTCAAATGCATTGGATTGTTACATATTTTGACCCGAGAAAGAGTTACATAGCTTTTTACTTCGTCGAATCAATTTTTTCTCTCGGTTTTAGTCTGTTTTCTCGGTTTAAGCCTGTTTTGAGATCAAACATGTTTAAGTGTTGTCTAAACACTCCAAATTCATCGCGAACTCTTACAACTAGTCAAATGCATTTAATTATCACACAGTCTGACCCTAGAAACAGTAAAAAAGCTGCTTACTGCTTTGAATCAATGTTTTATCGGTTTTAGCCTGTTTCGGGACAAAATGGGTAAAAGTGGTGTCTAAACACTCCAAATTCAACCCGAACTCGTATAATTAGTCAAATGCATTGGATTGTCACATATTCTGATCCTAAAAACAGTAACAAAGCTGTTTACTGCTTCGAATCGATGTTTTCTCGGTTTTAGCCTGTTTCGGGACAAAATGGGTAAAAGTGGTGGCTAAACACTCCAAATTCAACCCGAACTCTTATAGTTAGTCAAACGCATTGGATTGTTACATATTTTGACCCTAGAAAGAGTAACATAGCTGTGTACTGCTTCGAATCAATGTTTTCTCCTGGTTTTAGCCTGTTTTCTTGGTTTAATCCTGTTTTGGGATAAAACGGGTTTAAGTGTTGTCTAAACACTCTAAATTGATCGTGAACTCTTACAATTAGTCAAATGTATTAAATTGTCACACATTCTGACGCTACAAACAGTAATAAAGCTGTTTACTGCTTCGAATCAATGTTTTCTCGGTTTGAGCCTGTTTCGGGACAAAATGGGTAAAAGTGGTGCCTAAACACTCCAAATTCAACCCGAACTTTTATAATTAGTCAAATGCATTGGATTGTTACATATTTTGACCCGAGAAAGAGTTACATAGCTTTTTACTTCGTCGAATCAATTTTTTCTCTCGGTTTTAGTCTGTTTTCTCGGTTTAAGCCTGTTTTGAGATCAAACATGTTTAAGTGTTGTCTAAACACTCCAAATTCATCGCGAACTCTTACAACTAGTCAAATGCATTTAATTATCACACAGTCTGACCCTAGAAACAGTAAAAAAGCTGCTTACTGCTTTGAATCAATGTTTTATCGGTTTTAGCCTGTTTCGGGACAAAATGGGTAAAAGTGGTGTCTAAACACTCCAAATTCAACCCGAACTCGTATAATTAGTCAAATGCATTGGATTGTCACATATTCTGATCCTAAAAACAGTAACAAAGCTGTTTACTGCTTCGAATCGATGTTTTCTCGGTTTTAGCCTGTTTCGGGACAAAATGGGTAAAAGTGGTGGCTAAACACTCCAAATTCAACCCGAACTCTTATAGTTAGTCAAACGCATTGGATTGTTACATATTTTGACCCTAGAAAGAGTAACATAGCTGTGTACTGCTTCGAATCAATGTTTTCTCCTGGTTTTAGCCTGTTTTCTTGGTTTAATCCTGTTTTGGGATAAAACGGGTTTAAGTGTTGTCTAAACACTCTAAATTGAACGTGAACTCTTACAATTAGTCAAATGTATTAAATTGTCACACATTCTGACGCTACAAACAGTAATAAAGCTGTTTACTGCTTCGAATCAATGTTTTCTCGGTTTGAGCCTGTTTCGGGACAAAATGGGTAAAAGTGGTGCCTAAACACTCCAAATTCAACCCGAACTTTTATAATTAGTCAAATGCATTGGATTGTTACATATTTTGACCCGAGAAAGAGTTACATAGCTTTTTACTTCGTCGAATCAATTTTTTCTCTCGGTTTTAGTCTGTTTTCTCGGTTTAAGCCTGTTTTGAGATCAAACATGTTTAAGTGTTGTCTAAACACTCCAAATTCATCGCGAACTCTTACAACTAGTCAAATGCATTTAATTATCACACAGTCTGACCCTAGAAACAGTAAAAAAGCTGTTTACTGCTTTGAATCAATGTTTTATCGGTTTTAGCCTGTTTCGGGACAAAATGGGTAAAAGTGGTGTCTAAACACTCCAAATTCAACCCGAACTCGTATAATTAGTCAAATGCATTGGATTGTTACATATGTTGACCCTAGAAATAGTAACATAGTTGTGTACTGCTTCGAATCAATGTTTTCTCTCGGTTTTAGCCTGTTTTCTCGGTTTAAGCATGTTTTGGGATAAAACTGGTTCAAGTGTTGTCTAAACACTCCAAATTCATCCGGAAATCTTGCAATTAGTTAAATGCATTGGATCGTCCCACATTCTGACCCTAGAAACAGTAACAAAGCTGTTTACTGCTTCAAATCAATGTTTTCTCGGTTTTAGCCTGTTTCGGGACAAAATGGGTAGAAGTGGTGTCTAAACACTCCAAATTCAACCTGAACTTTTATAATTAGTCAAATGCATTGGATTGTTACATATTTTGACCCTAGAAAGAGTTACATAGCTGTTTACTGCTCCGAATCAATGTTTTCTCTCGGTTTTAGCCTGTTTTCTCGGTTTAAGCCTGTTTTGGGATAAAACGGGATTAAGTGTTGTCTAAACACTCCAAATTCAACCCGAACTCGTATAATTAGTCAAATGCATTGGATTGTCACATATTCTGATCCTAAAAACAGTAACAAAGCTGTTTACTGCTTCGAATCGATGTTTTCTCGGTTTTAGCCTGTTTCGGGACAAAATGGGTAAAAGTGGTGGCTAAACACTCCAAATTCAACCCGAACTCTTATAGTTAGTCAAACGCATTGGATTGTTACATATTTTGACCCTAGAAAGAGTAACATAGCTGTGTACTGCTTCGAATCAATGTTTTCTCCTGGTTTTAGCCTGTTTTCTTGGTTTAATCCTGTTTTGGGATAAAACGGGTTTAAGTGTTGTCTAAACACTCTAAATTGATCGTGAACTCTTACAATTAGTCAAATGTATTAAATTGTCACACATTCTGACGCTACAAACTGTAATAAAGCTGTTTACTGCTTCGAATCAATGTTTTCTCGGTTTGAGCCTGTTTCGGGACAAAATGGGTAAAAGTGGTGCCTAAACACTCCAAATTCAACCCGAACTTTTATAATTAGTCAAATGCATTGGATTGTTACATATTTTGACCCGAGAAAGAGTTACATAGCTTTTTACTTCGTCGAATCAATTTTTTCTCTCGGTTTTAGTCTGTTTTCTCGGTTTAAGCCTGTTTTGAGATCAAACATGTTTAAGTGTTGTCTAAACACTCCAAATTCATCGCGAACTCTTACAACTAGTCAAATGCATTTAATTATCACACAATCTGACCCTAGAAACAGTAAAAATGCTGTTTACTGCTTTGAATCAATGTTTTATCGGTTTTAGCCTGTTTCGGGACAAAATGGGTAAAAGTGGTGTCTAAACACTCCAAATTCAACCCGAACTCGTATAATTAGTCAAATGCATTGGATTGTTACATATGTTGACCCTAGAAAGAGTAACATAGTTGTGTACTGCTTCGAATCAATGTTTTCTCTCGGTTTTAGCCTGTTTTCTCGGTTTAAGCATGTTTTGGGATAAAACTGGTTCAAGTGTTGTCTAAACACTCCAAATTCATCCGGAAATCTTGCAATTAGTTAAATGCATTGGATCGTCCCACATTCTGACCCTAGAAACAGTTACAAAGCTGTTTACTGCTTCAAATCAATGTTTTCTCGGTTTTAGCCTGTTTCGGGACAAAATGGGTAGAAGTGGTGTCTAAACACTCCAAATTCAACCCGAACTCTTATAATTAGTCAAATGCATTGGATTGTTACATATTTTGACCTTAGAAAGAGTTACATAGCTGTTTACGGCTTCGAATCATTGTTTTCTCTCGGTTTTAGTCTGTTTTCTCGGTTTAAGCCTGTTTTTGGATAAAACGTGTTTAAGTGTTTTCTAAACACTCCAAATTTATCCCGAACTCTTACAATTAGTCAAATGCATTAAATTGTCACACATTCTGACCCTAAAAACAGTAACAAAGCTGTTTACTGCTTCGAATCAATGTTTTATCGGTTTTAGCCTATTTCGGGACAAAATGGGTAAAAGCGGTGTCTAAACACTCCAAATTCAACCCAAACTCTTATAATTAGTCATATGCATTGGATTGTCACATATTCTGATCCTAAAAACAGTAATAAAGCTGTTTACTGCTTCGAATCGATGTTTTCTCGGTTTTAGCCTGTTTTGGGACAAAATGGGTAAAAGTGGTGGCTAAACACTCCAAATTTAACCCGAACTCGTATAATTAGTCAAACGCATTGGATTGTTACATATGTTGACCCTAGAAAGAGTAACATAGTTGTGTACTGCTTCGAATCAATGTTTTCTCTCGGTTTTAGCCTGTTTTCTCGGTTTAAGCATGTTTTGGGATAAAACTGGTTCAAGTGTTGTCTAAACACTCAAAATTCATCCCGAAATCTTGCAATTAGTTAAATGCATTGGATGTCCCACATTCTGACCCTAGAAACAGTAACAAAGCTGTTTACTGCTTCGAATCAATGTTTTCTCGGTTTTAGCCTGTTTCGGGACAAAATGGGTAAAAGTGGTGTCCAAACACTCCAAATTCAACCTGAACTTTTATAATTAGTCAAATGCATTGGATTGTTACATATTTTGACCCTAGAAAGAGTTACATAGCTGTTTACTGCTTCGAATCAATGTTTTCTCTCGGTTTTAGCCTGTTTTCTCGGTTTAAGCCTGTTTTGGGATAAAACGGGATTAAGTGTTGTCTAAACACTCCAAATTCATCCCGAACTCTTACAATTAATCAAATGCATTGGATTGTCACATATTCTGATCCTAAAAACAGTAACAAAGCTGTTTACTGCTTCGAATCGATGTTTTCTCGGTTTTAGCCTGTTTCGGGACAAAATGGGTAAAAGTGGTGGCTAAACACTCCAAATTCAACCCGAACTCTTATAATTAGTCAAACGCATTGGATTGTTACATATTTTGACCCTAGAAAGAGTAACATAGCTGTGTACTGCTTCGAATCAATGTTTTCTCCTGGTTTTAGCCTGTTTTCTTGCTTTAATCCTGTTTTGGGATAAAACGGGTTTAAGTGTTGTCTAAACACTCTAAATTGATCGTGAACTCTTACAATTAGTCAAATATATTAAATTGTCACACATTCTGACGCTAGAAACAGTAACAAAGCTGTTTACTGCTTCGAATCAATGTTTTATCGGTTTTAGCCTGTTTTGGGACAAAATGGGTAAAAGTGGTGGCTAAACACTCCAAATTCAACCCGAACGCTTATAATTAGTCAAATGCATTGGATTGTTACATATTTTGACCCGAGAAAGAGTTACATAGCTGTTTACTGCGTCGAATCAATTTTTTCTCTCGGTTTTAGTCTGTTTTCTCGGTTTAAGCCTGTTTTGATATCAAACATGTTTAAGTGTTGTCTAAACACTCCAAATTCATCGCGAACTCTTACAATTAGTCAAATGCATTTAATTATCACACATTCTGACCCTAGAAACAGTAAAAAAGCTGTTTACTGCTTTGAATCAATGTTTTATCGGTTTTAGCCTGTTTCGGGACAAAATGGGTAAAAGTGGTGTCTAAACACTCCAAATTCAACCCGAACTTGTATAGTTAGTCAAATGCATTGGATTGTCACATATTCTGATCCTAAAAACAGTAACAAAGCTGTTTACTGCTTCGAATCGATGTTTTCTCGGTTTTAGCCTGTTTCGGGACAAAATGGGTAAAAGTGGTGGCTAAACACTCCAAATTCAACCCGAACTCTTATAGTTAGTCAAACGCATTGGATTGTTACATATTTTGACCCTAGAAAGAGTAACATAGCTGTGTACTACTTCGAATCAATGTTTTCTCCTGGTTTTAGCCTGTTTTCTTGGTTTAATCCTGTTTTGGGATAAAACGGGTTTAAGTGTTGTCTAAACACTCTAAATTGATCGTGAACTCTTACAATTAGTCAAATGTATTAAATTGTCACACATTCTGACGCTACAAACAGTAATAAAGCTGTTTACTGCTTCGAATCAATGTTTTCTCGGTTTGAGCCTGTTTCGGGACAAAATGGGTAAAAGTGGTGCCTAAACACTCCAAATTCAACCCGAACTTTTATAATTAGTCAAATGCATTGGATTGTTACATATTTTGACCCGAGAAAGAGTTACATAGCTTTTTACTTCGTCGAATCAATTTTTTCTCTCGGTTTTAGTCTGTTTTCTCGGTTTAAGCCTGTTTTGAGATCAAACATGTTTAAGTGTTGTCTAAACACTCCAAATTCATCGCGAACTCTTACAACTAGTCAAATGCATTTAGTTATCACACAGTCTGACCCTAGAAACAGTAAAAAAGCTGTTTACTGCTTTGAATCAATGTTTTATCGGCTTTAGCCTGTTTCGGGACAAAATGGGTAAAAGTGGTGTCTAAACACTCCAAATTCAACCCGAACTCGTATAATTAGTCAAATGCATTGGATTGTTACATATGTTGACCCTAGAAAGAGTAACATAGTTGTGTACTGCTTCGAATCAATGTTTTCTCTCGGTTTTAGCCTGTTTTCTCGGTTTAAGCATGTTTTGGGATAAAACTGGTTCAAGTGTTGTCTAAACACTCCAAATTCATCCGGAAATCTTGCAATTAGTTAAATACATTGGATCGTCCCACATTCTGACCCTAGAAACAGTAACAAAGCTGTTTACTGCTTCAAATCAATGTTTTCTCGGTTTTAGCCTGTTTCGGGACAAAATGGGTAGAAGTGGTGTCTAAACACTCCAAATTCAACCCGAACTCTTATAATTAGTCAAATGCATTGGATTGTTACATATTTTGACCTTAGAAAGAGTTACATAGCTGTTTACGGCTTCGAATCATTGTTTTCTCTCGGTTTTAGTCTGTTTTCTCGGTTTAAGCCTGTTTTTGGATAAAACGTGTTTAAGTGTTTTCTAAACACTCCAAATTTATCCCGAACTCTTACAATTAGTCAAATGCATTAAATTGTCACACATTCTGACCCTAGAAACAGTAAAAAAGCTGTTTACTGCTTCGAATCAATGTTTTATCGGTTTTAGCCTATTTCGAGACAAAATGGGTAAAAGCGGTGTCTAAACACTCCAAATTCAACCCGAACTCTTATAATTAGTCATATGCATTGGATTGTCACATATTCTGATCCTAAAAACAGTAACAAAGCTGTTTACTGCTTCGAATCGATGTTTTCTCGGTTTTAGCCTGTTTGGGGCAAAATGGGTAAAAGTGGTGGCTAAACACTCCAAATTCAACCCGAACTCGTATAATTAGTCAAACGCATTGGATTGTTACATATGTTGACCCTAGAAAGAGTAACATAGTTGTGTACTGCTTCGAATCAATGTTTTCTCTCGGTTTTAGCCTGTTTTCTCGGTTTAAGCATGTTTTGGGATAAAACTGGTTCAAGTGTTGTCTAAACACTCAAAATTCATCCCGAAATCTTGCAATTAGTTAAATGCATTGGATGTCCCACATTCTGACCCTAGAAACAGTAACAAAGCTGTTTACTGCTTCGAATCAATGTTTTCTCGGTTTTAGCCTGTTTTCTCGGTTTAAGCCTGTTTTGGGATAAAACGGGTTTAAGTGTTGTCTAAACACTCCAAATTCATCCCGAACTCTTACAATTAGTCAAATGCATTGGATTGTCACATATTCTGATCCTAAAAACAGTAACAAAGCTGTTTACTGCTTCGAATCGATGTTTTCTCGGTTCTAGCCTGTTTCGGGACAAAATGGGTAAAAGTGGTGGCTAAACACTCCAAATTCATCCCGAACTCTTACAATTAGTCAAATGCATTGGATTGTCACATATTCTGATCATAAAAACAGTAACAAAGCTGTTTACTGCTTCGAATCGATGTTTTCTTGGTTTGAGCCTGTTTCGGGTCAAAATGGGTAAAAGTGGTGTCTAAACACTTCAAATTCATCCCGAACTCTTACAATTAGTCAAATTCATTGGATTGTTACATATTTTGACCCGAGAAAGAGTTACATAGCTGTTTACTGCATCGAATCAATGTTTTCTCGGTTTTAGCCTGTTTCGGGACAAAATGGGTAAAAGTGGTGTCCAAACACTCCAAATTCAACCTGAACTTTTATAATTAGTCAAACGCATTGGATTGTTACATATTTTGACCCTAGAAAGAGTTACATAGCTGTTTACTGCTTCGAATCAATGTTTTCTCTCGGTTTTAGCCTGTTTTCTCGGTTTAAGCCTGTTTTGGGATAAAACGGGATTAAGTGTTGTCTAAACACTCCAAATTCATCCCGAACTCTTACAATTAATCAAATGCATTGGATTGTCACATATTCTGATCCTAAAAACAGTAACAAAGCTGTTTACTGCTTCGAATCGATGTTTTCTCGGTTTTAGCCTGTTTCGGGACAAAATGGGTAAAAGTGGTGGCTAAACACTCCAAATTCAACCCGAACTCTTATAATTAGTCAAACGCATTGGATTGTTACATATTTTGACCCTAGAAAGAGTAACATAGCTGTGTACTGCTTAGAATCAATGTTTTCTCCTGGTTTTAGCCTGTTTTCTTGGTTTAATCCTGTTTTGGGATAAAACGGGTTTAAGTGTTGTCTAAACACTCTAAATTGATCGTGAACTCTTACAATTAGTCAAATATATTAAATTGTCACACATTCTGACGCTAGAAACAGTAACAAAGCTGTTTATTGCTTCGAATCAATGTTTTATCGGTTTTAGCCTGTTTTGGGACAAAATGGGTAAAAGTGGTGGCTAAACACTCCAAATTCAACCCGAACGCTTATAATTAGTCAAATGCATTGGATTGTTACATATTTTGACCCGAGAAAGAGTTACATAGCTGTTTACTGCGTCGAATCAATTTTTTCTCTCGGTTTTAGTCTGTTTTCTCGGTTTAAGCCTGTTTTGATATCAAACATGTTTAAGTGTTGTCTAAACACTCCAAATTCATCGCGAACTCTTACAATTAGTCAAATGCATTTAATTATCACACATTCTGACCCTAGAAACAGTAAAAAGCTGTTTACTGCTTTGAATCAATGTTTTATCGGTTTTAGCCTGTTTCGGACAAAATGGGTAAAAGTGGTGTCTAAACACTCCAAATTCAACCCGAACTCGTATAATTAGTCAAATGCATTGGATTGTCACATATTCTGATCCTAAAAACAGTAACAAAGCTGTTTACTGCTTCGAATCGATGTTTTCTTGGTTTTAGCCTGTTTCGGGACAAAATGGGTAAAAGTGGTGGCTAAACACTCCAAATTCAACCCAAACTCTTATAGTTAGTCAAACGCATTGGATTGTTACATATTTTGACCCTAGAAAGAGTAACATAGCTGTGTACTACTTCGAATCAATGTTTTCTCCTGGTTTTAGCCTAATTTCTTGGTTTAATCCTGTTTTGGGATAAAACGGGTTTAAGTGTTGTCTAAACACTCTAAATTGATCGTGAACTCTTACAATTAGTCAAATGTATTAAATTGTCACACATTCTGACGCTACAAACAGTAATAAAGCTGTTTACTGCTTCGAATCAATGTTTTCTCGGTTTGAGCCTGTTTCGGGACAAAATGGGTAAAAGTGGTGCCTAAACACTCCAAATTCAACCCGAACTTTTATAATTAGTCAAATGCATTGGATTGTTACATATTTTGACCCGTGAAAGAGTTACACAGCTTTTTACTTCGTCGAATCAATTTTTTCTCTCGGTTTTAGTCTGTTTTCTCGGTTTAAGCCTGTTTTGAGATCAAACATGTTTAAGTGTTGTCTAAACACTCCAAATTCATCGCGAACTCTTACAACTAGTCAAATGCATTTAATTATCACACAGTCTGACCCTAGAAACAGTAAAAAAGCTGTTTACTGCTTTGAATCAATGTTTTATCGGTTTTAGCCTGTTTCGGGACAAAATGGGTAAAAGTGGTGTCTAAACACTCCAAATTCAACCCGAACTCGTATAATTAGTCAAATGCATTGGATTGTTACATATGTTGACCCTAGAAAGAGTAACATAGTTGTGTACTGCTTCGAATCAATGTTTTCTCTCGGTTTTAGCCTGTTTTCTCGGTTTAAGCATGTTTTGGGATAAAACTGGTTCAAGTGTTGTCTAAACACTCCAAATTCATCCGGAAATCTTGCAATTAGTTAAATGCATTGGATCGTCCCACATTCTGACCCTAGAAACAGTAACAAAGCTGTTTACTGCTTCAAATCAATGTTTTCTTGGTTTTAGCCTGTTTCGGGACAAAATGGGTAGAAGTGGTGTCTAAACACTCCAAATTCAACCCGAACTCTTATAATTAGTCAAATGCATTGGATTGTTACATATTTTGACCTTAGAAAGAGTTACATAGCTGTTTACGGCTTTGAATCATTGTTTTCTCTCGGTTTTAGTCTGTTTTCTCGGTTTAAGCCTGTTTTTGGATAAAACGTGTTTAAGTGTTTTCTAAACACTCCAAATTTATCCCGAACTCTTACAATTAGTCAAATGCATTAAATTGTCACACATTCTGACCCTAGAAACAGTAACAAAGCTGTTTACTGCTTCGAATCAATGTTTTATCGGTTTTAGCCTATTTCGGGACAAAATGGGTAAAAGCGGTGTCTAAACACTCCAAATTCAACCCGAACTCTTATAATTAGTCATATGCATTGGATTGTCACATATTCTGATCCTAAAAACAGTAACAAAGCTGTTTACTGCTTCGAATCGATGTTTTCTCGGTTTTAGCCTGTTTCGGGACAAAATGGGTAAAAGTGGTGGCTAAACACTCCAAATTCAACCCGAACTCGTATAATTAGTCAAACGCATTGGATTGTTACATATGTTGACCCTAGAAAGAGTAACATAGTTGTGTACTGCTTCGAATCAATGTTTTCTCTCGGTTTTAGCCTGTTTTCTCGGTTTAAGCATGTTTTGGGATAAAACTGGTTCAAGTGTTGTCTAAACACTCAAAATTCATCCCGAAATCTTGCAATTAGTTAAATGCATTGGATGTCCCACATTCTGACCCTAGAAACAGTAACAAAGCTGTTTACTGCTTCGAATCAATGTTTTCTCGGTTTTAGCCTGTTTCGGGACAAAATGGGTAAAAGTGGTGTCCAAACACTCCAAATTCAACCTGAACTTTTATAATTAGTCGAATGCATTGGATTGTTACATATTTTGACCCTAGAAAGAGTTACATAGCTGTTTACTGCTTCGAATCAATGTTTTCTCTCGGTTTTAGCCTGTTTTCTCGGTTTAAGCCTGTTTTGGGATAAAACGGGATTAAGTGTTGTCTAAACACTCCAAATTCATCCCGAACTCTTACAATTAATCAAATGCATTGGATTGTCACATATTCTGATCCTAAAAACAGTAACAAAGCTGTTTACTGCTTCGAATCGATGTTTTCTCGGTTTTAGCCTGTTTCGGGACAAAATGGGTAAAAGTGGTGGCTAAACACTCCAAATTCAACCCGAACTCTTATAATTAGTCAAACGCATTGGTTTGTTACATATTTTGACCCTAGAAAGAGTAACATAGCTGTGTACTGCTTCGAATCAATGTTTTCTCCTGGTTTTAGACTGTTTTCTTGGTTTAATCCTGTTTTGGGATAAAACGGGTTTAAGTGTTGTCTAAACACTCTAAATTGATCGTGAACTCTTACAATTAGTCAAATATATTAAATTGTCACACATTCTGACGCTAGAAACAGTAACAAAGCTGTTTACTGCTTCGAATCAATGTTTTATCGGTTTTAGCCTGTTTTGGGATAAAATGGGTAAAAGTGGTGGCTAAACACTCCAAATTCAACCCGAACGCTCATAATTAGTCAAATGCATTGGATTGTTACATATTTTGACCCAAGAAAGAGTTACATAGCTGTTTACTGCGTCGAATCAATTTTTTCTCTCGGTTTTAGTCTGTTTTCTCGGTTTAAGCCTGTTTTGATATCAAACATGTTTAAGTGTTGTCTAAACACTCCAAATTCATCGCGAACTCTTACAATTAGTCAAATGCATTTAATTATCACACATTCTGACCCTAGAAACAGTAAAAAAGCTGTTTACTGCTTTGAATCAATGTTTTATCGGTTTTAGCCTGTTTCGGGACAAATGGGTAAAAGTGGTGTCTAAACACTCCAAATTCAACCCGAACTCGTATAATTAGTCAAATGCATTGGATTGTCACATATTGTGATCCTAAAAACAGTAACAAAGCTGTTTACTGCTTCGAATCGATGTTTTCTCGGTTTTAGCCTGTTTCGGGACAAAATGGGTAAAAGTGGTGGCTAAACACTCCAAATTCAACCCGAATTCTTATAATTAGTCAAACTCATTCGATTGTTACATATTTTGACCCTAGAAAGAGTAACATAGCTGTGTACTGCTTCGAATCAATGTTTTCTCCTGGTTTTAGCCTGTTTTCTTGGTTTAATCCTGTTTTGGGATAAAACGGGTTTAAGTGTTGTCTAAACACTCTAAATTGATCGTGAACTCTTACAATTAGTCAAATGTATTAAATTGTCACACATTCTGACGCTACAAACAGTAACAAAGCTGTTTACTGCTTCGAATCAATGTTTTCTCGGTTTGAGCCTGTTTCGGGACAAAATGGGTAAAAGTGGTGCCTAAACACTCCAAATTCAACCCGAACTTTTATAATTAGTCAAATGCATTGGATTGTTACATATTTTGACCCGAGAAAGAGTTACATAGCTTTTTACTTCGTCGAATCAATTTTTTCTCTCGGTTTTAGTCTGTTTTCTCGGTTTAAGCCTGTTTTGAGATCAAACATGTTTAAGTGTTGTCTAAACACTCCAAATTCATCGCGAACTCTTACAACTAGTCAAATGCATTTAATTATCACACAGTCTGACCCTAGAAACAGTAAAAAAGCTGTTTACTGCTTTGAATCAATGTTTTATCAGTTTTAGCCTGTTTCGGGACAAAATGGGTAAAAGTGGTGTCTAAACACTCCAAATTCAACCCGAACTCGTATAATTAGTCAAATGCATTGGATTGTTACATATGTTGACCCTAGAAAGAGTAACATAGTTGTGTACTGCTTCGAATCAATGTTTTCTCTCGGTTTTAGCCTGTTTTCTCGGTTTAAGCATGTTTTGGGATAAAACGGGTTCAAGTGTTGTCTAAACACTCCAAATTCATCCCGAAATCTTGCAATTAGTTAAATGCATTGGATCGTCCCACATTCTGACCCTAGAAACAGTAACAAAGCTGTTTACTGCTTCAAATCAATGTTTTCTCGGTTTTAGCCTGTTTCGGGACAAAATGGGTAGAAGTGGTGTCTAAACACTCCAAATTCAACCCGAACTCTTATAATTAGTCAAATGCATTGGATTGTTACATATTTTGACCTTATAAAGAGTTACATAGCTGTTTACGGCTTCGAATCATTGTTTTCTCTCGGTTTTAGTCTGTTTTCTCGGTTTAAGCCTGTTTTTGGATAAAACGTGTTTAAGTGTTTTCTAAACACTCCAAATTTATCCCGAACTCTTACAATTAGTCAAATGCATTAAATTGTCACACATTCTGACCCTAGAAACAGTAACAAAGCTGTTTACTGCTTCGAATCAATGTTTTATCGGTTTTAGCCTGTTTCGGGACAAAATGGGTAAAAGCGGTGTCTAAACACACCAAATTCAACCCGAACTCGTATAATTAGTCAAATGCATTGGATTGTTACATATTTTGACCCTAGAAAGAGTAACATAGCTGTGTACTGCTTCGAATCAATGTTTTCTCGCGATTTTAGCCTTTTTCTTTGTTTAAGCCTCTTTTGGGATAAAATGGGTTCAAGTGTTGTCTAAACACTCCAAATTCATCCCGAAATCTTGCAATTAGTTAAATGCATTGGATGTCCCACATTATGACCCTAGAAACAGTAACAAAGCTGTTTACTGCTTCGAATCAATGTTTTCTCGGTTTTAGCCTGTTTCGGGACAAAATGGGTAAAAGTGGTGTCCAAACACTCCAAATTCAACCTGAACTTTTATAATTAGTCAAACGCATTGGATTGTTACATATTTTGACCCTAGAAAGAGTTACATAGCTGTTTACTGTTAGTTTTAGACGGAAGCAAAGAGAACAATTTGAAAGGGATTGAGTGAACTATGTAGAGAGAAGTGAGAAAACATATCATTCCCTTAGTATTTCCATTACAATGTCGGCTAAGGACATTAAATAGTAAGAAAGGAACTAGGGCAACCCTCTAATACACTCGACAACTTGGATAGGGACATAAAGGAAGGAGTGGGACAATCCCAAGGGTGAAAGTGACATGACTTGGTCTCCTTAAGGGAGGCGACCCGTGACCTTATCCTCCAACGGCTCTATTGCTCCTTCGAGATTCTTCTAATGGGCTTTGCTAAGTAGTCCAGCCTCCCCTCTTCTCATTTCATTCGATATGGCTCGGCCTTATTAGTAAGTGTACGGACGTACGGACACGGCCATACGGACACTTTCAAGTCTCGAGTGTCTTATGATCAATACTCCCCCTCAAGCTTAGCCAAGTGGAATGGCTAAGCTTGGAACCCGCGAGAGACCACCTCGTTAAAAACCTTAACATGGAAAACCACATGGGACAAAGCCATGTTTAGGAAAAGAGTGTGATCTACACGGGTTAGAGGAGTTCGTTCACGGATGTGTAGGGTCTATTAGTCCAAGTTTGCTGGAGATGTATTCGCAAATCTGTGGACTAGTAGCCTTTGTAAAGATGTCTGCCAATTGCTCTTGGCTTGGCGTATAACATGGTAGGATCACACCCTCTTCTATCTTCTCTCGTACCTTATGGCAATCTACCTCAATGTGCTTAGTTCTTTCATGAAATACCGAGTTGGTTGATATTTGTATTGCAACCTTGTTGTCACAATGCATGGTGATCGGTCTTTCAGTCTCTACTCCAAGGTCCTTGAGGAGGCCTTTGAGCCATGTAAGCTCGTTGGTGAGCTTCTTCATGGCCCTATATTCTGACTCGGCGCTTGATTGGGACACAACCTTTTGTTTCTTCGACTTCCAAGTGACTAGGTTTCCTCCAATGAACGTACAATACGCTGTGGTGGATCTCCGGTCAGTTGTATCACCTGCATAGTCCGCGTCACAATAGCCCACGAGTTCAGTATCGTTGTTCTTCCCCATCCAGATGCCTTGGCCAAGACTTCCCTTGAGATAACAAAGGATCCGTTCGAGCATTTGCCAGTCAAACTTTGTTGGAGCCTTCATATGTTGGCTGACTTGGTTTACTGCATAGCAAAGATCCGGTCTTGTGATTGTAAGGTAGATGAGCTTTCCCACAAGCCTACGATATCTGCCCACATCCTCATATGGCTCAGCCAGCTTGGTTACGTTCCGCATCTCCCCCTTTCGCTTGACCTGGTAACCTTCTTCAAGGGGTGTGGGAGCCGGTTTGGCGCCTAGCTTGCCAGTTTCACAGAGAAGGTCAAGGGCATACTTCCGTTGAGAGAGAAACAGCCCCTCCGGTGATCGAGAAATTTCAATGCCAAGGAAGTACTTGAGCTCTCCGAGATCCTTAATATCAAAGGTGGAGTGAAACAGAGCCTTAGTGGTAGAGATCCCATCACGGTCATCGCCGGTAATGATTATGTCATCAACATAGACGAGAACGACCACTCGACCATTCTTAGTCCTAAGAGTGAAGAGAGTGTGGTCGGCTTCAGATCGTGTGAAGCCATGCTGGCGAAGCGTGGAGCTGAGTTTGTGGTACCACGCCCTAGGGGACTGCTTCAAGCCATAGATGGCCTTGCGGAGGCGAAGAACTTTGCCTGGAGCGACTGTAGCCTCTAAGCCCGGAGGAGGGTGCATATAGACTTCTTCTTCGAGCTCCCCCTGAAGGAACGCATTCTTGACGTCCATCTGCCATAAGTCCCATGACAGATTGGTGGCTAGGGAGAGAACAACACGTACCGTGTGAAGTTTGGCCACCGGTGCAAACGTGTCCGTGTAATCGGTGCCATAGGTCTAGGTGAAGCCGCGGGCAACAAGACGAGCTTTGTACCGTTCCACAGCACCATTACTTAGATACTTGATTGTGAACACCCATTTAGAGCTGACCGCTTTCTTTCCCTTGGGGAGATCTGCCTCGTCCCAAGTATGATTGCGGATCATGGCCCCGGTCTCTTCATCAATAGCATCTAACCATTCAGTGTGGTCTTTGGCCTCATCATAGGTTTGTGGGATAAACTGAGCATCGATCTTGGTGAGGAAGGCAGCGTGTTCTGGAGGGAGCAGGTCAAGTGAACACACAGCTTGAATCGGATGGGCCACGGCCTGATTGTTGTAATAAACCCGTTTTTCTTTCCAAGTGGACGGGTGAAACTTGAGCCGTTCACTCCGACGAGGAAGAGCTATGCTGGATTCTTGTTGATGTGTATCATTGTCAGCACTCGGGTGACCACGAGCCTCCGGGATACCAGGGATTGATAAATCAAGAGGTTCATCAGCGGAAAGATCAAGCAGCTCCGAAGCATTCTCTTGATCTTCTTCTTGACTAGGCGGCTCGGAGGAGGTTGGTGTAGAGTCTTCAGTTAGTTCTGGCTGAGCCTGATCAGGTTGGTCTTGGTCCGTGCGAGTAGATGGCATTGTGACACCAAGATGATTCAGTAGGAATCGTAGGTTGGTAGCTCGATCGGAGTTGGAATGAGATAGATCCTTGAGGCCGTCCCAGTCCTTTGTCTCGTAGTATCCTTGTTGTTCAAGGAACTTCACATCTCGGGAGATAAGTAAGCGGCCGGTGGTGGGATCATAGCACTTATACCCCTTTTGGCTCGTCGAGTAGCCGATGAACATGCATTTGGTGCTTTTGGCGTCGAGCTTAGTCCTTTGTTCACCTGGTACCAAGACAAAACACACACACCCAAATACGCGTAAGTGATCCAATGAGGGTTTAATTTGATTCAATACCTCATATGGTGATTTATCGTGTAAGACTTTGGTGGGAGTCCTATTGATCAGGTAACAAGCTGTCATCACGGCGTCTCCCCAAATGCGTTTGGTGACATTGGTTTGAAACATCATCGCCCTTGCCACCTCCATAAGATGCCGGTTCTTTATCTCAGCCACACCATTTTGTTGGGGCGTATAAGGGAAACTAGTTTGTTGTAGTATGCCGTGTTTGGACAAGTGAGCTCTAAGTTTATGACTTGTGTATTCTCCTCCATTGTCCGATCTTAGTACCTTTATTTTAGCATTGAAATGATTAGTGACATAATTCTGAAAGTTAACAAATGCATCATAGACTCTATCTTTAGATGGTAACAAAGTAAGCCAAGTGTACTTTGATTTTTCATCAATAAAAGTCACAAAATACTTGTTATTATCTCTAGATAAGCAAGGTGAAGTCCAAACATCAGAATGCACTAAATCAAAACAATGTTCATAAATAGTAGTTGACTTAGGAAAAATAGACTTGCAATGTTTGCCAAGAATACAAGGTTCACAACTTGAATTATCAAAGAAAACATTAGGCAACATTAATTTAAAAGCCTTAGAGTGAGGGTGGCCTAGTCTAGCATGCCAAACATCACTCGAAATACTACTAAGGTTTGATATAAGCGAGAACACATTAGATGGACTTGATGAGGTTTTCTCTAGGACATATAGATCTCCCTTAGCATCTCCTCCTCCAAGAACCTTTCCAGTCTTAATATCCTGAAAATGCACAATGTTAGGGCCAAAGATAGTGTAGCAGCTTAAATCAGTTGTAGCTCTTTTAACCGATAAGAGGTTAGAGGTAAAAGTAGGCATAAAGAAGACCTTTGAATCCTTGTCAAAGAGCTTCAAGTCTCCTACACCCTTTACTGGTATTCTATCCCCATTAGCAATAATAACATTACCCACAGCCGGTTTTATGTTGTGTATAAGACTAGGGTTACTTATCATGTGGTGAGAAGCACCCGAGTCAACAACAAGGGTTTTACTAGGCTGTGAGGCAAAGAAGGTGGTACCAGATTCTTTTAGCGCGGTCAGACTTCCTCACAAGATCCCCAAACGAGGCTGCCATAGCCGTAGCCGCCGCACTGCCTTGGTTTGCTGCACCGGAACCTTGACCGCTTGGTCCTTCATGTGAGAGGTTCGCTTTGAACTTGGCCGGCTTGAGGTGAGGGTGAAGAACCCAGCACTTGTCCTTCATGTGTCCCTTCTTTTTGCAGTGGTCACACACCATGGCTCTCCGGTCGTCATGTTTGTAGGCGCCCTTGTTTGCAGTTGCCAAGTCTTCCTTTCCACTAAAGAGACCAAGGGAACCTTGTTCCTTTTGCACTTGGGAACAAACGTCTTCAACGCCGGGTTAAGGGTGAGTAGGAGGCCAAACACCTTGTCTTGCTCCTTTCTTTCGTTGAGGATGGCCGGATCAATTGTACTCAGTCGGAGCATCTCAAGCTCGGCCCATAGTGACCTAAACTTCCCAAAGTGCTTTGTGAACTCCAAATCTTCTTGATGAAGCCCATTGATTGCCTTCTTGACTTCAAACACTCGGGTTAGGTTGGTCACGTTCCCATAGACATTCGCTAGCGTCTCCCACAACTCCTTGGCCGTCTCGCAGTATGAATAGGCTTCAAGGATAGGTGCATCTAGCGAGTTTTGGAGAATGGCAAGCACGGTCTGATCTTCTTGGAACCACTTAACTTCCTTCTCGAGATCAGCCTCCTTGTCTTCTTCCTTCTCTTCTTTACCATCTTCCTTAGTAGCTTTCTTGGGAAGCTGGTCCGTTTCCACATGGATCCACAGCCCCCGGCCACTAAGTGCGGTCTTTGTGGTTCTCTTCCACAACAAGTAATTTGCTCCTTTGAGCACTACCGGGGTTACAATGGTTTTGGTGTTATCCATTGTTACCGATTTGAAACGACAAAGTAGAATGAACTAGGTAGAATATTGAAATGAAGTAGTATTTAGATGGTTTAGGAGTATAAGGAAGAACAGAACTAGATTTAGAGAGTCAAGGATCAAAGAACTTTCTCTGATACCATGTTAGTTTTAGACGGAAGCAAAGAGAACAATTTGAAAGGGATTGAGTGAACTATGTAGAGAGAAGTGAGAAAACATATCATTCCCTTAGTATTTCCATTACAATGTCGGCTAAGGACTTTAAATAGTAAGAAAGGAACTAGGGCAACCCTCTAATACACTCGACAACTTGGATAGGGACATAAAGGAAGGAGTGGGACAATCCCAAGGGTGAAAGTGACATGACTTGGTCTCCTTAAGGGAGGCGACCCGTGACCTTATCCTCCAACGGCTCTATTGCTCCTTCGAGATTCTTCTAATGGGCTTTGCTAAGTAGTCCAGCCTCCCCTCTTCTCATTTCATTCGATATGGCTCGGCCTTATTAGTAAGTGTACGGACGTACGTACGTACGGACGTACGGACGTACGGACACGGCCATACGGACACTTTCAAGTCTCGAGTGTCTTATGATCAATATTTACTGCTTCGAATCAATGTTTTCTCTCGGTTTTAGCCTGTTTTCTCAGTTTAAGCTTGTTTTGGGATAAAACGGGTTTAAGTGTTGTCTAAACACTCCAAATTCATCCCGAACTCTTACAATTAGTCAAATGCATTGGATTGTCACATATTCTGATCCTAAAAACAGTAACAAAGCTGTTTACTGCTTCGAATCGATGTTTTCTCGGTTTTAGCCTGTTTCGGGACAAAATGGGTAAAAGTGGTGGCTAAACACTCCAAATTCAACCCGAACTCTTATAATTAGTCAAACGCATTGGATTGTTACATATTTTGATCCTAGAAAGAGTAACATAGCTGTGTACTGCTTCGAATCAATGTTTTCTCCTGGTTTTAGCCTGTTTTCTTGGATTAATCCTGTTTTGGGATAAAACGGGTTTAAGTGTTGTCTAAACACTCTAAATTGATCATGAACTCTTACAATTAGTCAAATGTATTAAATTGTCATACATTCTGACGCTAGAAACAGTAACAAAGCTGTTTACTGCTTCGAATCAATGTTTTATCGGTTTTAGCCTGTTTTGGGACAAAATGGGTAAAAGTGGTGGCTAAACACTCCAAATTCAACCCGAACGCTTATAATTAGTCAAATGCATTGGATTGTTACATATTTTGACCCGAGAAAGAGTTACATAGCTGTTTACTGCGTCGAATCAATTTTTTCTCTCGGTTTTAGTCTGTTTTCTCGGTTTAAGCCTGTTTTGATATCAAACATGTTTAAGTGTTGTCTAAACACTCCAAATTCATCCCGAACTCTTACAATTAGTCAAATGCATTTAATTATCACACATTCTGACCCTAAAAACAGTAAAAAGCTGTCTACTGCTTTGAATCAATGTTTTATCGGTTTTAGCCTGTTTCGGGACATAATGGGTAAAAGTGGTGTCTAAACACTCCAAACTCTACCCGAACTCGTATAATTAGTCAAATGCATTGGATTGTTACATATGTTGACCCTAGAAAGAGTAACATAGTTGTATACTGCTTCAAACCAATGTTTTCTCTCGGTTTTAGCCTGTTTTCTCGGTTTAAGCATGTTTTGGGATAAAACGGGTTCAAGTGTTGTCTAAACACTCCAAATTCATCCCGAAATCTTGCAATTAGTTAAATGCATTGGATCGTCCCACATTCTTACCCTAGAAACAGTAGCAAAGCTGTTTAGTGCTTCAAATCAATGTTTTATCGGTTTTAGCCTGTTTCGAGACAAAATGGGTAAAAGCGGTGTCTAAACACTCCAAATTCAACCCGAACTCGTATAATTAGTCAAATGCATTGGATTGTTACATATTTTGACCCTAGAAAGAGTAACATAGCTGTGTACTGCTTCGAATCAATGTTTTCTCGCGGTTTTAGCCTTTTTTCTTTGTTTAAGCCTGTTTTGGGATAACACGGGTTCAAGTGTTGTCTAAACACTCCAAATTCATCCCGAACTCTTGCAATTAGTTAAATGCATTGGATGTCCCACATTCTGACCCTAGAAACAGTAACAAAGCTGTTTACTGCTTCGAATCAATGTTTACTCGGTTTTAGCCTGTTTCGGGACAAAATGGGTAAAAGTGGTGTCCAAACACTCCAAATTCAACCTGAACTTTTATAATTAGTCAAACGCATTGGATTGTTACATATTTTGACCCTAGAAAGAGTTACATAGCTGTTTACTGCTTCGAATCAATGTTTTCTCTCGGTTTTAGCCTGTTTTGTCGGTTTAAGCCTGTTTTGGGATAAAACGGGATTAAGTGTTCTCTAAACACTCCAAATTCATCCCGAACTCTTACAATTAGTCAAATGCATTGGATTGTCACATATTCTGATCCTAAAAAGAGTAACAAAGCTGTTTACTGCTTCGAATCGATGTTTTCTCGGTTTTAGCCTGTTTCGGGACAAAATGGGTAAAAGTGGTGTCCAAACACTCCAAATTCAACCTGAACTTTTATAATTAGTCAAACGCATTGGACTGTTACATATTTTGACCCTAGAAAGAGTAGCATAGCTGTGTACTACTTCGAATCAATGTTTTCTCTCGGTTTTAGCCTGTTTTCTTGGTTTAATCCTGTTTTGAGATAAAACTGGTTTAAGTGTTGTCTAAACACTCTAAATTGATCGTGAACTCTTACAATTAGTCAAATGTATTAAATTGTCACACAGTCTGACGCTAGACACAGTAACAAAGCTGTTTACTGCTTCGAATCAATGTTTTCTCGGTTTGAGCCTGTTTCGGGACAAAATGGGTAAAAGTGGTGTCTAAACACTCCAAATTCAACCCGAACTCTTATAATTAGTCAAATGCATTGGATTGTTACATATTTTGACCCAAGAAAAAGTTACATAGCTGTTTACTGCGTCGAATCAATTTTTTCTCTCGGTTTTAGCCTGTTTTCTCGGTTTAAGCCTGTTTTGATATCAAACATGTTTAAGTGTTGTCTAAACACTCCAAATTCATCCCGAACTCTTACAATTAGTCAAATGCATTTAATTATCACACATTCTGACCCTAGAAACAGTAAAAAGCTGTCTACTGCTTTGAATCAATGTTTTATCGGTTTTAGCCTGTTTCGGGACATAATGGGTAAAAGTGGTGTCTAAACACTCCAAACCCTACCCGAACTCGTATAATTAGTCAAATGCATTGGATTGTTACATATGTTGACCCTAGAAAGAGTAAAATAGTTGTATACTTCTTCAAACCAATGTTTTCTCTCGGTTTTAGCCTGTTTTCTCGGTTTAAGCATGTTTTGGGATAAAACTGGTTCAAGTGTTGTCTAAACACTCCAAATTCATCCCGAAATCTTGCAATTAGTTAAATGCATTGGATCGTCCCACATTCTTACCCTAGAAACAGTAGCAAAGCTGTTTAGTGCTTCAAATCAATGTTTTATCGGTTTTAGCCTGTTTCGAGACAAAATGGGTAAAAGCGGTGTCTAAACACTCCAAATTCAACCCGAACTCGTATAATTAGTCAAATGCATTGGATTGTTACATATTTTGACCCTAGAAAGAGTAACATAGCTGTGTACTGCTTCGAATCAATGTTTTCTCGCGGTTTTAGCCTTTTTTCTTTGTTTAAGCCTGTTTTGGGATAACACGGGTTCAAGTGTTGTCTAAACACTCCAAATTCATCCCGAACTCTTGCAATTAGTTAAATGCATTGGATGTCCCACATTCTGACCCTAGAAACAGTAACAAAGCTGTTTACTGCTTCGAATCAATGTTTACTCGGTTTTAGCCTGTTTCGGAACAAAATGGGTAAAAGTGGTGTCCAAACACTCCAAATTCAACCTGAACTTTTATAATTAGTCAAACGCATTGGATTGTTACATATTTTGACCCTAGAAAGAGTTACATAGCTGTTTACTGCTTCGAATCAATGTTTTCTCTCGGTTTTAGCCTGTTTTGTCGGTTTAAGCCTGTTTTGGGATAAAACGGGATTAAGTGTTGTCTAAACACTCCAAATTCATCCCGAACTCTTACAATTAGTCAAATGCATTGGATTGTCACATATTCTGATCCTAAAAAGAGTAACAAAGCTGTTTACTGCTTCGAATCGATGTTTTCTCGGTTTTAGCCTGTTTCGGGACAAAATGGGTAAAAGTGGTGTCCAAACACTCCAAATTCAACCTGAACTTTTATAATTAGTCAAACGCATTGGACTGTTACATATTTTGACCCTAGAAAGAGTAGCATAGCTGTGTACTACTTCGAATCAATGTTTTCTCTCGGTTTTAGCCTGTTTTCTTGGTTTAATCCTGTTTTGAGATAAAACTGGTTTAAGTGTTGTCTAAACACTCTAAATTGATCGTGAACTCTTACAATTAGTCAAATGTATTAAATTGTCACACAGTCTGACGCTAGACACAGTAACAAAGCTGTTTACTGCTTCGAATCAATGTTTTCTCGGTTTGAGCCTGTTTCGGGACAAAATGGGTAAAAGTGGTGTCTAAACACTCCAAATTCAACCCGAACTCTTATAATTAGTCAAATGCATTGGATTGTTACATATTTTGACCCAAGAAAGAGTTACATAGCTGTTTACTGCGTCGAATCAATTTTTTCTCTCGGTTTTAGCCTGTTTTCTCGGTTTAAGCCTGTTTTGATATCAAACATGTTTAAGTGTTGTCTAAACACTCCAAATTCATCCCGAACTCTTACAATTAGTCAAATGCATTTAATTATCACACATTCTGACCCTAGAAACAGTAAAAAGCTGTCTACTGCTTTGAATCAATGTTTTATCGGTTTTAGCCTGTTTCGGGACATAATGGGTAAAAGTGGTGTCTAAACACTCCAAACTCTACCCGAACTCGTATAATTAGTCAAATGCATTGGATTGTTACATATGTTGACCCTAGAAAGAGTAACATAGTTGTATACTGCTTCAAACCAATGTTTTCTCTCGGTTTTAGCCTGTTTTCTCGGTTTAAGCATGTTTTGGGATAAAACGGGTTCAAGTGTTGTCTAAACACTCCAAATTCATCCCGAAATCTTGCAATTAGTTAAATGCATTGGATCGTCCCACATTCTTACCCTAGAAACAGTAGCAAAGCTGTTTAGTGCTTCAAATCAATGTTTTATCGGTTTTAGCCTGTTTCGAGACAAAATGGGTAAAAGCGGTGTCTAAACACTCCAAATTCAACCCGAACTCGTATAATTAGTCAAATGCATTGGATTGTTACATATTTTGACCCTAGAAAGAGTAACATAGCTGTGTACTGCTTCGAATCAATGTTTTCTCGCGGTTTTAGCCTTTTTTCTTTGTTTAAGCCTGTTTTGGGATAACACGGGTTCAAGTGTTGTCTAAACACTCCAAATTCATCCCGAACTCTTGCAATTAGTTAAATGCATTGGATGTCCCACATTCTGACCCTAGAAACAGTAACAAAGCTGTTTACTGCTTCGAATCAATGTTTACTCGGTTTTAGCCTGTTTCGGAACAAAATGGGTAAAAGTGGTGTCCAAACACTCCAAATTCAACCTGAACTTTTATAATTAGTCAAACGCATTGGATTGTTACATATTTTGACCCTAGAAAGAGTTACATAGCTGTTTACTGCTTCGAATCAATGTTTTCTCTCGGTTTTAGCCTGTTTTGTCGGTTTAAGCCTGTTTTGGGATAAAACGGGATTAAGTGTTGTCTAAACACTCCAAATTCATCCCGAACTCTTACAATTAGTCAAATGCATTGGATTGTCACATATTCTGATCCTAAAAAGAGTAACAAAGCTGTTTACTGCTTCGAATCGATGTTTTCTCGGTTTTAGCCTGTTTCGGGACAAAATGGGTAAAAGTGGTGTCCAAACACTCCAAATTCAACCTGAACTTTTATAATTAGTCAAACGCATTGGACTGTTACATATTTTGACCCTAGAAAGAGTAGCATAGCTGTGTACTACTTCGAATCAATGTTTTCTCTCGGTTTTAGCCTGTTTTCTTGGTTTAATCCTGTTTTGAGATAAAACTGGTTTAAGTGTTGTCTAAACACTCTAAATTGATCGTGAACTCTTACAATTAGTCAAATGTATTAAATTGTCACACAGTCTGACGCTAGACACAGTAACAAAGCTGTTTACTGCTTCGAATCAATGTTTTCTCGGTTTGAGCCTATTTCGGGACAAAATGGGTAAAAGTGGTGTCTAAACACTCCAAATTCAACCCGAACTCTTATAATTAGTCAAATGCATTGGATTGTTACATATTTTGACCCAAGAAAGAGTTACATAGCTGTTTACTGCGTCGAATCAATTTTTTCTCTCGGTTTTAGCCTGTTTTCTCGGTTTAAGCGTGTTTTGGGATAAAACGGGATTAAGTGTTGTCTAAACACTCCAAATTCATCCCGAACTCTTACAATTAGTCAAATGCATTGGATTGTCACACATTCTGACGCTAGAAACAGTAACAAATCTGTTTACTGCTTCGAATCGATGTTTTCTCGGTTTTAGCCTGTTTCGGGACAAAATGGGTAAAAGTGGTGGCTAAACACTCCAAATTCAACCCGAACTCTTATAATTAGTCAAATTCATTGGATTGTTACATATTTTGACCCTAGAAAGAGTAACATAGCTGTGTACTGCTTCGAATCAATGTTTTCTCCTGGTTTTAGCCTGTTTTCTTGGTTTAATCCGATTTTGGGATAAAACGGGTTTAAGTGTTGTCTAAACACTCTAAACTGATCGTGAACTCTTACAATTAGTCAAATGTATTAAATTGTCACACATTCTGATGCTAGAAACAGTAACAAAGCTGTTTACTGCTTCGAATCAATGTTTTATCGGTTTTAGCCTGTTTTGGGACAAAATGGGTAAAAGTGGTGGCTAAACACTCCAAATTCAACCCGAACGCTTATAATTAGTCAAATGCATTGGATTGTTACATATTTTGACCCGAGAAAGAGTTACATAGCTGTTTACTGCGTCGAATCAATTTTTTCTCTCGGTTTTAGTCTGTTTTCTCGGTTTAAGCCTGTTTTGATATCAAACATGTTTAAGTGTTGTCTAAACACTCCAAATTCATCCCGAACTCTTACAATTAGTCAAATGCATTTAATTATCACACATTCTGACCCTAGAAACAGTAAAAAAGCTGTTTACTGCTTTGCATCAATGTTTTATCGGTTTTAGCCTGTTTCGGGACAAAATGGGTAAAAGCGGTGTCTAAACACTCCAAATTCAACCCTAACTCGTATAATTAGTCAAATGCATTGGATTGTTACATATGTTGACCCTAGAAAGAGTAACATAGTTGTGTACTGCTTCGAATCAATGTTTTCTCTCGGTTTTAGCCTGTTTTCTCGGTTTAAGCATGTTTTGGGATAACACGGGTTCAAGTGTTGTCTAAACACTCCAAATTCATCCCGAAATCTTGCAATTAGTTAAATGCATTGGATCGTCCCACATTCTGACCCTAGAAACAGTAACAAAGCTGTTTACTGCTTCGAATCAATGTTTTCTCGGTTTTAGCCTGTTTCGGGACAAAATGGGTAAAAGTGGTGGCTAAACACTCCAAATTCAACCCGAACTCTTATAATTAGTCAAATGCATTGGATTGTTACATATTTTGACCCGAGAAAGAGTTACATAGCTGTTTACTGCGTCGAATCAATTTTTTCTCTCGGTTTTAGTCTGTTTTCTAGGTTTAAGCCTGTTTTGATATCAAACATGTTTAAGTGTTGTCTAAACACTCAAAATTTATCCCGAAATCTTACAATTAGTCAAATGCATTAAATTGTCACACATTCTGACTCTAGAAACAGTAACAAAGCTGTTTACTGCTTCGAATCAATGTTTTATCGGTTTTAGCCTGTTTCGGGACAAAATGGGTAAAAGCGGTGTCTAAACACTCCAAATTCAACCCGAACTCGTATAATTAGTCAAATGCATTGGATTGTTACATATTTTGACCCTAGAAAGAGTAACATAGTTGTGTACTGCTTCGAATCAATGTTTTCTCACGGTTTTAGCCTTTTTTCTTTGTTTAAGCCTGTTTTGGGATAAAACGGGTTCAAGTGTTGTCTAAACACTCCAAATTCATCCCGAACTCTTGCAATTAGTTAAATGCATTGGATGTCCCACATTCTGACCCTAGAAACAGTAACAAAGCTGTTTACTGCTTCGAATCAATGTTTTCTCGGTTTTAGCCTGTTTCAGGACAAAATGGGTAAAAGTGGTGTCCAAACACTCCAAATTCAACCTGAACTTTTATAATTAGTCAAACGCATTGGATTGTTACATATTTTGACCCTAGAAAGAGTTACATAGCTGTTTACTGCTTCGAATCAATGTTTTCTCTCGGTTTTAGCCTGTTTTCTCAGTTTAAGCTTGTTTTGAGATAAAACGGGTTTAAGTGTTGTCTAAACACTCCAAATTCATCCTGAACTCTTACAATTAGTCAAACGCATTGGATTGTCACATATTCTGATCCTAAAAACAGTAACAAAGCTGTTTACTGCTTCGAATCGATGTTTTTTCGGTTTTAGCCTGTTTCGGGACAAAATGGGTAAAAGTGGTGGCTAAACACTCCAAATTCAACCCGAACTCTTATAATTAGTCAAATGCATTGGACTGTTACATATTTTGACCCGAGAAAGAGTTACATAGCTGTTTACTGCGTCGAATCAATTTTTTCTCTCGGTTTTAGTCTGTTTTCTAGGTTTAAGCCTGTTTTGATATCAAACATGTTTAAGTGTTGTCTAAACACTCCAAATTCATCCCGAACTCTTACAATTAGTCAAATGCATTTAATTATCACACATTCTGACCCTAGAAACAGTAACAAAGCTGTTTACTGCTTCAAATCAATGTTTTCTTGGTTTTAGCCTGTTTCGGGACAAAATGGGTAGAAGTGGTGTCTAAACACTCCAAATTCAACCCAAACTCTTATAATTAGTCAAATGCATTGGATTGTTACATATTTTGACCTTAGAAAGAGTTACATAGCTGTTTACGGCTTTGAATCAATGTTTTCTCTCGGTTTTAGTCTGTTTTTTCGGTTTAAGCCTGGTTTGGGATAAAACGTGTTTAAGTGTTTTCTAAACAATCCAAATTTATCCCGAACTCTTACAATTAGTCAAATGCATTAAATTGTCACACATTATGACAGTAGAAACAGTAACAAAGCTGTTTACTGCTTCGAATCAATGTTTTCTCGGTTTTAGCCTGTTTCGAGACAAAATGGGTAAAAGTGATGGCTAAACACTCCAAATTCAACCCGAACTCTTATAATTAGTCAAATGCATTGGATTGTTACATATTTTGACCCTAGAAAGAGTAACATAGTTGTGTACTGCTTCGAATCAATGTTTTCTCACGGTTTTAGCCTTTTTTCTTTGTTTAAGCCTGTTTTGGGATAAAACGGGTTCAAGTGTTGTCTAAACACTCCAAATTCATCCCGAACTCTTGCAATTAGTTAAATGCATTGGATGTCCCACATTCTGACCCTAGAAACAGTAACAAAGCTGTTTACTGCTTCGAATCAATGTTTTCTCGATTTTAGCCTGTTTCGGGACAAAATGGATAAAAGTGGTGGCTAAACGCTCCAAATTCAACCCAAACTCTTATAATTAGTCAAATGCATTGGACTGCTACATATTTTGACCCGAGAAAGAGTTACATAGCTGTTTACTGCGTCGAATCAATTTTTTCTCTCGGTTTTAGTCTCTTTTCTAGGTTTAAGCCTGTTTTGATATCAAACATGTTTAAGTGTTGTCTAAACACTCCAAATTCATCCCGAAATCTTACAAATAGTCAAATGCATTTAATTATCACACATTCTGACCCTAAAAACAGTAACAAAGCTGTTTACTGCTTCGAATCGATGTTTTCTCGGTTTTAGCCTGTTTCGGGACAAAATGGGTAAAAGTGGTGGCTAAACACTCCAAATTCAACCCGAACTCTTATAATTAGTCAAACGCATTGGATTGTTACATATTTTGACCCTAGAAAGAGTAACATAGCTGTGTACTGCTTCGAATCAATGTTTTCTCTCGGTTTTAGCCTGTTTTCTTGGTTTAATCCTGTTTTGGGATAAAACGGGTTTAAGTATTGTCTAAACACTCTAAATTGATCGTGAACTCTTACAATTAGTCAAATGTATTAAATTGTCACACATTCTGACGCTAGAAACAGTAACAAAGCTGTTTACTGCTTCGAATCAATGTTTTCTCGGTTTTAGCCTGTTTCGAGACAAAATGGGTAAAAGTGATGGCTAAACACTCCAAATTCAACCCGAACTCTTATAATTAGTCAAATGCATTGGATTGTTACATATTTTGACCCTAGAAAGAGTAACATAGTTGTGTACTGCTTCGAATCAATGTTTTCTCACGGTTTTAGCCTTTTTTCTTTGTTTAAGCCTGTTTTGGGATAAAACGGGTTCAAGTGTTGTCTAAACACTCCAAATTCATCCCGAACTCTTGCAATTAGTTAAATGCATTGGATGTCACACATTCTGACCCTAGAAACAGTAACAAAGCTGTTTACTGCTTCGAATCAATGTTTTCTCGGTTTTAGCCTGTTTCGGGACAAAATGGGTAAAAGTGGTGGCTAAACACTCCAAATTCAACCCAAACTCTTATAATTAGTCAAATGCATTGGACTGTTACATATTTTGACCCGAGAAAGAGTTACATAGCTGTTTACTGCGTCGAATCAATTTTTTCTCTCGGTTTTAGTCTGTTTTCTAGGTTTAAGCCTGTTTTGATATCAAACATGTTTAAGTGTTGTCTAAACACTCCAAATTCATCCCGAACTCTAACAATTAGTCAAATGCATTTAATTATCACACATTCTGACCCTAAAAACAGTAACAAAGCTGTTTACTGCTTCGAATCGATGTTTTCTCGGTTTTAGCCTGTTTCGGGACAAAATGGGTAAAAGTGGTGGCTAAACACTCCAAATTCAACCCGAACTCTTATAATTAGTCAAACGCATTGGATTGTTACATATTTTGACCCTAGAAAGAGTAACATAGCTGTGTACTGCTTCGAATCAATGTTTTCTCTCGGTTTTAGCCTGTTTTCTTGGTTTAATCCTGTTTTGGGATAAAACGGGTTTAAGTATTGTCTAAACACTCTAAATTGATCGTGAACTCTTACAATTAGTCAAATGTATTAAATTGTCACACATTCTGACGCTAGAAACAGTAACAAAGCTGTTTACTGCTTCGAATCAATGTTTTCTCGGTTTTAGCCTGTTTCGGGACAAAATGGGTAAAAGTGGTGGCTAAACACTCCAAATTCAACCCGAACTCTTATAATTAGTCAAATGCATTGGACTGTTACATATTTTGACCCAAGAATGAGTTACATAGCTGTTTACTGCGTCGAATCAATTTTTTCTCTCGGTTTTAGTCTGTTTTCTCGGTTTAAGCTTGTTTTGGGATAAAACGGGTTTAAGTGTTGTCTAAACACTCCAAATTCATCCTGAACTCTTACAATTAGTCAAACGCATTGGATTGTCACATATTCTGATCCTAAAAACAGTAACAAAGCTGTTTACTGTTTCGAATCGATGTTTTCTCGGTTTTAGCCTGTTTCGGGACAAAATGGGTAAAAGTGGTGGCTAAACACTCCAAATTCAACCCGAACTCTTATAATTAGTCAAACGCATTGGATTGTTACATATTTTGACCCTAGAAAGAGTAACATAGCTGTGTACTGCTTCGAATCAATGTTTTCTCTCGGTTTTAGCCTATTTTCTTGGTTTAATCCTGTTTTGGGATAAAACGGGTTCAAGTGTTGTCTAAACACTCTAAATTGATTGTGAACTCTTACAATTAGTCAAATGTATTAAATTGTCACACATTCTGACGCTAAAAACAGTAACAAAGCTGTTTACTGCTTCGAATCAATGTTTTCTCGGTTTTAGCCTGTTTCGGGACAAAATGGGTAAAAGTGGTGGCTAAACACTCCAAATTCAACCCGAACTCTTATAATTAGTCAAATGCATTGGACTGTTACATATTTTGACCCGAGAAAGAGTTACATAGCTGTTTACTGCGTCGAATCAATTTTTTCTCTCGGTTTTAGTCTGTTTTCTAGGTTTAAGCCTGTTTTGATATCAAACATGTTTAAGTGTTGTCTAAACACTCCAAATTCATCCCGAACTCTTACAATTAGTCAAATGCATTTAATTATCACACATTATGACCCTAGAAACAGTAAAAAAGCTGTTTACTGCTTTGCATCAATGTTTTATCGGTTTTAGCCTGTTTCGGGACAAAATGGGTAAAAGCGGTGTCTAAACACTCCAAATTCAACCCTAACTCGTATAATTAGTCAAATGCATTGGATTGTTACATACTTTGACCCTAGAAAGAGTAACATAGTTGTGTACTGCTTCGAATCAATGTTTTCTCGCAGTTTTAGCCTTTTTTCTTTGTTTAAGCCTGTTTTGGGATAAAACGGGTTCAAGTGTTGTCTAAACACTCCAAATTCATCCCGAACTCTTGCAATTAGTTAAATGCATTGGATGTCCCACATTCTGACCCTAGAAACAGTAACAAAGCTGTTTACTGCTTCGAATCAATGTTTTCTCGATTTTAGCCTGTTTCGGGACAAAATGGGTAAAAGTGGTGGCTAAACACTCCAAATTCAACCCAAACTCTTATAATTAGTCAAATGCATTGGACTGCTACATATTTTGACCCGAGAAAGAGTTACATAGCTGTTTACTGCGTCGAATCAATTTTTTCTCTCGGTTTTAGTCTGTTTTCTAGGTTTAAGCCTGTTTTGATATCAAACATGTTTAAGTGTTGTCTAAACACTCCAAATTCATCCCGAACTCTTACAATTAGTCAAATGCATTTAATTATCACACATTCTGACCCTAAAAACAGTAACAAAGCTGTTTACTGCTTCGAATCGATGTTTTCTCGGTTTTAGCCTGTTTCGGGACAAAATGGGTAAAAGTGGTGGCTAAACACTCCAAATTCAACCCGAACTCTTATAATTAGTCAAACGCATTGGATTGTTACATATTTTGACCCTAGAAAGAGTAACATAGCTGTGTACTGCTTCGAATCAATGTTTTCTCTCGGTTTTAGCCTGTTTTCTTGGTTTAATCCTGTTTTGGGATAAAACGGGTTTAAGTATTGTCTAAACACTCTAAATTGATCGTGAACTCTTACAATTAGTCAAATGTATTAAATTGTCACACATTCTGACGCTAGAAACAGTAACAAAGCTGTTTACTGCTTCGAATCAATGTTTTCTCGGTTTTAGCCTGTTTCGGGACAAAATGGGTAAAAGTGATGGCTAAACACTCCAAATTCAACCCGAACTCTTATAATTAGTCAAATGCATTGGATTGTTACATATTTTGACCCTAGAAAGAGTAACATAGTTGTGTACTGCTTCGAATCAATGTTTTCTCACGGTTTTAGCCTTTTTTCTTTGTTTAAGCCTGTTTTGGGATAAAACGGGTTCAAGTGTTGTCTAAACACTCCAAATTCATCCCGAACTCTTGCAATTAGTTAAATGCATTGGATGTCCCACATTCTGACCCTAGAAACAGTAACAAAGCTGTTTACTGCTTCGAATCAATGTTTTCTCGGTTTTAGCCTGTTTCGGGACAAAATGGGTAAAAGTGGTGGCTAAACACTCCAAATTCAACCCAAACTCTTATAATTAGTCAAATGCATTGGACTGTTACATATTTTGACCCGAGAAAGAGTTACATAGCTGTTTACTGCGTCGAATCAATTTTTTCTCTCGGTTTTAGTCTGTTTTCTAGGTTTAAGCCTGTTTTGATATCAAACATGTTTAAGTGTTGTCTAAACACTCCAAATTCATCCCGAACTCTTACAATTAGTCAAATGCATTTAATTATCACACATTCTGACCCTAGAAACAGTAACAAAGCTGTTTACTGCTTCAAATCAATGTTTTCTTGGTTTTAGCCTGTTTCGGGACAAAATGGGTAGAAGTGGTGTCTAAACACTCCAAATTCAACCCAAACTCTTATAATTAGTCAAATGCATTGGATTGTTACATATTTTGACCTTAGAAAGAGTTACATAGCTGTTTACAGCTTTGAATCAATGTTTTCTCTCGGTTTTAGTCTGTTTTTTCGGTTTAAGCCTGTTTTGGGATAAAACGTGTTTAAGTGTTTTCTAAACACTCCAAATTTATCCCGAACTCTTACAATTAGTCAAATGCATTAAATTGTCACACATTCTGACAGTAGAAACAGTAACAAAGCTGTTTACTGCTTCGAATCAATGCTTTCTCGGTTTTAGCTTGTTTCGGGACAAAATGGGTAAAAGTGGTGTCTAAACACTCCAAATTCAACCTGAACTTTTATAATTAGTCAAACGCATTGGATTGTTACATATTTTGACCCTAGAAAGAGTAACATAGCTGTGTACTGCTTCGAATCAATGTTTTCTCTTGGTTTTAGCCTGTTTTCTCGGTTTTAGCTTGTTTCGGGACAAAATGGGTAAAAGTGATGGCTAAACACTCCAAATTCAACCCGAACTCTTATAATTAGTCAAACGCATTGGATTGTTACATATTTTGACCCTAGAAAGAGTAACATAGCTGTGTACTGTAAGTTTAGATTCAAGAAGAAGATAAGAGAAGAAGATATAGTGAAAGAGAAGGAGTTGGCGGTTTAGGGTTGTGTGAGTGAGTAGGAGTGTAAGAGAGAGTATAGAAGAAGAATTCAACTTCTTACTCAAAAAGGTTCCTAGTTACATCCTAAATATAGACAAAGAGAATCAGTATATTCCTACAAGATGCTATACACAGATTTCATGATTGATAGTGAATTCCTTCCTTAGACCAACATGTGACTCCCTTGGCCGCCCACTTGCACTCGATCTCCAACGGCTATAACGGCTACAAAGGGAAGCTTCTAGACACAATGGAGATTATTAGGGTTCTCTTCTTCATGGGCTGGACAAGGTTATATCTTCACTTGTACGGACGGCCCATAGGTCAACTTGTACGGACAAGGTTGTACGGATGGTGGCTGTACGGTCATGGTGATCATGATCCCAAATTACATGTACTGCTTCGAATCAATGTTTTCTCTCGGTTTTAGCCTGCTTTCTTGGTTTAATCCTGTTTTGGGATAAAACGGGTTTAAGTGTTGTCTAAACACTCTAAATTGATCGTGAACTCTTACAATTAGTCAAATGTATTAAATTGTCACACATTCTGACGCTAGAAACAGTAACAAAGCTGTTTACTGCTTCGAATCAATGTTTTCTCGGTTTTAGCCTGTTTCGGGACAAAATGGGTAGAAGTGGTGTCTAAACACTCCAAATTCAACCCAAACTCTTATAATTAGTCAAATGCATTGGATTGTTACATATTTTGACCCTAGAAAGAGTAACATAGCTGTGTACTGCTTCGAATCAATGTTTTCTCGCGGTTTTATCCTTTTTTCTTTGTTTAAGCCTGTTTTGGGATAAAACGGGTTCAAGTGTTGTCTAAACACTCCAAATTTATCCCGAACTCTTACAATTAGTCAAATGCATTAAATTGTCACACATTCTGACCCTAGAAACAGTAACAAAGCTGTTTACTGCTTCGAATCAATGTTTTATCGGTTTTAGCCTGTTTCGGGACAAAATGGGTAAAAGCGGTGTCTAAACACTCCAAATACAACCCGAACTCGTATAATTAGTCAAACGCATTGGATTGTTACATATTTTGACCCTAGAAAGAGTAACATAGTTGTGTACTGCTTCGAATCAATGTTTTCTCGCGGTCTTACCCTTTTTTCTTTGTTTAAGCCTGTTTTGGGATAAAACGGGTTCAAGTGTTGTCTAAACACTACAAATTCATCCCGAACTCTTGCAATTAGTTAAATGCATTGGATATCCCACATTCTAACCCTAGGAACAGTAACAAAGCTGTTTACTGCTTTGAATCAAAGTGGTGTCCAAACACTCCAAATTTAACCTGAACTTTTATAATTAGTCAAACGCATTGGATTGTTACATATTTTGACCCTAGAAAGAGTTACATAGCTGTTTACTGTAATTTGGGATCATGATCACCATGACCGTACAGCCACCATCCGTACAACCTTGTCCGTACAAGTTGACCTATGGGCCGTCCGTACAAGTGAAGATATAACCTTGTCCAGCCCATGAAGAAGAGAACCCTAATAACCTCCATTGTGTCTAGAACCTTCCCTTTGTAGCCGTTATAGCCGTTGGAGATCGAGTGCAAGTGGGCGGCCAAGGGAGTCACATGTTGGTCTAAGGAAGGAAGTCACTATCAATCATGAAATCTGTGTATAGCATCTTGTAGGAATAAACTGATTCTCTTTGTCTATATTTAGGATGTAACTAGGAACCTTTTTGAGTAAGAAGTTGAATTCTTCTTCTATACTCTCTCTTACACTCCTACTCACTCACACAACCCTAAACCGCAAACTGCTTCTCTTTCACTATATCTTCTTCTCTTATCTTCTTCTTGAATCTAAACTTACATGGTATCAGAGCTATTTCGCTCCTAAGTCTTAACTTCTCACCCACCTTATACTTCCGCTTCATATCTCTCTTCATTCTCGTTCCGACTTGAAAGTCATTCCTCTTTAACCGTTGGATAATAGCATTGACCAGCGGACACAACTCCATGGAAGGCACCAAGACCCTGATTGTTCCAGTTACTCTCAAAGGAGAGAATTATTTGTTATGGGCAAGGACCACAAAGACGGCTCTATGCGGCCGAGGGCTTTGGACCCATATTACATCAAGTGAAGCTCCAAAAGGAGAGCCAACCGAAGACGGCAAAGCTGTAGCCGCAAGTGGTGAAGAAAAATGGTTTCAAGAGGACCAAAGTGTTCTAGCCATCATACAAAACTCTCTCGATGCTCCAATACTCGAGGCCTACTCGTATTGTGAAACGGCCAAGGATCTATGGGATACCTTGAAGAATGTTTTTGGTAACACTACCAACCTAAATCAAGTATTTGAGATCAAGAGAGCCATCAACAACCTAAGCCAAGAAGACATGGAGTTCACCAAACACTTTGGGAAGTTTCGATCCCTTTGGGCAGAGCTTGAGATGCTTAGGCCGGCTACACTTGATCCGGCCATCTTGAACGAGAGGCGCGAGCAAGACAAGGTGTTCGGCCTCCTCCTCACGCTAAACCCATCCTACAACGACCTCATCAAGCACATATTGAGGTCAGACAAGCTCCCTAGCCTAGAGGACGTGTGCAGCCAGATTCAAAAGGAACATGGGTCCATGGGGCTGTTTGGAAGCAAGGGGGAGCTTATAACCGCTAACAAGGCTGATGGAGCAACCGAAAACAAGGGCTACTACCGAGGTGACGACAAGAACCCTCCAATATGCAACCATTGTAAGAAGCCGGGCCACTTCAAGAATCAGTGTTGGATTCTCCACCCACATCTCCGAACCAACCGATCTATGAACAACCGTGGGGCACCAAGAGCTCATCAAGCGACTGTGGAGCCACCAAGCGCCGAGGCAAACCCACGAGAGTCTGACCTGAACGGAACTGCCCTAGCAGCCAACACTGACCTTGTGAGGAAGTCTGACCTCGACGCCCTCATTAAGGCCCTAAAAGAAAACTCCGGTAACTCCTATCTTGCTCTAAATCAAGCTAAACCGCTTATAGTTGATTCTGGTGCATCACATCATATGATTAGTGATTCTAGGTTGATTAGTGATATTAAACCTGCTAATGGTAATGTTGTGATAGCTAATGGTGAAAAGGTACCAGTTAAGGGCATAGGAAATTTGAAATTGTTTGATAAGGACACTAAAGCCTTGTATATGCCAAATTTCACATCTAACTTACTCTCAGTTAAGAGGGCCACCACTGATTTAAATTGTTATGCAATATTTGGTCCTAACAAGTTCATTTTCAGGATATTGAGACAAGTAAAGTTCTTGGCCAAGGAGGTTCCAAGGATGACCTTTATGTGCTTGAGGACTTGAACCTATCTTCTTCTTCTGCATCTTGTTTTAAGTCGGCTATTATTAGACCTAGTGATTCTATTTTACATGCTAGGCTAGGACATCCTCATACTAGAGCTTTAAATCTGATGTTTCCTAATATTTCTTTTAAAAATGATGAGTGTGAGGCTTGTATTCTTGGTAAACATTGCAAATCTGTTTTTCCTAAGTCTATTACTATTTATGAAAATTGTTTTGATTTGGTTCATTCTGATGTTTGGACATCACCTTGTCTATCTAGAGAAAATCAAAAGTATTTTGTCACTTTTATTGATGAGAAGTCTAAATATACCTGGTTAACTCTTTTACCTACTAAGGATAGAGTCCTTGAAGCTTTTATTAGTTTTCAAAAGTATGTAACTAACCATTACAATGCTAAGATCAAAATCTTAAGGTCAGACAATGGTGGTGAATATACTAGTCATGCCTTCAAACAACACTTGACCAACCATGGAATTATTCATCAAACCAGCTGTCCTTATACTCCACAACAAAATGGTGTGGCTGAACGAAAGAACAGACATCTAATGGAAGTCGCCCGGTCCATGATGTTTCACACCAACGTTCCTCGGAGGTTTTGGGGAGACGCAGCACTTGCAGCCTGCTACCTCATTAACCGGATTCCTACAAAGATCCTACATGATCTCTCGCCATTTGAGGTATTGAACAATGATAAACCTACATTTGATCACTTACGAGTATTTGGGTGTACTTGCTTTGTGTTGAGACCAGGTGAGTTATGCAATAAACTTGAGGCCAAAAGCACCAAAGCAATGTTCATCGGCTATTCGACTACACAAAAGGGGTATAAATGCTATGATCATGAAGCCAAAAGGGTTGTAGTCTCTCGGGATGTGAAGTTCTTGGAGTCTCAAGGGTACTATAGTAAGAAAAATTGGGAAGACCTACGAGACTTATCAAACTCTGCATCCGATCGGGCAATGAACCTCCAGATCATCCTCGAACGGCTAGGTGCCTCAAACGATCGGGACGCCCCCATTTCACCCGAGCCAAATCAACCAGGAGAGCCTGAGCCACCTATAGACAGCAGCCCCAGCGAGTCTACCAACCAATCCACACCACTGGATCCATCCGATCATGAAATGTCTCACCCGGAGAATCTTGAGGATGAGGTTCATCTGGAAGAAACCAGTGTGCAACATGACAGTGACGATGAAGATGATGGCCGTGAGGAAGCTATCCCCTTGAGACGTAGCCAAAGACTCAAGTTCCCACCATCTCACTGGCAAAACACGCGAGTGTACTACAACAATGCTGTCGTAGCTCACCCGATTCAAGCCATGTGCACGTTAGCCCATTTACCGGAAGAACACCAAGTCTTTCTCACTCAAGTTGATAGCCACTGGATCCCACAAACGTATGAGGAAGCTAAAGACCACAAGGTATGGCGTGATGCCGTTCAAGACGAACGAGTGGCCATGGAGAAAAACCACACGTGGGACGAGATTGACCTACCCAAAGGAAAGAAGGCAGTGACGTCCAAATGGATCTTCACGATCAAATATCGAAGTAACGGGGAGATTGAACGGTACAAAGCTTGTCTTGTAGCAAGAGGCTTCACGCAAACGTACGGGGAGGACTATCAGGATACGTTTGCCCCGGGAGCCAAACTACACACGGTCCGTGTAGTTCTCTCTTTGGCCGTCAACCTGAAATGGGAGCTGTGGCAGATGGACGTGAAGAATGCGTTCCTACAAGGCGAACTGGAAGAAGAAGTATACATGAGACCACCACCGGGCCTAGAGGACGCGGTTAGTCCTGGCAAGGTATTCAAACTCAACAAAGCGATCTATGGCCTGAAGCAATCGCCAAGGGCGTGGTACAACAAACTAAGCTCAACCTTGACCAAGCGTGGATTCAGGAGATCAGAATCTGACCACACTCTTTTCACATACCCAAGTGACCAAGGTATCATTGTCATTCTTGTATATGTTGGTGACATAATCATATCCGGGAATGACACGGTAGGGATTCAAGAAACTAAGGCATATTTAAAGTCAGTTTTTGATATTAAGGACCTTGGTGAGTTGAAATATTTCCTAGGGATAGAAGTGTGTCGCTCGGAAGAGGGATTATACCTATCTCAAAGAAAATATGCTATTGACCTCTTGAATGAAGTAGGAAAGCTCGGATCAAGACCGGTCGCTACACCATTGGATGAGAACTACAAGGTTTGCCGTGAGGGGGAGCCCGAGGAACAACCGTTCAAGAATGTGACACAATATAGGCGGTTGGTTGGTAAGCTTATTTACTTGACCATCACTAGACCCGATATTTGTTTTGTTGTGAGCCAGGCTAGTCAACATATGCAAGCTCCAAAGGTGCACCACTGGACACATAGTCAACCGGATTCTCAAGTACATTAAAGGAACGCCGGGCCAAGGAATATGGATGGGGTACAATAACAACACGGAGCTCGTGGGATATTGTGACGCGGACTATGCTGGAGACAAAGAAGACCGTAGATCAACCAGCGGCTACTGCACCTTCCTCGGAGGCAACCTAGTAACATGGAAAAGCAAAAAACAGAAGGTAGTGTCTCTATCAAGCGCCGAATCCGAGTATAGAGCGATGCGCAAGCTGACTACAGAATTGATGTGGCTCAAGAACCTACTCAAAGATCTTGGAGTCGACATTATGAAGCCGATCACAACGCACTGTGATAAAGAAGCAGCTATTCACATTGCAACCAACTCAGTGTTTCACGAGAGAACCAAGCACATTGAAGTTGATTGCCACAAAGTCCGAGAGCAAATCCAACTAGGCGTAATCCTTCCGTGCCATACCGAGAGCTCCAAGCAGCTAGCCGATGTTTTCACCAAGGCGACCAGCCCTCAAGTGTGTGAGTACATACACTCAAAGCTTGGACTCATGGACCTCACCAAACCTTGAGATCCTACACTCTTTTTCCCTTAAGTATAGTTTTTCCCAAGAGGTTTTCTATACTAAGGTTTTTAATGAGGTAGGTGATCAATGGTTCAAGCTTGTGTCATAGGATCCAATGACTAAGCTTGAGGGGGAGTGTAATTTGGGATCATGATCACCATGACCGTACAGCCACCATCCGTACAACCTTGTCCGTACAAGTTGACCTATGGGCCGTCCGTACAAGTGAAGATATAACCTTGTCCAGCCCATGAAGAAGAGAACCCTAATAACCTCCATTGTGTCTAGAAGCTTCCCTTTGTAGCCGTTATAGCCGTTGGAGATCGAGTGCAAGTGGGCGGCCAAGGGAGTCACTATCAATCATGAAATCTGTGTATAGCATCTTGTAGGAATATACTGATTCTCTTTGTCTATATTTAGGATGTAACTAGGAACCTTTTTGAGTAAGAAGTTGAATTCTTCTTCTATACTCTCTCTTACACTCCTACTCACTCACACAACCCTAAACCGCAAACTGCTTCTCTTTCACTATATCTTCTTCTCTTATCTTCTTCTTGAATCTAAACTTACATTTACTGCTTCGAATCAATGTTTTCTCTCGGTTTTAGCCTGTTTTCTCGGTTTAAGCCTGTTTTGGGATAAAACGGGTTTAAGTGTTGTCTAAACACTCCAAATTCATCCCGAACTCTTACAATTAGTCAAATGCATTGGATTGTCACATATTCTGATCCTAAAAACAGTAACAAAGCTGTTTACTGCTTCGAATCGATGATTTCTCGGTTTTAGCCTGTTTCGAGACAAAATGGGTAAAAGTGGTGTCTAAACACTCCAAATTCAACCTAAACTTTTATAGTTAGTCAAATGCATTGGATTCTTACATATTTTGACCCTAGAAAGAGTTACATAGCTGTTTACTGCTTCGAATCAATGTTTTCTCACGGTTTTAGCCTGTTTTCTCGGTTTAAGCCTGTTTTGGGATAAAACGGGTTTAAGTGTTGTCTAAACACTCCAAATTCATCCCGAACTCTTACAATTAGTCAAATGCATTGGATTGTCACATATTCTGATCCTAAAAACAGTAAAAAAGCTGTTTACTGCTTCGAATCGATGTTTTCTCGGTTTTAGCCTGTTTCGGGACAAAATGGGTAAAAGTGGTGGCTAAACACTCCAAATTCAACCCGAACTCTTATAATTAGTCAAACGCATTGGATTGTTACATATTTTGACCCTAGAAAGAGTAACATAGCTGTGTACTGCTTCGAATCAATGTTTTCTTTCGGTTTTAGCCTGTTTTCTCGGTTTAAGCCTGTTTTGGGATAAAACGGGTTTAAGTGTTGTCTAAACACGCTAAATTGATCCTGAACTCTTAAAATTAGTCAAATGTATTAAATTGTCACACATTCTGACGCTAGAAACAGTAACAAAGCTGTTTACTGCTTCGAATCAATGTTTTATCGGTTTTAGCCTGTTTCGGGACAAAATGGGTAAAAGTGGTGTCTAAACACTCCAAATTCAACCCGAACTCATACAATTAGTCAAATGCATTGGATTGTTACATATTTTTACCCTAGAAAGAGTAACATAGCTGTGTACTGCTTCGAATCAATGTTTTCTCGCGGTTTTAGCCTTTTTTCTTTGTATAAGCCTGTTTTGGGATAAAATGGGTTCAAGTGTTGTCCAAACACTCCAAATTCATCCCGAACTCTTACAATTAGTTAAATGCATTGGATGTCCCATATTATGACCCTAGAAACAGTAACAAAGCTGTTTACTGCTTCGAATCGATGTTTTCTCGGCTTTAGCCTGTTTCGGGACAAAATGGGTAAAAGTGGTGTCTAAACACTCCAAATTCAACCTAAACTTTTATAGTTAGTCAAATGCATTGGATTGATACATATTTTGACCCTAGAAAGAGTTACATCGCTGTTTACTGCTTCGAATCAATGTTTTCTCACGGTTTTAGCCTGTTTTGGGATAAAACGGGTTTAAGTGTTGTCTAAACACTCCAAATTCATCCCGAACTCTGACAATTAGTCAAATGCATTGGATTGTCACACATTCTGACGCTAGAAACAGTAAAAAAGCTGTTTACTGCTTCGAATCGATGTTTTCTCGGTTTTAGCCTGTTTCGAGACAAAATGGGTAAAAGTGGTGGCTAAACACTCCAAATTCAACCCGAACTCTTATTATTGTTTTAAGTGGAAGTAAAGAGCTAAGAGTGAGAGATGTGGTTTAGGTCGGCAAAGAGAATGAAGAGGATCTTTGATTCCATAAGTATATCGATTACAATGTGGCTAAGAGCCCTTAAATAGTGAAGACAGCTAGGGCTACTCCCTTACAAGAGACATTCTAGGCGATAGGGACATAAGGTAAGAGAAAAATGGTCCCAAGGAGTGAAAGTGACCTGTCCTTGTCTCCCAAGTGGACTCAAGACCCGTGAACTTCTTCCTTCTTCTCTTCTAACGGCTAGAATGCTGTTCTCGATCCTTCTCTTGGGCTTTATGTGATAAGGCCTCATCTCCTTCATGTTACACTTAGTGAAACTCGGCCTTGTTCCACATATGTACGGACGTCCGTACATGTGACCGTACGGACACGACCAAGTTCATGATCGATTATGGTCCATACTCCCCCTCAAGCTTAGCCGAATGGAATGGCTAAGCTTGGAACTCGTGAAGTATCACCTCATTAAAAACCTTAGCATAGAAAAACCTCATGGGATAAAATCTATGTTAAGGGAGAAAGAGTGTGATATCCACGAGTTAGACGAGTCTATCTTGGACGTGTAGGATCTACAAGTCCCATCTTGCCATAGATATATTCACAAACTTGGGGACTTGCAGCCTTGGTGAAGATGTCTGCCAACTGGTCTTTACTTGGTGTGTGACATGGTAGGATCACCCCTTCTTCAATCTTCTCTCGAACCTTATGACAATCCACTTCAATATGCTTGGTCCGTTCATGAAAGACTGAGTTGGTTGCAATGTGTATTGTGGCATTGTTGTCACAGTGCATTGTGATCGGTTGATTAGACTCGAATCCAAGGTCCTTGAGGAGTGATTTGAGCCATGTGAGTTCATTGGTGAGTTTCTTCATGGCCCGGTATTCGAACTCGGCACTTGAGCATGAGACCACCTTTTGTTTCTTTGATCGCCACGTTACCAGGTTCCCTCCAACAAACGTACAGTATCCGGACGTTGACCTCCTGTCCATCGTGTCACCTGCGTAATCCACATCACAATACCCGACTATCTCCGTGCTGTTGTTCTTGCCCATCCAAACACCTTGGCCGGGACTCCCTTTTAGGTAACACATGATCCGTTCCATCATGTTCTAGTCAAAGTTGGTCGGTGCTTGCATATGTTGACTAACTTGGTTAACGACATAGCACAAGTCTGGTCGTGTGATTGTGAGATAGATCAGTTTCCCTACAAGCCTACGATATCTCCCCGGATCCGCATATGGTTCGGCCAGCTTGGTGGCCGGAGCATTTGGTGTCTGTTTCATCTCCCCCTTTCGCTTGACCTGGTATCCTTCTTCAAGAGGCGTAGATACCGGCTTAGCTCCAAGTTTACCTGTCTCATGTAAAAGATCAAGGGTATACTTTCTTTGGGAGAGAAACAAACCCTCCGGAGAGCGAGAGATTTCAATCCCAAGGAAGTACTTGAGCGCACCAAGATCTTTAATATCAAAGGAAGTGTTAAGAAGGGCCTTGGTGGTGTCAATACCTTCCTTATCATCACCGGAGATAATGATGTCATCCACATAGGTCAGGACCACAACCAGGCCATTGGCGGAGTGAAGGGTGAACAAGGTGTGATCGGCTTCAGACCGTTTGAAGCCATGGGCTCGAAGAGTGGAGCTGAGCTTGTGGTACCATGCCCTTGGAGATTGTTTTAAACCATAGATGGCCTTGCGGAGTCGGAGCACCTTACCCGGAGCAACAATATCTTCCAGACCCGATGGAGGGTGCATGTAGACTTCTTCGGAAAGCTCCCCCTGAAGGAACGCATTCTTGACGTCCATTTGCCATAAGTCCCAAGACAAGTTCGTAGCAAGGGAGAGAACGACACGGACAGTGTGAAGTTTAGCAACAGGAGCGAATGTGTCCGTGTAGTCAAGACCATAGGTTTGTGTGAAGCCACGAGCGACCAGGCGAGCCTTGTAGCGTTCCACCTCACCAGTGCTAAGATACTTGATGGTAAACACCCACTTGGAGCTGACAGCGTTTTTGCCTTTTGGGAGATCTGCCTCGTCCCACGTGTGATTACGTACCATGGCCCCCGCTTCATCGTCTACTGCGTTGAGCCACTCCTTATGTTCTTTGGCCTCCTCATAGGATTGGGGAACAAAGTGGGCATCAATTTTGCTGAGGAAGGCCGCATGGTCCAATGGGACCAGGTCAAGCGAACATACAGCTTGGATAGGATGGGCGACAGCTTGGTTGTTATAATACACACGTTTCTCTTTCCAGGTGGACGGGTGAGACCTGATGCGTTCACTGCGTCTCGGCAAAGGCCGAGATTCCTGTGGGGCAGCCTCAACATGTCCTTCATGCTCCTGATTAGTACAGTCGGTTGGTTGTTCAGTGACGGTCGCCGTTGGTGAAGCCATGTCTGGTTCAGCACCGTGGACAGACTCCTCTTCGGGTAGATGTGATGATGTTGAGTCATGCGGTGGGCACGGCTCAGAGTGATTTGGCTCAATGACGTTTGGTGGTGTTGTGATGCCGAGGTGACCAAGAAGGAACCGCAAGTTAGTCGCCTGATCAGAGGTGGGCTGAGAGAGGTCCTTCAAGCTGTCCCAATCCTTCTTGTCATGATATCCTTGATGTTCGAAGAACTTCACATCCCTAGAGATAAGCGTACGGCCAGTGGTAAGATCGTAGCACTTATATCCCTTTTGACTTGTTGAGTAGCCGATGAACATGCACTTAGTGCTTTTGGCATCGAGCTTACTTCTTTGTTCTCCTGGTATTAACACAAAACACACACACCCAAACACACGTAAGTGATCAAGAGAAGGTTTAATTTTGTTTAATACCTCATAGGGTGACATGTCTTGTAAGACTTTGGTTGGTGTCCTATTGATCAAGTAACATGTCGTCATGACCGCATCTCCCCAAAACCTCTTTGTGACATTGGTGTGAAACATCATTGATCTTGCCACTTCCATGAGATGACGGTTCTTCCTCTCCGCCACTCCATTTTGTTGTGGTGTGTATGGGCAACTTGTTTGTTGTAGTATGCTATGCTTTGCTAAGTGTTCTTTGAGTTTGTGGCTTGTGTATTCTCCTCCATTATCCGATCTTAGTACCTTAATTTTAGCATTGAAGTGATTAGTTACATAGTTCTGAAAATTAACAAAGGCATCATAGACTCTATCTTTAGATGGTAACAAGGTAAGCCATGTGTACTTAGATTTTTCATCAATAAAGGTCACAAAATACTTGTTGTTATCTCTAGATAGGCAAGGAGATGTCCACACATCAGAATGTACCAAATCAAAGCATTGATCATATAAGGTAGTAGACTTAGGAAAAACTGACTTGCAATGTTTACCAAGAATAAAAGCCTCACACTTAGAGTTATCAAATGAACCATTAGGCAACATTAATTTAAAAGCATGAGAGTGAGGGTGGCCTAGCCTAGCATGCCACACATCACTTGAGTCACTACTAAGATTTGAAATAAGCGAAAACAAATTTGAAGAACTTGGTAAAGTTTTCTCTAGGACATAGAGATCTCCTCTAGCCTCCCCTTCTCCAAGGATCTTTCCAGTCTCAATATCCTGAAAATGTACACTATTAGGTCCAAATATAGTATAACAATTGAGATCAGTAGTAGCTTTCTTAACCGATAGAAGATTAGATGTAAAAGTAGGCATAAAGAAGGCCTTTGAGAGTTTATCAAACAATTTCAAATCTCCTATTCCTTTAACTGGTATACGGTCCCCATTGACAATATTAACATTCCCTACAGCTGGTTTTATGTTGTTTATGAGACTAGGATTGCTTATCATATGGTGAGAAGCACCTGAGTCAACAACAAGGGAGTTACTAGGTTTTGAGGCAAAGAAAGAGATACCGGAATCCTTTAGTGCAGCAATGGACTTGATGAGGGCCTCCAGGTCTGACTTCCTCACAAGATCTCCGTAGGATGCGGCCATGGCCGTGGCTGTTGTCCCTCCTTGGTTCGCTGCACCGGTACCTTGACCGCTAGGTCCTTCTTGCGAGAGGTTAGCCTTGAACTTAGCCGGTTTGAGATGAGGGTGAAGGATCCAGCACTTGTCCTTCACATGGCCTCTCTTCTTACAGTGATCACATACCACCATCCTCCTGTCCTCGTGCTTGTAAGTTCCCTTGTTGGCGGTGGCCAACTATTCTTTCCCACTAAAGAGACCAAGTGAACCTTTTTCTTTTTGGACTTGGGAACACACATCATCAAGGGTGGGTAGCTTATCACCACGAAGGATGTGTTTGATGAGATCGTTAAACACCGGGTTAAGAGTAAGTAAGAGGCCAAAGACCTTGTCTTGCTCTTTTCTCTCGTTGAGGATGGCCGGATCGATTGTACTTGGCCTAAGCATCTCAAGTTCGGCGCATAGTGACCTAAACTTCCCAAAATGCTTTGTGAACTCTAAGTCTTCTTGGTGGAGACTGTTAATCGCCTTCTTGACTTCAAATACTCGAGTCAAGTTGGTCACATTCCCATAGACGTTCGCAAGCGTCTCCCATAGCTCCTTAGCCGTCTCGCAGTACCAGTAAGCTTCAAGGATTGGTGCGTCCAGCGAACTTTGGAGAATGGCAAGCACGGTCTGATCTTCTTGGAACCACTTGACTTCCTTTTCGAGATCAGCCTCCTTGTCTTCTTCCTTTTCTTCTTTACCGTCCTCTTTGGTGGCTTTCTTGGGGAGTTGGTCCATCTCAACATGGATCCATAAGCCCCGACCACTAAGTGCGGTCTTTGTGGTTCTTTTCCACAACAAATAATTTGCTCCTTTGAGCACCACTGGAGTAACAATCGGTTTGTTGTTATCCATTGTCACAGATTTATAGATTAGCGAGTAGAAGGTATAAGAGAGTTATAGATTAGCAAGTATAATAGAGAATAGAAGTGTTAGGAGTAAGTTTAGATAATTGTGGATCGAAAAACTTGCTCTGATACCATATTGTTTTAAGTGGAAGTAAAGAGCTAAGAGTGAGAGATGTGGTTTAGGTCGGCAAAGAGAATGAAGAGGATCTTTGATTCCATAAGTATATCGATTACAATGTGGCTAAGAGCCCTTAAATAGTGAAGACAGCTAGGGCTACTCCCTTACAAGAGACATTCTAGGCGATAGGGACATAAGGTAAGAGAAAAATGGTCCCAAGGAGTGAAAGTGACCTGTCCTTGTCTCCCAAGGGGACTCAAGACCCGTGACCTTCTTCCTTCTTCTCTTCTAACGGCTAGAATGCTGTTCTCGATCCTTCTCTTGGGCTTTATGTGATAAGGCCTCATCTCCTTCATGTTACACTTAGTGAAACTCGGCCTTGTTCCACATACGTACGGACGTCCGTACATGTGACCGTACGGACCGTACAGACACGACCAAGTTCATGATCGATTATGGTCCATACTTATAATTAGTCAAACGCATTGGATTGTTACATATTTTGACCCTAGAAAGAGTAACATAGCTGTGTACTGCTTCGAATCAACGTTTTCTCTCGGTTTTAGCCTGTTTTCTCGGTTTAAGCCTGTTTTGGGATAAAACGGGTTTAACTGTTGTCTAAACACGCTAAATTGATCCTGAACTTTTACAATTAGTCAAATGTATTAAATTGTCACACATTCTGACGCTAGAAACAGTAACAAATCTGTTTACTGCTTCGAATCAATGTTTTCTCGGTTTGAGCCTGTTTCGGGACAAAATGGGTAAAAGTGGTGTCTAAACACTCCAAATTCAACCCGAAGTCTTATAATTAGTCAAATGCATTGGATTGTTACATATTTTGACCCGAGAAAGAGTTACATAGCTGTTTACTGCGTCGAATCAATTTTTTCTCTCGGTTTTAGTCTGTTTTCTCGGTTTAAGCCTGTTTTGGGATAAAACGTGTTTAAGTGTTTTCTAAACACTCCAAGTTTATCCCGAACTCTTAAAATTAGTCAAATGCATTAAATTGTCACACATTCTGACCCTAGAAACAGTAACAAAGCTGTTTACTGCTTCGAATCAATGTTTTATCGGTTTTAGCCTGTTTCGGGACAAAATGGGTAAAAGCAGTGTCTAAACACTCCAAATTCAACCCAAACTCGTATAATTAGTCAAATGCATTGGATTGTTACATATTTTGACCCTAGAAAGAGTAACATAGCTGTGTACTGCTTCGAATCAATGTTTTCTCGCGGTTTTAGCCTTTTTTCTTTGTTTAAGCCTGTTTTGGGATAAAACGGGTTCAAGTGTTGTCTAAACACGCTAAATTGATCCTGAACTCTTGCAATTAGTTAAATGCATTGTATGTCCCACATTCTGACCCTAGAAACAGTAACAAAGCTGTTTACTGCTTCGAATCGATGTTTTCTCGGTTTTAGCCTGTTTCGGGACAAAATGGGTAAAAGTGGTGTCTAAACACTCCAAATTCAACCTAAACTTTTATAATTAGTCAAACGCATAGGATTGTTACATATTTTGACCCTAGAAAGAGTTACATAGCTGTTTACTGCTTCGAATCAATGTTTTCTCTCGGTTTTAGCCTGTTTTCTCGGTTTAAGCCTGTTTTGGGATAAAACGGGTTTAAGTGTTGTCTAAACACTCCAAATTCATCCCGAACTCTTACAATTAGTCAAATGCATTGGATTGTCACATATTCTGATCCTAAAAACAGTAACAAAGCTGTTTACTGCTTCGAATCGATGTTTTCTCGGTTTTAGCCTGTTTTCGGGACAAAATGGGTAAAAGTGGTGTCTAAACACTCCAAATTCAACCTAAACTTTTATAGTTAGTAAAATGCATTGGATTGTTACATATTTTGACCCTAGAAAGTGTAACATAGCTGTGTACTGCTTCGAATCAATGTTTTCTCTCGGTTTTAGCCTGTTTTCTCGGTTTAAGCCTGTTTTGGGATAAAACGGGTTTAAGTGTTGTCTAAACACGCTAAATTGCTCCTGAACTCGTGCAATTAGTTAAATGCATTGGATTGTCACATATTCTGATCCTAAAAACAGTAACAAATCTGTTTACTGCTTCGAATCAATGTTTTCTCGGTTTGAGCCTGTTTCGGGACAAAATGGGCAAAAGTGGTGTCTAAACACTCCAAATTCAACCCGAACTCTTATAATTAGTCAAATGCATTGGATTGTTACATATTTTGACCCGAGAAAGAGTTACATAGCTGTTTACTGCGTCGAATCAATTTTTTCTCTCGGTTTTAGTCTGTTTTCTCGGTTTAAGCCTGTTTTGGGATAAAACGTGTTTAAGTGTTTTCTAAACACTCCAAGTTTATCCCGAACTCTTACAATTAGTCAAATGCATTAAATTGTCACACATTCTGACCCTAGAAACAGTAACAAAGCTGTTTACTGCTTCGAATCAATGTTTTATCGGTTTTAGCCTGTTTCGGGACAAAATGGGTAAAAGCAGTGTCTAAACACTCCAAATTCAACCCAAACTCGTATAATTAGTCAAATGCATTGGATTGTTACATATTTTGACCCTAGAAAGAGTAACATAGCTGTGTACTGCTTCGAATCAATGTTTTCTCTCGGTTTTAGCCTGTTTTCTCGGTTTAAGCCTGTTTTGGGATAAAACGGGTTTAAGTGTTGTCTAAACACGCTAAATTGATCCTGAACTCTTGCAATTAGTTAAATGCATTGGATTGTCACATATTCTTATCCTAAAAACAGTAACAAATCTGTTTACTGCTTCGAATCAATGTTTTCTCGGTTTGAGCCTGTTTCGGGACAAAATGGGCAAAAGTGGTGTCTAAACACTCCAAATTCAACCCGAATTCTTACAATTAGTCAAATGCATTGGATTGTTACATATTTTGACCCGACGAAGAGTTACATAGCTGTTTACTGCGTCGAATCAATTTTTTCTCTCGGTTTTAGTCTGTTTTCTCGGTTTAAGCCTGTTTTGGGATAAAACGTGTTTAAGTGTTTTCTAAACACTCCAAGTTTATCCCGAACTCTTACAATTAGTCAAATGCATTAAATTGTTACATATTTTGACCCTAGAAAGAGTAACATAGCTGTGTACTGCTTCGAATCAATGTTTTCTCGCGGTTTTAGCCTTTTTTCTTTGTTTAAGCCTGTTTTGGGATAAAACGGGTTCAAGTGTTGTCTAAACACGCTAAATTGATCCTGAACTCTTGCAATTAGTTAAATGCATTGGATGTCCCACATTCTGACCCTAGAAACAGTAACAAAGCTGTTTACTGCTTCGAATCGATGTTTTCTCGGTTTTAGCCTGTTTCGGGACAAAATGGGTAAAAGTGGTGTCTAAACACTCCAAATTCAACCTAAACTTTTATAATTAGTCAAACGCATAGGATTACTACATATTTTGACCCTAGAAAGAGTTACATAGCTGTTTACTGCTTCGAATCAATGTTTTCTCTCGGTTTTAGCCTGTTTTCTCGGTTTAAGCCTGTTTTGGGATAAAACGGGTTTAAGTGTTGTCTAAACACTCCAAATTCATCCCGAACTCTTACAATTAGTCAAATGCATTAAATTGTCACACATTCTGACCCTAGAAACAGTAACAAAGCTGTTTACTGCTTCGAATCAATGTTTTATCGGTTTTAGCCTGTTTCGGGACAAAATGGGTAAAAGTGGTGTCTAAACACTCCAAATTCAACCCAAACTCGTATAATTAGTCAAATGCATTGGATTGTTACATATTTTGACCCTAGAAAGAGTAACATAGCTGTGTACTGCTTCGAATCAATGTTTTCTCTCGGTTTTAGCCTGTTTTCTCGGTTTAAGCCTGTTTTGGGATAAAACGGGTTTAAGTGTTTTCTAAACACTCCAAGTTTATCCCGAACTCTTACAATTAGTCAAATGCATTAAATTGTCACACATTCTGACCCTAGAAACAGTAACAAAGCTGTTTACTGCTTCGAATCAATGTTTTATCGGTTTTAGCCTGTTTCGGGACAAAATGGGTAAAAGCAGTGTCTAAACACTCCAAATTCAACCCAAACTCGTATAATTAGTCAAATGCATTGGATTGTTACATATTTTGACCCTAGAAAGAGTAACATAGCTGTGTACTGCTTCGAATCAATGTTTTCTCTCGGTTTTAGCCTGTTTTCTCGGTTTAAGCCTGTTTTGGGATAAAACGGGTTTAAGTGTTGTCTAAACACGCTAAATTGATCCTGAACTCTTGCAATTAGTTAAATGCATTGGATTGTAACATATTCTGATCCTAAAAACAGTAACAAATCTGTTTACTGCTTCGAATCAATGTTTTCTCGGTTTGAGCCTGTTTCGGGACAAAATGGGCAAAAGTGGTGTCTAAACACTCCAAATTCAACCCGAACTCTTACAATTAGTCAAATGCATTGGATTGTTACATATTTTGACCCGACAAAGAGTTACATAGCTGTTTACTGCGTCGAATCAATTTTTTCTCTCGGTTTTAGTCTGTTTTCTCGGTTTAAGCCTGTTTTGGGATAAAACGTGTTTAAGTGTTTTCTAAACACTCCAAGTTTATCCGAACTCTTACAATTAGTCAAATGCATTGGATTGTTACATATTTTGACCCTAGAAAGAGTAACATAGCTGTGTACTGCTTCGAATCAATGTTTTCTCGCGGTTTTAGCCTTTTTTCTTTGTTTAAGCCTGTTTTGGGATAAAACGGGTTCAAGTGTTGTCTAAACACGCTAAATTGACCCTGAACTCTTGCAATTAGTTAAATGCATTGGATGTCCCACATTCTGACCCTAGAAACAGTAACAAAGCTGTTTACTGCTTCGAATCGATGTTTTCTTGGTTTTAGCCTGTTTCGGGACAAAATGGGTAAAAGTGGTGTCTAAACACTCCAAATTCAACCTAAACTTTTATAATTAGTCAAACGCATAGGATTGTTACATATTTTGACCCTAGAAAGAGTTACATAGCTGTTTACTGCTTCGAATCAATGTTTTCTCTCGGTTTTAGCCTGTTTTCTCGGTTTAAGCCTGTTTTGGGATAAAACGGGTTTAAGTGTTGTCTAAACACTCCAAATTCATCCCGAACTCTTACAATTAGTCAAATGCATTGGATTGTCACATATTCTGATCCTAAAAACAGTAACAAAGCTGTTTACTGCTTCGAATCAATGTTTTATCGGTTTTAGCCTGTTTCGGGACAAAATGGGTAAAAGCAGTGTCTAAACACTCCAAATTCAACCCAAACTCGTATAATTAGTCAAATGCATTGGATTGTTACATATTTTGACCCTAGAAAGAGTAACAAAGCTGTGTACTGCTTCGAATCAATGTTTTCTCTCGGTTTTAGCCTGTTTTCTTGGTTTAAGCCTGTTTTGGGATAAAACGGGTTTAAGTGTTGTCTAAACACGCTAAATTGATCCTGAACTCTTGCAATTAGTTAAATGCATTGGATTGTCACATATTCTGATCCTAAAAACAGTAACAAATCTGTTTACTGCTTCGAATCAATGTTTTCTCGGTTTGAGCCTGTTTCGGGACAAAATGGGTAAAAGTGGTGTCTAAACACTCCAAATTCAACCCGAACTCTTATAATTAGTCAAATGCATTGGATTGTTACATATTTTGACCCGAGAAAGAGTTACATAGCTGTTTACTGCGTCGAATCAATTTTTTCTCTCGGTTTTAGTCTGTTTTCTCGGTTTAAGCCTGTTTTGGGATAAAACGTGTTTAAGTGTTTTCTAAACACTCCAAGTTTATCCCGAACTCTTACAATTAGTCAAATGCATTAAATTGTCACACATTCTGACCCTAGAAACAGTAACAAAGCTGTTTACTGCTTTGAATCAATGTTTTATCGGTTTTAGCCTGTTTCGGGACAAAATGGGTAAAAGCAGTGTCTAAACACTCCAAATTCAACCCAAACTCGTATAATTAGTCAAATGCATTGGATTGTTACATATTTTGACCCTAGAAAGAGTAACATAGCTGTGTACTGCTTCGAATCAATGTTTTCTCTCGGTTTTAGCCTGTTTTCTCGGTTTAAGCCTGTTTTGGGATAAAACGGGTTTAAGTGTTGTCTAAACACGCTAAATTGATCCTGAACTCTTGCAATTAGTTAAATGCATTGGATTGTCACATATTCTGATCCTAAAAACAGTAACAAATCTGTTTACTGCTTCGAATCAATGTTTTCTCGCTTTGAGCCTGTTTCGGGACAAAATGGGCAAAAGTGGTGTCTAAACACTCCAAATTCAACCCGAACTCTTACAATTAGTCAAATGCATTGGATTGTTACATATTTTGACCCGACAAAGAGTTACATAGCTGTTTACTGCGTCGAATCAATTTTTTCTCTCGGTTTTAGTCTGTTTTCTCGGTTTAAGCCTGTTTTGGGATAAAACGTGTTTAAGTGTTTTCTAAACACTCCAAGTTTATCCCGAACTCTTAAAATTAGTCAAATGCATTAAATTGTCACACATTCTGACCCTAGAAACAGTAACAAAGCTGTTTACTGCTTCGAATCAATGTTTTATCGGTTTTAGCCTGTTTCGGGACAAAATGGGTAAAAGCAGTGTCTAAACACTCCAAATTCAACCCAAACTCGTATAATTAGTCAAATGCATTGGATTGTTACATATTTTGACCCTAGAAAGAGTAACATAGCTGTGTACTGCTTCGAATCAATGTTTTCTCGCGGTTTTAGCCTTTTTTCTTTGTTTAAGCCTGTTTTGGGATAAAACGGGTTCAAGTGTTGTCTAAACACGCTAAATTGATCCTGAACTCTTGCAATTAGTTAAATGCATTGGATGTCCCACATTCTGACCCTAGAAACAGTAACAAAGCTGTTTACTGCTTCGAATCGATGTTTTCTCGGTTTTAGCCTGTTTCGGGACAAAATGGGTAAAAGTGGTGTCTAAACACTCCAAATTCAACCTAAACTTTTATAATTAGTCAAACGCATAGGATTGTTACATATTTTGACCCTAGAAAGAGTTACATAGCTGTTTACTGCTTCGAATCAATGTTTTCTCTCGGTTTTAGCCTGTTTTCTCGGTTTAAGCCTGTTTTGGGATAAAACGGGTTTAAGTGTTGTCTAAACACTCCAAATTCATCCCGAACTCTTACAATTAGTCAAATGCATTGGATTGTCACATATTCTGATCCTAAAAACAGTAACAAAGCTGTTTACTGCTTCGAATCAATGTTTTATCGGTTTTAGCCTGTTTCGGGACAAAATGGGTAAAAGCAGTGTCTAAACACTCCAAATTCAACCCAAACTCGTATAATTAGTCAAATGCATTGGATTGTTACATATTTTGACCCTAGAAAGAGTAACAAAGCTGTGTACTGCTTCGAATCAATGTTTTCTCGCGGTTTTAGCCTTTTTTTTTTGTTTAAGCCTGTTTTGGGATAAAACGGGTTCAAGTGTTGTCTAAACACGCTAAATTGATCCTGAACTCTTGCAATTAGTTAAATGCATTGGATGTCCCACATTCTGACCCTAGAAACAGTAACAAAGCTGTTTACTGCTTCGAATCGATGTTTTCTCGGTTTTAGCCTGTTTCGGGACAAAATGGGTAAAAGTGGTGTCTAAACACTCCAAATTCAACCTAAACTTTTATAGTTAGTCAAATGCATTGGATTGTTACATATTTTGACCCTAGAAAGAGTAACATAGCTGTGTACTGCTTCGAATCAATGTTTTCTCTCGGTTTTAGCCTGTTTTCTCGGTTTAAGCCTGTTTTGGGATAAAACGTGTTTAAGTGTTGTCTAAAAACGCTAAATTGATCCTGAACTCGTGCAATTAGTTAAATGCATTGGATTGTCACATATTCTGATCCTAAAAACAGTAACAAATCTGTTTACTGCTTCGAATCAATGTTTTATCGGTTTTAGCCTGTTTCGGGACAAAATGGGTAAAAGCAGTGTCTAAACACTCCAAATTCAACCCAAACTCGTATAATTAGTCAAATGCATTGGATTGTTACATATTTTGACCCTAGAAAGAGTAACATAGCTGTGTACTGCTTCGAATCAATGTTTTCTCTCGGTTTTAGCCTGTTTTCTCGGTTTAAGCCTGTTTTGGGATAAAACGGGTTTAAGTGTTGTCTAAACACGCTAAATTGATCCTGAACTCTTGCAATTAGTTAAATGCATTGGATTGTCACATATTCTGATCCTAAAAACAGTAACAAATCTGTTTACTGCTTCGAATCAATGTTTTCTTGGTTTGAGCCTGTTTCGGGACAAAATGGGCAAAAGTGGTGTCTAAACACTCCAAATTCAACCCGAACTCTTACAATTAGTCAAATGCATTGGATTGTTACATATTTTGACCCGACAAAGAGTTACATAGCTGTTTACTGCGTCGAATCAATTTTTTCTCTCGGTTTTAGTCTGTTTTCTCGGTTTAAGCCTGTTTTGGGATAAAACGTGTTTAAGTGTTTTCTAAACACTCCAAGTTTATCCCGAACTCTTAAAATTAGTCAAATGCATTAAATTGTCACACATTCTGACCCTAGAAACAGTAACAAAGCTGTTTACTGCTTCGAATCAATGTTTTATCGGTTTTAGCCTGTTTCGGGACAAAATGGGTAAAAGCAGTGTCTAAACACTCCAAATTCAACCCAAACTCGTATAATTAGTCAAATGCATTGGATTGTTACATATTTTGACCCTAGAAAGAGTAACATAGCTGTGTACTGCTTCGAATCAATGTTTTCTCGCGGTTTTAGCCTTTTTTCTTTGTTTAAGCCTGTTTTGGGATAAAACGGGTTCAAGTGTTGTCTAAACACGCTAAATTGATCCTGAACTCTTGCAATTAGTTAAATGCATTGGATGTCCCACATTCTGACCCTAGAAACAGTAACAAAGCTGTTTACTGCTTCGAATCAATGTTTTCTCGGTTTTAGCCTGTTTCGGGACAAAATGGGTAAAAGTGGTGTCCAAACACTCCAAATTCAACCTGAACTTTTATAATTAGTCAAACGCATTGGATTGTTACATATTTTGACCCTAGAAAGAATTACATAGCTGTTTACTGCTTCGAATCAATGTTTTCTCTCGGTTTTAGCCTGTTTTCTCGGTTTAAGCCTGTTTTGGGATAAAACGGGTTTAAGTGTTGTCTAAACACGCTAAATTGATCCTAAACTCTTACAATTAGTCAAATGTATTAAATTGTCACACATTCTGACGCTAGAAACAGTAACAAATCTGTTTACTGCTTCGAATCAATGTTTTCTCGGTTTTAGCCTATTTCGGGACAAAATGGGTAAAAGCAGTGTCTAAACACTCCAAATTCAACCCAAACTCGTATAATTAGTCAAATGCATTGGATTGTTACATATTTTGACCCGAGAAAGAGTTACATAGCTGTTTACTGTGTCGAATCAATTTTTTCTCTCGGTTTTAGTCTGTTTTCTCGGTTTAAGCCTGTTTTGGGATAAAACGTGTTTAAGTGTTTTCTAAACACTCCAAATTTATCCCGAACTCTTACAGTTAGTCAAATGCATTAAATTGTCACACATTCTGACCCTAGAAACAGTAACAAAGCTATTTACTGCTTCGAATCAATGTTTTATCGGTTTTAGCCTGTTTCGGGACAAAATGGGTAAAAGCGGTGTCTAAACACTCCAAATTCAACCCGAACTCGTATAATTAGTCAAATGCATTGGATTGTTACATATTTTGACCCTAGAAAGAGTAACATAGCTGTGTACTGCTTCGAATCAATGTTTTCTCGCGGTTTTAGCCTTTTTTCTTTGTTTAAGCCTGTTTTGGGATAAAACGGGTTCAAGTGTTGTCTAAACACTCCGAATTCATCCCGAACTCTTGCAATTAGTTAAATGCATTGGATTGTCACAGATTCTGATCCTAAAAACAGTAACAAAGCTGTTTACTGCTTCGAATCGATGTTTTCTCGGTTTTAGCCTGTTTCGGGACAAAATGGGTAAATGTGGTGTCTAAACACTCCAAATTCAACCTAAACTTTTATAGTTAATCAAATGCATTGGATTGTTACATATTTTGACCCTAGAAAGAGTTACATAGCTGTTTACTGCTTCGAATCAATGTTTTCTCTCGGTTTTAGCCTGTTTTCTCGGTTTAAGCCTGTTTTGGGATAAAACGGGTTTAAGTGTTGTCTAAACACTCCAAATTCATCCCGAACTCTTACAATTAGTCAAATGCATTGGATTGTCACATATTCTGATCCTAAAAACAGTAACAAAGCTGTTTACTGCTTCGAATCGATGTTTTCTCGGTTTTAGCCTGTTTCGGGACAAAATGGGTAAAAGTGGTGGCTAAACACTCCAAATTCAACCCGAACTCTTATAATTAGTCAAACGCATTGGATTGTTACATATTTTGACCCTAGAAAGAGTAACATAGCTGTGTACTGCTTCGAATCAATGTTTTCTCTCGGTTTTAGCCAGTTTTCTCGGTTTAAGCCTGTTTTGGGATAAAACGGGTTTAAGTGTTGTCTAAACACGCTAAATTGATCCTGAACTCTTACAATTAGTCAAATGTATTAAATTGTCACACATTCTGACGCTAGAAACAGTAACAAATCTGTTTACTGCTTCGAATCCATGTTTTCTCGGTTTGAGCCTGTTTCGGGACAAAATGGGTAAAAGTGGTGTCTAAATACTCCAAATTCAACCCGAACTCTTATAATTAGTCAAATGCATTGGATTGTTACATATTTTGACCCGAGAAAGAGTTACATAGCTGTTTACTGCGTCGAATCAATTTTTTCTCTCGGTTTTAGTCTGTTTTCTCGGTTTAGGCCTGTTTTGGGATAAAACGTGTTTAAGTGTTTTCTAAACACTCCAAATTTATCCCGAACTCTTTCAATTAGGCAAATGCATTAAATTGTCACACATTCTGACCCTAGAAACAGTAACAAAGCTGTTTACTGCTTCGAATCAATGTTTTATCGGTTTTAGCCTGTTTCGGGACAAAATGGGTAAAAGCAGTGTCTAAACACTCCAAATTCAACCCAAACTCGTATAATTAGTCAAATGCATTGGATTGTTACATATTTTGACCCTAGAAAGAGTAACATAGCTGTGTACTGCTTCGAATAAATGTTTTCTCGCGGTTTTAGCCTTCTTTCTTTGTTTAAGCCTGTTTTGGGATAAAACGGGTTCAAGTGTTGTCTAAACACTCCAAATTCATCCCGAACTCTTGCAATTAGTTAAATGCATTGGATGTCCCACATTCTGACCCTAGAAACAGTAACAAAGCTGTTTACTGCTTCGAATTAATGTTTTCTCGGTTTTAGCCTGTTTCGGGACAAAATGGGTAAAAGTGGTGTCCAAACACTCCAAATTCAACCTGAACTTTTATAATTAGTCAAACGCATTGGATTGTTACATATTTTGACCCTAGAAAGAATTACATAGCTGTTTACTGCCTCGAATCAATGTTTTCTCTCGGTTTTAGCCTGTTTTCTCGGTTTAAGCCAGTTTTGGGATAAAACGGGTTTAAGTGTTGTCTAAACACTCCAAATTCATCCCGAACTCTTGCAATTAGTTAAATGCATTGGATTGTCACATATTCTGATCCTAAAAACAGTAACAAAGCTGTTTACTGCTTCGAATCGATGTTTTCTTGGTTTTAGCCTGTTTCGGGACAAAATGGGTAAAAGTGGTGTCTAAACACTCCAAATTCAACCTAAACTTTTATAGTTAGTCAAATGCATTGGATTGTTACATATTTTGACCCTAGAAAGAGTAACATAGCTGTGTACTGCTTCGAATCAATGTTTTCTCTCGGTTTTAGCCTGTTTTCTCGGTTTAAGCCTGTTTTGGGATAAAACGGGTTTAAGTGTTGTCTAAACACGCTAAATTGATCCTGAACTCGTGCAATTAGTTAAATGCATTGGATTGTCACATATTCTGATCCTAAAAACAGTAACAAATCTGTTTACTGCTTCGAATCAATGTTTTCTTGGTTTGATCCTGTTTCGGGACAAAATGGGCAAAAGTGGTGTCTAAACACTCCAAATTCAACCCGAACTCTTATAATTAGTCAAATGCATTGGATTGTTACATATTTTGACCCGAGAAAGAGTTACATAGCTGTTTACTGCGTCGAATCAATTTTTTCTCTCGGTTTTAGTCTGTTTTCTCGGTTTAAGCCTGTTTTGGGATAAAACGTGTTTAAGTGTTTTCTAAACACTCCAAGTTTATCCCGAACTCTTACAATTAGTCAAATGCATTAAATTGTCACACATTCTGACCCTAGAAACAGTAACAAAGCTGTTTACTGCTTCGAATCAATGTTTTATCGGTTTTAGCCTGTTTCGGGACAAAATGGGTAAAAGCAGTGTCTAAACACTCCAAATTCAACCCAAACTCGTATAATTAGTCAAATGCATTGGATTGTAACATATTTTGACCCTAGAAAGAGTAACATAGCTGTGTACTGCTTCGAATCAATGTTTTCTCTCGGTTTTAGCCTGTTTTCTCGGTTTAAGCCTGTTTTGGGATAAAACGGGTTTAAGTGTTGTCTAAACACGCTAAATTGATCCTGAACTCTTGCAATTAGTTAAATGCATTGGATTGTCACATATTCTGATCCTAAAAACAGTAACAAATCTGTTTACTGCTTCGAATCAATGTTTTCTCGGTTTGAGCCTGTTTCGGGACAAAATGGGCAAAAGTGGTGTCTAAACACTCCAAATTCAACCGAACTCTTATAATTAGTCAAATGCATTGGATTGTTACATATTTTAACCCGAGAAAGAGTTACATAGCTGTTTACTGCGTCGAATCAATTTTTTCTCTCGGTTTTAGTCTGTTTTCTCGGTTTAAGCCTGTTTTGGGATAAAACGGGTTTAAGTGTTGTCTAAACACGCTAAATTTATCCCGAACTCTTACAGTTAGTCAAATGCATTAAATTGTCACACATTCTGACCCCAGAAACAGTAACAAAGCTGTTTACTGCTTCGAATCAATGTTTTATCGGTTTTAGCCTGTTTCGGGACAAAATGGGTAAAAGCAGTGTCTAAACACTCCAAATTCAACCCAAACTCGTATAATTAGTCAAATGCATTGGATTGTTACATATTTTGACCCTAGAAAGAGTAACATAGCTGTGTACTGCTTCGAATAAATGTTTTCTCGCGGTTTTAGCCTTCTTTCTTTGTTTAAGCCTGTTTTGGGATAAAACGGGTTCAAGTGTTGTCTAAACACTCCAAATTCATCCCGAACTCTTGCAATTAGTTAAATGCATTGGATGTCCCACATTCTGACCCTAGAAACAGTAACAAAGCTGTTTACTGCTTCGAATCAATGTTTTCTCGGTTTTAGCCTGTTTCGGGACAAAATGGGTAAAAGTGGTGTCCAAACACTCCAAATTCAACCTGAACTTTTATAATTAGTCAAACGCATTGGATTGTTACATATTTTGACCCTAGAAAGAATTACATAGCTGTTTACTGCTTCGAATCAATGTTTTCTCTCGGTTTTAGCCTGTTTTCTCGGTTTAAGCCTGTTTTGGGATAAAACGGGTTTAAGTGTTGTCTAAACACTCCAAATTCATCCCGAACTCTTGCAATTAGTTAAATGCATTGGATTGTCACATATTCTGATCCTAAAAACAGTAACAAAACTGTTTACTGCTTCGAATCAATGTTTTCTCTCGGTTTTAGCCTGTTTTCTCGGTTTAAGCCTGTTTTGGGATAAAACGGGTTTAAGTGTTGTCTAAACACTCCAAATTCATCACGAACTCTTACAATTAGTCAAATGCATTGGATTGTCACATATTCTGATCCTAAAAACAGTAACAAAGCTGTTTACTGCTTCGAATCGATGTTTTCTCGGTTTTAGCCTGTTTCGGGACAAAATGCGTAAAAGTGGTGTCCAAACACTCCAAATTCAACCCGAACTTTTATAATTAGTCAAACGCATTGGATTGTTACATATTTTGACCCGAGAAAGAGTTACATAGCTGTTTACTGCGTCGAATCAATTTTTTCTCTCGGTTTTAGTCTGTTTTCTCGGTTTAAGCCTGTTTTGGGATAAAACGTGTTTAAGTGTTTTCTAAACACTCCAAGTTTATCCCGAACTCTTACAATTAGTCAAATGCATTAAATTGTCACACATTCTGACCCTAGAAACAGTAACAAAGCTGTTTACTGCTTCGAATCAATGTTTTATCGGTTTTAGCCTGTTTCGGGACAAAATGGGTAAAAGCAGTGTCTAAACACTCCAAATTCAACCCAAACTCGTATAATTAGTCAAATGCATTGGATTGTAACATATTTTGACCCTAGAAAGAGTAACATAGCTGTGTACTGCTTCGAATCAATGTTTTCTCTCGGTTTTAGCCTGTTTTCTCGGTTTAAGCCTGTTTTGGGATAAAACGGGTTTAAGTGTTGTCTAAACACGCTAAATTGATCCTGAACTCTTGAAATTAGTTAAATGCATTGGATTGTCACATATTCTGATCCTAAAAACAGTAACAAATCTGTTTACTGCTTCGAATCAATGTTTTCTCGGTTTGAGCCTGTTTCGGGACAAAATGGGCAAAAGTGGTGTCTAAACACTCCAAATTCAACCGAACTCTTATAATTAGTCAAATGCATTGGATTGTTACATATTTTAACCCGAGAAAGAGTTACATAGCTGTTTACTGCGTCGAATCAATTTTTTCTCTCGGTTTTAGTCTGTTTTCTCGGTTTAAGCCTGTTTTGGGATAAAACGGGTTTAAGTGTTGTCTAAACACGCTAAATTTATCCCGAACTCTTACAGTTAGTCAAATGCATTAAATTGTCACACATTCTGACCCCAGAAACAGTAACAAAGCTGTTTACTGCTTCGAATCAATGTTTTATCGGTTTTAGCCTGTTTCGGGACAAAATGGGTAAAAGCAGTGTCTAAACACTCCAAATTCAACCCAAACTCGTATAATTAGTCAAATGCATTGGATTGTTACATATTTTGACCCTAGAAAGAGTAACATAGCTGTGTACTGCTTCGAATAAATGTTTTCTCGCGGTTTTAGCCTTCTTTCTTTGTTTAAGCCTGTTTTGGGATAAAACGGGTTCAAGTGTTGTCTAAACACTCCAAATTCATCCCGAACTCTTGCAATTAGTTAAATGCATTGGATGTCCCACATTCTGACCCTAGAAACAGTAACAAAGCTGTTTACTGCTTCGAATCAATGTTTTCTCGGTTTTAGCCTGTTTCGGGACAAAATGGGTAAAAGTGGTGTCCAAACACTCCAAATTCAACCTGAACTTTTATAATTAGTCAAACGCATTGGATTGTTACATATTTTGACCCTAGAAAGAATTACATAGCTGTTTACTGCTTCGAATCAATGTTTTCTCTCGGTTTTAGCCTGTTTTCTCGGTTTAAGCCTGTTTTGGGATAAAACGGGTTTAAGTGTTGTCTAAACACTCCAAATTCATCCCGAACTCTTGCAATTAGTTAAATGCATTGGATTGTCACATATTCTGATCCTAAAAACAGTAACAAAACTGTTTACTGCTTCGAATCAATGTTTTCTCTCGGTTTTAGCCTGTTTTCTCGGTTTAAGCCTGTTTTGGGATAAAACGGGTTTAAGTGTTGTCTAAACACTCCAAATTCATCACGAACTCTTACAATTAGTCAAATGCATTGGATTGTCACATATTCTGATCCTAAAAACAGTAACAAAGCTGTTTACTGCTTCGAATCGATGTTTTCTCGGTTTTAGCCTGTTTCGGGACAAAATGCGTAAAAGTGGTGTCCAAACACTCCAAATTCAACCTGAACTTTTATAATTAGTCAAACGCATTGGATTGTTACATATTTTGACCCTAGAAAGAATTACATAGCTGTTTACTGCTTCGAATCAATGTTTTCTCTCGGTTTTAGCCTGTTTTCTCGGTTTAAGCCTGTTTTGGGATAAAACGGGTTTAAGTGTTGTCTAAACACTCCAAATTCATCCCGAACTCTTGCAATTAGTTAAATGCATTGGATTGTCACATATTCTGATCCTAAAAACAGTAACAAAACTGTTTACTGCTTCGAATCAATGTTTTCTCTCGGTTTTAGCCTGTTTTCTCGGTTTAAGCCTGTTTTGGGATAAAACGGGTTTAAGTGTTGTCTAAACACTCCAAATTCATCACGAACTCTTGCAATTAGTTAAATGCATTGGATTGTCACATATTCTGATCCTAAAAACAGTAACAAATCTGTTTACTGCTTCGAATCAATGTTTTCTCGGTTTGAGCCTGTTTCGGGACAAAATGGGCAAAAGTGGTGTCTAAACACTCCAAATTCAACCCGAACTCTTACAATTAGTCAAATGCATTGGATTGTTACATATTTTGACCCGACAAAGAGTTACATAGCTGTTTACTGCGTCGAATCAATTTTTTCTCTCGGTTTTAGTCTGTTTTCTCGGTTTAAGCCTGTTTTGGGATAAAACGTGTTTAAGTATTTTCTAAACACTCCAAGTTTATCCGAACTCTTACAATTAGTCAAATGCATTGGATTGTTACATATTTTGACCCTAGAAAGAGTAACATAGCTGTGTACTGCTTCGAATCAATGTTTTCTCGCGGTTTTAGCCTTTTTTCTTTGTTTAAGCCTGTTTTGGGATAAAACGGGTTCAAGTGTTGTCTAAACACGCTAAATTGACCCTGAACTCTTGCAATTAGTTAAATGCATTGGATGTCCCACATTCTGACCCTAGAAACAGTAACAAAGCTGTTTACTGCTTCGAATCGATGTTTTCTCGGTTTTAGCCTGTTTCGGGACAAAATGGGTAAAAGTGGTGTCTAAACACTCCAAATTCAACCTAAACTTTTATAATTAGTCAAACGCATAGGATTGTTACATATTTTGACCCTAGAAAGAGTTACATAGCTGTTTACTGCTTCGAATCAATGTTTTCTCTCGGTTTTAGCCTGTTTTCTCGGTTTAAGCCTGTTTTGGGATAAAACGGGTTTAAGTGTTGTCTAAACACTCCAAATTCATCCCGAATTCTTACAATTAGTCAAATGCATTGGATTGTCACATATTCTGATCCTAAAAACAGTAACAAAGCTGTTTACTGCTTCGAATCAATGTTTTATCGGTTTTAGCCTGTTTCGGGACAAAATGGGTAAAAGCAGTGTCTAAACACTCCAAATTCAACCCAAACTCGTATAATTAGTCAAATGCATTGGATTGTTACATATTTTGACCCTAGAAAGAGTAACAAAGCTGTGTACTGCTTCGAATCAATGTTTTCTCTCGGTTTTAGCCTGTTTTCTTGGTTTAAGCCTGTTTTGGGATAAAACGGGTTTAAGTGTTGTCTAAACACGCTAAATTGATCCTGAACTCTTGCAATTAGTTAAATGCATTGGATTGTCACATATTCTGATCCTAAAAACAGTAACAAATCTGTTTACTGCTTCGAATCAATGTTTTCTCGGTTTGAGCCTGTTTCGGGACAAAATGGGTAAAAGTGGTGTCTAAACACTCCAAATTCAACCCGAACTCTTATAATTAGTCAAATGCATTGGATTGTTACATATTTTGACCCGAGAAAGAGTTACATAGCTGTTTACTGCGTCGAATCAATTTTTTCTCTCGGTTTTAGTCTGTTTTCTCGGTTTAAGCCTGTTTTGGGATAAAACGTGTTTAAGTGTTTTCTAAACACTCCAAGTTTATCCCGAACTCTTACAATTAGTCAAATGCATTAAATTGTCACACATTCTGACCCTAGAAACAGTAACAAAGCTGTTTACTGCTTTGAATCAATGTTTTATCGGTTTTAGCCTGTTTCGGGACAAAATGGGTAAAAGCAGTGTCTAAACACTCCAAATTCAACCCAAACTCGTATAATTAGTCAAATGCATTGGATTGTTACATATTTTGACCCTAGAAAGAGTAACATAGCTGTGTACTGCTTCGAATCAATGTTTTCTCTCGGTTTTAGCCTGTTTTCTCGGTTTAAGCCTGTTTTGGGATAAAACGGGTTTAAGTGTTGTCTAAACACGCTAAATTGATCCTGAACTCTTGCAATTAGTTAAATGCATTGGATTGTCACATATTCTGATCCTAAAAACAGTAACAAATCTGTTTACTGCTTCGAATCAATGTTTTCTCGCTTTGAGCCTGTTTCGGGACAAAATGGGCAAAAGTGGTGTCTAAACACTCCAAATTCAACCCGAACTCTTACAGTTAGTCAAATGCATTGGATTGTTACATATTTTGACCCGACAAAGAGTTACATAGCTGTTTACTGCGTCGAATAAATTTTTTCTCTCGGTTTTAGTCTGTTTTCTCGGTTTAAGCCTGTTTTGGGATAAAACGTGTTTAAGTGTTTTCTAAACACTCCAAGTTTATCCCGAACTCTTAAAATTAGTCAAATGCATTAAATTGTCACACATTCTGACCCTAGAAACAGTAACAAAGCTGTTTACTGCTTCGAATCAATGTTTTATCGGTTTTAGCCTGTTTCGGGACAAAATGGGTAAAAGCAGTGTCTAAACACTCCAAATTCAACCCAAACTCGTATAATTAGTCAAATGCATTGGATTGTTACATATTTTGACCCTAGAAAGAGTAACATAGCTGTGTACTGCTTCGAATAAATGTTTTCTCGCGGTTTTAGCCTTCTTTCTTTGTTTAAGCCTGTTTTGGGATAAAACGGGTTCAAGTGTTGTCTAAACACTCCAAATTCATCCCGAACTCTTGCAATTAGTTAAATGCATTGGATGTCCCACATTCTGACCCTAGAAACAGTAACAAAGCTGTTTACTGCTTCGAATCAATGTTTTCTCTCGGTTTTAGCCTGTTTCGGGACAAAATGGGTAAAAGTGGTGTCCAAACACTCCAAATTCATCACGAACTCTTACAATTAGTCAAATGCATTGGATTGTCACATATTCTGATCCTAAAAACAGTAACAAAGCTGTTTACTGCTTCGAATCGATGTTTTCTCGGTTTTAGCCTGTTTCGGGACAAAATGCGTAAAAGTGGTGGCTAAACACTCCAAATTCAACCCGAACTCTTACAATTAGTCAAACGCATTGGAATGTTACATATTTTGACCCTAGAAAGAGTAACATAGCTGTGTACTGCTTCGAATCAATGTTTTCTCTCGGTTTTAGCCTGTTTTCTTGGTTTAATCCTGTTTTGGGATAAAACTGGTTTAAGTGTTGTCTAAACACTCTAAATTGATCGTGAACTCTTACAATTAGTCAAATGTATTAAATTGTCACACATTCTAACGCTAGAAACAGTAACAAAGCTGTTTACTGCTTCGAATCAATGTTTTCTCGGTTTGAGCCTGTTTCCGGACAAAATGGGTAAAAGTGGTGTCCAAACACTCCAAATTCAACCTGAACTTTTATAATTAGTCAAACGCATTGGATTGTTACATATTTTGACCCTAGAAAGAGTTACATAGCTGTTTACTGCTTCGAATCAATGTTTTCTCTCAGTTTTAGCCTGTTTTCTCGGTTTAAGCCTGTTTTGGGATAAAACGGGTTTAAGTGTTGTCTAAACACTCCAAATTCATCACGAACTCTTACAATTAGTCAAATGCATTGGATTGTCACATATTCTGATCCTAAAAACAGTAACAAAGCTGTTTACTGCTTCGAATCGATGTTTTCTCGGTTTTAGCCTGTTTCGGGACAAAAAGGGTGAAAGTGGTGGCTAAACACTCCAAATTCAACCCGAACTCTTACAATTAGTCAAACGCATTGGAATGTTACATATTTTGACCCTAGAAAGAGTAACATAGCTGTGTACTGCTTTGAATCAATGTTTTCTCTCGGTTTTAGCCTGTTTTCTTGGTTTAATCCTGTTTTGGGATAAAACTGGTTTAAGTGTTGTCTAAACACTCTAAATTGATCGTGAACTCTTACAATTAGTCAAATGTATTAAATTGTCACACATTCTAACGCTAGAAACAGTAACAAAGCTGTTTACTGCTTCGAATCAATGTTTTCTCGGTTTGAGCCTGTTTCCGGACAAAATGGGTAAAAGTGGTGTCTAAACACTCCAAATTCAACCCGAACTCTTATAATTAGTCAAATGCATTGGATTGTTACATATTTTGACCCTAGAAAGAGTTACATAGCTGTTTACTGCTTCGAATCAATGTTTTCTCTCGGTTTTAGCCTGTTTTCTCGGTTTAAGCCTGTTTTGGGATAAAACGGGTTCAAGTGTTGTCTAAACACTCCAAATTCATCCCGAACTCTTGCATTTAGTTAAATGCATTGGATGTCCCACATTCTGACCCTAGAAACAGTAACAAAGCTGTTTACTGCTTCGAATCAATGTTTTCTCGGTTTTAGCCTGTTTCGAGACAAAATGGGTAAAAGTGGTGTCTAAACACTCCAAATTCAACGCGAACTGTTATAATTAGTCAAACGCATTGGATTGTTACATATTTTGACCCTAGAAAGAGTTACATAGCTGTTTACTGCTTCGAATCAATGTTTTCTCTCGGTTTTAGCCTGTTTTCTCGGTTTAAGCCTATTTTGGGATAAAACGTGTTTAAGTGTTTTCTAAACACTCCAAATTTATCCCGAACTCTTACAATTAGTCAAATGCATTAAGTTGTCACACATTCTGACCCTAGAAACAGTAACAAAGCTGTTTACTGCTTCGAATCAATGTTTTCTCGGTTTGAGCCTGTTTCCGGACAAAATGGGTAAAAGTGGTGTCTAAACACTCCAAATTCAACCCGAACTCTTATAATTAGTCAAATGCATTGGATTGTTACATATTTTGACCCGAGAAAGAGTTACATAGCTGTTTACTGCGTCGAATCAATTTTTTCTCTCGGTTTTAGCCTGTTTTCTCGGTTTAAGCTTGTTTAGGGATAAAACGGGTTTAAGTGTTGTCTAAACACTCCAAATTCATCCCGAACTCTTACAATTAGTCAAATGCATTGGATTGTCACATATTCGGATCCTAAAAACAGTAACAAAGTTGTTTACTGCTTCGAATCAATGTTTTCTCTCGGTTTTAGCCTGTTTTCTCGGTTTAAGCCTGTTTTGGGATAAAACGGGTTTAAGTGTTGTCTAAACACTCCAAATTCGTCACGAACTCTTACAATTAGTCAAATGCATTGGATTGTCACATATTCTGATCCTAAAAACAGTAACAAAGCTGTTTACTGCTTCGAATCGATGTTTTCTCGGTTTTAGCCTGTTTCGGGACAAAATGCGTAAAAGTGGTGGCTAAACACTCCAAATTCAACCCGAACTCTTACAATTAGTCAAACGCATTGGAATGTTACATATTTTGACCCTAGAAAGAGTAACATAGCTGTGTACTGCTTCGAATCAATGTTTTCTCTCGGTTTTAGCCTGTTTTCTTGGTTTAATCCTGTTTTGGGATAAAACTGGTTTAAGTGTTGTCTAAACACTCTAAATTGATCGTGAACTCTTACAATTAGTCAAATGTATTAAATTGTCACACATTCTAACGCTAGAAACAGTAACAAAGCTGTTTACTGCTTCGAATCAATGTTTTCTCGGTTTGAGCCTGTTTCCGGACAAAATGGGTAAAAGTGGTGTCCAAACACTCCAAATTCAACCTGAACTTTTATAATTAGTCAAACGCATTGGATTGTTACATATTTTGACCCTAGAAAGAGTTACATAGCTGTTTACTGCTTCGAATCAATGTTTTCTCTCAGTTTTAGCCTGTTTTCTCGGTTTAAGCCTGTTTTGGGATAAAACGGGTTTAAGTGTTGTCTAAACACTCCAAATTCATCACGAACTCTTACAATTAGTCAAATGCATTGGATTGTCACATATTCTGATCCTAAAAACAGTAACAAAGCTGTTTACTGCTTCGAATCGATGTTTTCTCGGTTTTAGCCTGTTTCGGGACAAAAAGGGTGAAAGTGGTGGCTAAACACTCCAAATTCAACCCGAACTCTTACAATTAGTCAAACGCATTGGAATGTTACATATTTTGACCCTAGAAAGAGTAACATAGCTGTGTACTGCTTTGAATCAATGTTTTCTCTCGGTTTTAGCCTGTTTTCTTGGTTTAATCCTGTTTTGGGATAAAACTGGTTTAAGTGTTGTCTAAACACTCTAAATTGATCGTGAACTCTTACAATTAGTCAAATGTATTAAATTGTCACACATTCTAACGCTAGAAACAGTAACAAAGCTGTTTACTGCTTCGAATCAATGTTTTCTCGGTTTGAGCCTGTTTCCGGACAAAATGGGTAAAAGTGGTGTCTAAACACTCCAAATTCAACCCGAACTCTTATAATTAGTCAAATGCATTGGATTGTTACATATTTTGACCCTAGAAAGAGTTACATAGCTGTTTACTGCTTCGAATCAATGTTTTCTCTCGGTTTTAGCCTGTTTTCTCGGTTTAAGCCTGTTTTGGGATAAAACGGGTTCAAGTGTTGTCTAAACACTCCAAATTCATCCCGAACTCTTGCATTTAGTTAAATGCATTGGATGTCCCACATTCTGACCCTAGAAACAGTAACAAAGCTGTTTACTGCTTCGAATCAATGTTTTCTCGGTTTTAGCCTGTTTCGAGACAAAATGGGTAAAAGTGGTGTCTAAACACTCCAAATTCAACGCGAACTGTTATAATTAGTCAAACGCATTGGATTGTTACATATTTTGACCCTAGAAAGAGTTACATAGCTGTTTACTGCTTCGAATCAATGTTTTCTCTCGGTTTTAGCCTGTTTTCTCGGTTTAAGCCTATTTTGGGATAAAACGTGTTTAAGTGTTTTCTAAACACTCCAAATTTATCCCGAACTCTTACATTTAGTCAAATGCATTAAGTTGTCACACATTCTGACCCTAGAAACAGTAACAAAGCTGTTTACTGCTTCGAATCAATGTTTTCTCGGTTTGAGCCTGTTTCCGGACAAAATGGGTAAAAGTGGTGTCTAAACACTCCAAATTCAACCCGAACTCTTATAATTAGTCAAATGCATTGGATTGTTACATATTTTGACCCGAGAAAGAGTTACATAGCTGTTTACTGCGTCGAATCAATTTTTTCTCTCGGTTTTAGCCTGTTTTCTCGGTTTAAGCTTGTTTAGGGATAAAACGGGTTTAAGTGTTGTCTAAACACTCCAAATTCATCCCGAACTCTTACAATTAGTCAAATGCATTGGATTGTCACATATTCGGATCCTAAAAACAGTAACAAAGTTGTTTACTGCTTCGAATCGATGTTTCTCGGTTTTAGCCTGTTTCGGGACAAAATGGGTAAAAGTGGTGTCTAAACACTCCAAATTCAACCTAAAATTTTATAGTTAGTCAAATGCATTGGATTGTTACATATTTTGACCCTAGAAAGAGTTACATAGCTGTTTACTGCTTCGAATCAATGTTTTCTCACGGTTTTAGCCTGTTTTCTCGGTTTAAGCCTGTTTTGGGATAAAACGGGTTTAAGTGTTGTCTAAACACTCCAAATTCATCCCGAACTCTTGCAATTAGTTAAATGCATTGGAATGTCACATATTATGATCCTAAAAACAGTAACAAAGCTGTTTACTGCTTCGAATCAATGTTTTATCGGTTTTAGCCTGTTTCGGGACAAAATGGGTAAAAGCGGTGTCTAAACACTCCAAATTCAACCCGAACTCGTATGATTAGTCAAATGCATTGGATTGTTACATATTTTGACCCTAGAAAGAGTAACATAGCTGTGTACTGCTTCGAATCAATGTTTTCTCGCGGTTTTAGCCTTTTTTCTTTGTTTAAGCCTGTTTTGGGATAAAACGGGTTCAAGTGTTGTCTAAACACTCCAGATTCATCCCGAACTCTTGCAATTAGTTAAATGCATTCGATTGTCACATATTATGATCCTAAAAACAGTAACAAATCTGTTTACTGCTTCGAATCGATGTTTTCTCGGTTTTAGCCTGTTTCGGGACAAAATGGGTAAAAGTGGTGTCTAAACACTCCAAATTCAACCTAAACTTTTATAGTTAGTCAAATGCATTGGATTGTTACATATTTTGACCCCAGAAAGAGTTACATAGCTGTTTACTGCTTCGAATCAATGTTTTCTCTCGGTTTTAGCCTGTTTTCTCGGTTTAAGCCTGTTTTGGGATAAAACGGGTTCAAGTGTTGTCTAAACACTCCAAATTCATCCCGAACTCTTGCATTTAGTTAAATGCATTGGATGTCCCACATTCTGACCCTAGAAACAGTAACAAAGCTGTTTACTGCTTCGAATCAATGTTTTCTCGGTTTTAGCCTGTTTCGAGACAAAATGGGTAAAAGTGGTGTCTAAACACTCCAAATTCAACGCGAACTGTTATAATTAGTCAAACGCATTGGATTGTTACATATTTTGACCCTAGAAAGAGTTACATAGCTGTTTACTGCTTCGAATCAATGTTTTCTCTCGGTTTTAGCCTGTTTTCTCGGTTTAAGCCTATTTTGGGATAAAACGTGTTTAAGTGTTTTCTAAACACTCCAAATTTATCCCGAACTCTTACAATTAGTCAAATGCATTAAGTTGTCACACATTCTGACCCTAGAAACAGTAACAAAGCTGTTTACTGCTTCGAATCAATGTTTTCTCGGTTTGAGCCTGTTTCCGGACAAAATGGGTAAAAGTGGTGTCTAAACACTCCAAATTCAACCCGAACTCTTATAATTAGTCAAATGCATTGGATTGTTACATATTTTGACCCGAAAAAGAGTTACATAGCTGTTTACTGCGTCGAATCAATTTTTTCTCTCGGTTTTAGCCTGTTTTCTCGGTTTAAGCTTGTTTAGGGATAAAACGGGTTTAAGTGTTGTCTAAACACTCCAAATTCATCCCGAACTCTTACAATTAGTCAAATGCATTGGATTGTCACATATTCGGATCCTAAAAACAGTAACAAAGTTGTTTACTGCTTCGAATCGATGTTTCTCGGTTTTAGCCTGTTTCGGGACAAAATGGGTAAAAGTGGTGTCTAAACACTCCAAATTCAACCTAAAATTTTATAGTTAGTCAAATGCATTGGATTGTTACATATTTTGACCCTAGAAAGAGTTACATAGCTGTTTACTGCTTCGAATCAATGTTTTCTCACGGTTTTAGCCTGTTTTCTCGGTTTAAGCCTGTTTTGGGATAAAACGGGTTTAAGTGTTGTCTAAACACTCCAAATTCATCCCGAACTCTTGCAATTAGTTAAATGCATTGGAATGTCACATATTATGATCCTAAAAACAGTAACAAAGCTGTTTACTGCTTCGAATCAATGTTTTATCGGTTTTAGCCTGTTTCGGGACAAAATGGGTAAAAGCGGTGTCTAAACACTCCAAATTCAACCCGAACTCGTATAATTAGTCAAATGCATTGGATTGTTACATATTTTGACCCTAGAAAGAGTAACATAGCTGTGTACTGCTTCGAATCAATGTTTTCTCGCGGTTTTAGCCTTTTTTCTTTGTTTAAGCCTGTTTTGGGATAAAACGGGTTCAAGTGTTGTCTAAACACTCCAAATTCATCCCGAACTCTTGCAATTAGTTAAATGCATTCGATTGTCACATATTATGATCCTAAAAACAGTAACAAATCTGTTTACTGCTTCGAATCAATGTTTTCTCGGTTTTAGCCTGTTTCGGGACAAAATGGGTAAAAGTGGTGTCTAAACACTCCAAATTCAACCTAAACTTTTATAGTTAGTCAAATGCATTGGATTGTTACATATTTTGACCCTAGAAAGAGTTACATAGCTGTTTACTGCTTCGAATCAATGTTTTCTCTCGGTTTTAGCCTGTTTTCTCGGTTTAAGCCTGTTTTGGGATAAAACGGGTTCAAGTGTTGTCTAAACACTCCAAATTCATCCCGAACTCTTGCATTTAGTTAAATGCATTGGATGTCCCACATTCTGACCCTAGAAACAGTAACAAAGCTGTTTACTGCTTCGAATCAATGTTTTCTCGGTTTTAGCCTGTTTCGAGACAAAATGGGTAAAAGTGGTGTCTAAACACTCCAAATTCAACGCGAACTGTTATAATTAGTCAAACGCATTGGATTGTTACATATTTTGACCCTAGAAAGAGTTACATAGCTGTTTACTGCTTCGAATCAATGTTTTCTCTCGGTTTTAGCCTGTTTTCTCGGTTTAAGCCTGTTTTTGGATAAAACGGGTTTAAGTGTTGTCTAAACACTCCAAATTCATCCCGAACTCTTACAATTAGTCAAATGCATTGGATTGTCACATATTCTGATCCTAAAAACAGTAACAAAGCTGTTTACTGCTTCGAATCGATGTTTCTTGGTTTTAGCCTGTTTCGGGACAAAATGGGTAAAAGTGGTGTCTAAACACTCCAAATTCAACCTAAACTTTTATAGTTAGTCAAATGCATTGGATTGTTACATAATTTGACCCTAGAAAGAGTTACATAGCTGTTTACTGCTTCGAATCAATGTTTTCTCACGGTTTTAGCCTGTTTTCTCGGTTTAAGACTGTTTTGGGATAAAACGGGTTCAAGTGTTGTCTAAACACTCCAAATTCATCCCGAACTCTTGCATTTAGTTAAATGCATTGGATGTCCCACATTCTGACCCTAGAAACAGTAACAAAGCTGTTTACTGCTTCGAATCAATGTTTTCTCGGTTTTAGCCTGTTTCGAGACAAAATGGGTAAAAGTGGTGTCTAATCACTCCAAATTCAACGCGAACTGTTATAATTAGTCAAACGCATTGGATTGTTACATATTTTGACCCTAGAAAGAGTTACATAGCTGTTTACTGCTTCGAATCAATGTTTTCTCTCGGTTTTAGCCTGTTTTCTCGGTTTAAGCCTGTTTTGGGATAAAACGGGTTTAAGTGTTGTCTAAACACTCCAAATTCATCCCGAACTCTTACAATTAGTCAAATGCATTGGATTGTCACATATTCTGATCCTAAAAACAGTAACAAAGCTGTTTACTGCTTCGAATCGATGTTTCTCGGTTTTAGCCTGTTTCGGGACAAAATGGGTAAAAGTGGTGTCTAAACACTCCAAATTCAACCTAAACTTTTATAGTTAGTCAAATGCATTGGATTCTTACATAATTTGACCCTAGAAAGAGTTACATAGCTGTTTACTGCTTCGAATCAATGTTTTCTCACGGTTTTAGCCTGTTTTCTCGGTTTAAGACTGTTTTGGGATAAAACGGGTTCAAGTGTTGTCTAAACACTCCAAATTCATCCCGAACTCTTGCATTTAGTTAAATGCATTGGATGTCCCACATTCTGACCCTAGAAACAGTAACAAAGCTGTTTACTGCTTCAAATCGATGTTTCTCGGTTTTAGCCTGTTTCGGGACAAAATGGGTAAAAGTGGTGTCTAAACACTCCAAATTCAACCTAAAATTTTATAGTTAGTCAAATGCATTGGATTGTTACATATTTTGACCCTAGAAAGAGTTACATAGCTGTTTACTGCTTCGAATCAATGTTTTCTCACGGTTTTAGCCTGTTTTCTCGGTTTAAGCCTGTTTTGGGATAAAACGGGTTTAAGTGTTGTCTAAACACTCCAAATTCATCCCGAACTCTTGCAATTAGTTAAATGCATTGGATTGTCACATATTATGATCCTAGAAACAGTAACAAAGCTGTTTACTGCTTCGAATCAATGTTTTATCGGTTTTAGCCTGTTTCGGGACAAAATGGGTAAAAGCGGTGTCTAAACACTCCAAATTCAACCCGAACTCGTATGATTAGTCAAGTGCATTGGATTGTTACATATTTTGACCCTAGAAAGAGTAACATAGCTGTGTACTGCTTCAAATCAATGTTTTCTCGCGGTTTTAGCCTTTTTTCTTTGTTTAAGCCTGTTTTGGGATAAAACGGGTTCAAGTGTTGTCTAAACACTCCAAATTCATCCCGAACTCTTGCAATTAGTTAAATGCATTCGATTGTCACATATTATGATCCTAAAAACAGTAACAAATCTGTTTACTGCTTCGAATCGATGTTTTCTCGGTTTTAGCCTGTTTCGGGACAAAATGGGTAAAAGTGGTGTCTAAACACTCCAAATTCAACCTAAACTTTTATAGTTAGTCAAATGCATTGGATTGTTACATATTTTGACCCTAGAAAGAGTTACATACCTGTTTACTGCTTCGAATCAATGTTTTCTCTCGGTTTTAGCCTGTTTTCTCGGTTTAAGCCTGTTTTGGGATAAAACGTGTTCAAGTGTTGTCTAAACACTCCAAATTCATCCCGAACTCTTGCATTTAGTTAAATGCATTGGATGTCCCACATTCTGACCCTAGAAACAGTAACAAAGCTGTTTACTGCTTCGAATCAATGTTTTCTCGGTTTTAGCCTGTTTCGAGACAAAATGGGTAAAAGTGGTGTCTAAACACTCCAAATTCAACGCGAACTGTTATAATTAGTCAAACGCATTGGATTGTTACATATTTTGACCCTAGAAAGAGTTACATAGCTGTTTACTGCTTCGAATCAATGTTTTCTCTCGGTTTTAGCCTGTTTTCTTGGTTTAATCCTGTTTTGGGATAAAACTGGTTTAAGTGTTGTCTAAACACTCTAAATTGATCGTGAACTCTTACAATTAGTCAAATGTATTAAATTGTCACACATTCTAACGCTAGAAACAGTAACAAAGCTGTTTACTGCTTCGAATCAATGTTTTCTCGGTTTGAGCCTGTTTCCGGACAAAATGGGTAAAAGTGGTGTCTAAACACTCCAAATTCAACCCGAACTCTTATAATTAGTCAAATGCATTGGATTGTTACATATTTTGACCCGAGAAAGAGTTACATAGCTGTTTAATGCGTCGAATCAATTTTTTCTCTCGGTTTTAGTCTGTTTTCTCGGTTTAAGCCTATTTTGGGATAAAACGTGTTTAAGTGTTTTCTAAACACTCCAAATTTATCCTGAACTCTTACAATTAGTCAAATGCATTAAATTGTCACACATTCTGACCCTAGAAACAGTAACAAAGCTGTTTACTGCTTCGAATCAATGTTTTCTCGGTTTTAGCCTGTTTCCGGACAAAATGGGTAAAAGTGGTGTCTAAACACTCCAAATTCAACGCGAACTGTTATAATTAGTCAAATGCATTGGATTGTTACATATTTTGACCCTAGAAAGAGTTACATAGCTGTTTACTGCTTCGAATCAATGTTTTCTCTCGGTTTTAGCCTGTTTTCTCGGTTTAAGCCTGTTTTGGGATAAAACGGGTTTAAGTGTTGTCTAAACACTCCAAATTCATCCCGAACTCTTACAATTAGTCAAATGCATTGGATTGTCACATATTCTGATCCTAAAAACAGTAACAAAGCTGTTTACTGCTTCGAATCGATGTTTCTCGGTTTTAGCCTGTTTCGGGACAAAATGGGTAAAAGTGGTGTCTAAACACTCCAAATTCAACCTAAAATTTTATAGTTAGTCAAATGCATTGGATTGTTACATATTTTGACCCTAGAAAGAGTTACATAGCTGTTTACTGCTTCGAATCAATGTTTTCTCACGGTTTTAGCCTGTTTTCTCGGTTTAAGCCTGTTTTGGGATAAAACGGGTTTAAGTGTTGTCTAAACACTCCAAATTCATCCCGAACTCTTGCAATTAGTTAAATGCATTGGAATGTCACATATTATGATCCTAAAAACAGTAACAAAGCTGTTTACTGCTTCGAATCAATGTTTTATCGGTTTTAGCCTGTTTCGGGACAAAATGGGTAAAAGCGGTGTCTAAACACTCCAAATTCAACCCGAACTCGTATGATTAGTCAAATGCATTGGATTGTTACATATTTTGACCCTAGAAAGAGTAACATAGCTGTGTACTGCTTCGAATCAATGTTTTCTCGCGGTTTTAGCCTTTTTTCTTTGTTTAAGCCTGTTTTGGGATAAAACGGGTTCAAGTGTTGTCTAAACACTCCAGATTCATCCCGAACTCTTGCAATTAGTTAAATGCATTCGATTGTCACATATTATGATCCTAAAAACAGTAACAAATCTGTTTACTGCTTCGAATCGATGTTTTCTCGGTTTTAGCCTGTTTCGGGACAAAATGGGTAAAAGTGGTGTCTAAACACTCCAAATTCAACCTAAACTTTTATAGTTAGTCAAATGCATTGGATTGTTACATATTTTGACCCCAGAAAGAGTTACATAGCTGTTTACTGCTTCGAATCAATGTTTTCTCTCGGTTTTAGCCTGTTTTCTCGGTTTAAGCCTGTTTTGGGATAAAACGGGTTCAAGTGTTGTCTAAACACTCCAAATTCATCCCGAACTCTTGCATTTAGTTAAATGCATTGGATGTCCCACATTCTGACCCTAGAAACAGTAACAAAGCTGTTTACTGCTTCGAATCAATGTTTTCTCGGTTTTAGCCTGTTTCGAGACAAAATGGGTAAAAGTGGTGTCTAAACACTCCAAATTCAACGCGAACTGTTATAATTAGTCAAACGCATTGGATTGTTACATATTTTGACCCTAGAAAGAGTTACATAGCTGTTTACTGCTTCGAATCAATGTTTTCTCTCGGTTTTAGCCTGTTTTCTCGGTTTAAGCCTATTTTGGGATAAAACGTGTTTAAGTGTTTTCTAAACACTCCAAATTTATCCCGAACTCTTACAATTAGTCAAATGCATTAAGTTGTCACACATTCTGACCCTAGAAACAGTAACAAAGCTGTTTACTGCTTCGAATCAATGTTTTCTCGGTTTGAGCCTGTTTCCGGACAAAATGGGTAAAAGTGGTGTCTAAACACTCCAAATTCAACCCGAACTCTTATAATTAGTCAAATGCATTGGATTGTTACATATTTTGACCCGAGAAAGAGTTACATAGCTGTTTACTGCGTCGAATCAATTTTTTCTCTCGGTTTTAGCCTGTTTTCTCGGTTTAAGTTTGTTTAGGGATAAAACGGGTTTAAGTGTTGTCTAAACACTCCAAATTCATCCCGAACTCTTACAATTAGTCAAATGCATTGGATTGTCACATATTCGGATCCTAAAAACAGTAACAAAGTTGTTTACTGCTTCGAATCGATGTTTCTCGGTTTTAGCCTGTTTCGGGACAAAATGGGTAAAAGTGGTGTCTAAACACTCCAAATTCAACCTAAAATTTTATAGTTAGTCAAATGCATTGGATTGTTACATATTTTGACCCTAGAAAGAGTTACATAGCTGTTTACTGCTTCGAATCAATGTTTTCTCACGGTTTTAGCCTGTTTTCTCGGTTTAAGCCTGTTTTGGGATAAAACGGGTTTAAGTGTTGTCTAAACACTCCAAATTCATCCCGAACTCTTGCAATTAGTTAAATGCATTGGAATGTCACATATTATGACCCTAGAAACAGTAACAAAGCTGTTTACTGCTTCGAATCAATGTTTTCTCGGTTTTAGCCTGTTTCCGGACAAAATGGGTAAAAGTGGTGTCTAAACACTCCAAATTCAACGCGAACTGTTATAATTAGTCAAATGCATTGGATTGTTACATATTTTGACCCTAGAAAGAGTTACATAGCTGTTTACTGCTTCGAATCAATGTTTTCTCTCGGTTTTAGCCTGTTTTCTCGGTTTAAGCCTGTTTTGGGATAAAACGGGTTTAAGTGTTGTCTAAACACTCCAAATTCATCCCGAACTCTTACAATTAGTCAAATGCATTGGATTGTCACATATTCTGATCCTAAAAACAGTAACAAAGCTGTTTACTGCTTCGAATCGATGTTTCTCGGTTTTAGCCTGTTTCGGGACAAAATGGGTAAAAGTGGTGTCTAAACACTCCAAATTCAACCTAAACTTTTATAGTTAGTCAAATGCATTGGATTCTTACATAATTTGACCCTAGAAAGAGTTACATAGCTGTTTACTGCTTCGAATCAATGTTTTCTCACGGTTTTAGCCTGTTTTCTCGGTTTAAGACTGTTTTGGGATAAAACGGGTTCAAGTGTTGTCTAGACACTCCAAATTCATCCCGAACTCTTGCATTTAGTTTAATGCATTGGATGTCCCACATTCTGACCCTAGAAACAGTAACAAAGCTGTTTACTGCTTCGAATCAATGTTTTCTCGGTTTTAGCCTGTTTCGAGACAAAATGGGTAAAAGTGGTGTCTAAACACTCCAAATTCAACGCGAACTGTTATAATTAGTCAAACGCATTGGATTGTTACATATTTTGACCCTAGAAAGAGTTACATAGCTGTTTACTGCTTCGAATCAATGTTTTCTCTCGGTTTTAGCCTGTTTTCTCGGTTTAAGCCTATTTTGGGATAAAACGTGTTTAAGTGTTTTCTAAACACTCCAAATTTATCCCGAACTCTTACAATTAGTCAAATGCATTAAGTTGTCACACATTCTGACCCTAGAAACAGTAACAAAGCTGTTTACTGCTTCGAATCAATGTTTTCTCGGTTTGAGCCTGTTTCCGGACAAAATGGGTAAAAGTGGTGTCTAAACACTCCAAATTCAACCCGAACTCTTATAATTAGTCAAATGCATTGGATTGTTACATATTTTGACCCGAGAAAGAGTTACATAGCTGTTTACTGCGTCGAATCAATTTTTTCTCTCGGTTTTAGCCTGTTTTCTCGGTTTAAGCTTGTTTAGGGATAAAACGGGTTTAAGTGTTGTCTAAACACTCCAAATTCATCCCGAACTCTTACAATTAGTCAAATGCATTGGATTGTCACATATTCGGATCCTAAAAACAGTAACAAAGTTGTTTACTGCTTCGAATCGATGTTTCTCGGTTTTAGCCTGTTTCGGGACAAAATGGGTAAAAGTGGTGTCTAAACACTCCAAATTCAACCTAAAATTTTATAGTTAGTCAAATGCATTGGATTGTTACATATTTTGACCCTAGAAAGAGTTACATAGCTGTTTACTGCTTCGAATCAATGTTTTCTCACGGTTTTAGCCTGTTTTCTCGGTTTAAGCCTGTTTTGGGATAAAACGGGTTTAAGTGTTGTCTAAACACTCCAAATTCATCCCGAACTCTTGCAATTAGTTAAATGCATTGGAATGTCACATATTATGATCCTAAAAACAGTAACAAAGCTGTTTACTGCTTCGAATCAATGTTTTATCGGTTTTAGCCTGTTTCGGGACAAAATGGGTAAAAGCGGTGTCTAAACACTCCAAATTCAACCCGAACTCGTATAATTAGTCAAATGCATTGGATTGTTACATATTTTGACCCTAGAAAGAGTAACATAGCTGTGTACTGCTTCGAATCAATGTTTTCTCGCGGTTTTAGCCTTTTTTTCTTTGTTTAAGCCTGTTTTGGGATAAAACGGGTTCAAGTGTTGTCTAAACACTCCAAATTCATCCCGAACTCTTGCAATTAGTTAAATGCATTCGATTGTCACATATTATGATCCTAAAAACAGTAACAAATCTGTTTACTGCTTCGAATCAATGTTTTCTCGGTTTTAGCCTGTTTCGGGACAAAATGGGTAAAAGTGGTGTCTAAACACTCCAAATTCAACCTAAACTTTTATAGTTAGTCAAATGCATTGGATTGTTACATATTTTGACCCTAGAAAGAGTTACATAGCTGTTTACTGCTTCGAATCAATGTTTTCTCTCGGTTTTAGCCTGTTTTCTCGGTTTAAGCCTGTTTTGGGATAAAACGGGTTCAAGTGTTGTCTAAACACTCCAAATTCATCCCGAACTCTTGCATTTAGTTAAATGCATTGGATGTCCCACATTCTGACCCTAGAAACAGTAACAAAGCTGTTTACTGCTTCGAATCAATGTTTTCTCGGTTTTAGCCTGTTTCGAGACAAAATGGGTAAAAGTGGTGTCTAAACACTCCAAATTCAACGCGAACTGTTATAATTAGTCAAACGCATTGGATTGTTACATATTTTGACCCTAGAAAGAGTTACATAGCTGTTTACTGCTTCGAATCAATGTTTTCTCTCGGTTTTAGTCTGTTTTCTCGGTTTAAGCCTGTTTTGGGATAAAACGGGTTTAAGTGTTGTCTAAACACTCCAAATTCATCCCGAACTCTTACAATTAGTCAAATGCATTGGATTGTCACATATTCTGATCCTAAAAACAGTAACAAAGCTGTTTACTGCTTCGAATCGATGTTTCTTGGTTTTAGCCTGTTTCGGGACAAAATGGGTAAAAGTGGTGTCTAAACACTCCAAATTCAACCTAAACTTTTATAGTTAGTCAAATGCATTGGATTGTTACATAATTTGACCCTAGAAAGAGTTACATAGCTGTTTACTGCTTCGAATCAATGTTTTCTCACGGTTTTAGCCTGTTTTCTCGGTTTAAGACTGTTTTGGGATAAAACGGGTTCAAGTGTTGTCTAAACACTCCAAATTCATCCCGAACTCTTGCATTTAGTTAAATGCATTGGATGTCCCACATTCTGACCCTAGAAACAGTAACAAAGCTGTTTACTGCTTCGAATCAATGTTTTCTCGGTTTTAGCCTGTTTCGAGACAAAATGGGTAAAAGTGGTGTCTAATCACTCCAAATTCAACGCGAACTGTTATAATTAGTCAAACGCATTGGATTGTTACATATTTTGACCCTAGAAAGAGTTACATAGCTGTTTACTGCTTCGAATCAATGTTTTCTCTCGGTTTTAGCCTGTTTTCTCGGTTTAAGCCTGTTTTGGGATAAAACGGGTTTAAGTGTTGTCTAAACACTCCAAATTCATCCCGAACTCTTACAATTAGTCAAATGCATTGGATTGTCACATATTCTGATCCTAAAAACAGTAACAAAGCTGTTTACTGCTTCGAATCGATGTTTCTCGGTTTTAGCCTGTTTCGGGACAAAATGGGTAAAAGTGGTGTCTAAACACTCCAAATTCAACCTAAACTTTTATAGTTAGTCAAATGCATTGGATTCTTACATAATTTGACCCTAGAAAGAGTTACATAGCTGTTTACTGCTTCGAATCAATGTTTTCTCACGGTTTTAGCCTGTTTTCTCGGTTTAAGACTGTTTTGGGATAAAACGGGTTCAAGTGTTGTCTAAACACTCCAAATTCATCCCGAACTCTTGCATTTAGTTAAATGCATTGGATGTCCCACATTCTGACCCTAGAAACAGTAACAAAGCTGTTTACTGCTTCAAATCGATGTTTCTCGGTTTTAGCCTGTTTCGGGACAAAATGGGTAAAAGTGGTGTCTAAACACTCCAAATTCAACCTAAAATTTTATAGTTAGTCAAATGCATTGGATTGTTACATATTTTGACCCTAGAAAGAGTTACATAGCTGTTTACTGCTTCGAATCAATGTTTTCTCACGGTTTTAGCCTGTTTTCTCGGTTTAAGCCTGTTTTGGGATAAAACGGGTTTAAGTGTTGTCTAAACACTCCAAATTCATCCCGAACTCTTACAATTAGTCAAATGCATTGGATTGTCACATATTCTGATCCTAAAAACAGTAACAAAGCTGTTTACTGCTTCGAATCGATGTTTCTCGGTTTTAGCCTGTTTCGGGACAAAATGGGTAAAAGTGGTGTCTAAACACTCCAAATTCAACCTAAACTTTTATAGTTAGTCAAATGCATTGGATTCTTACATAATTTGACCCTAGAAAGAGTTACATAGCTGTTTACTGCTTCGAATCAATGTTTTCTCACGGTTTTAGCCTGTTTTCTCGGTTTAAGACTGTTTTGGGATAAAACGGGTTCAAGTGTTGTCTAAACACTCCAAATTCATCCCGAACTCTTGCATTTAGTTAAATGCATTGGATGTCCCACATTCTGACCCTAGAAACAGTAACAAAGCTGTTTACTGCTTCAAATCGATGTTTCTCGGTTTTAGCCTGTTTCGGGACAAAATGGGTAAAAGTGGTGTCTAAACACTCCAAATTCAACCTAAAATTTTATAGTTAGTCAAATGCATTGGATTGTTACATATTTTGACCCTAGAAAGAGTTACATAGCTGTTTACTGCTTCGAATCAATGTTTTCTCACGGTTTTAGCCTGTTTTCTCGGTTTAAGCCTGTTTTGGGATAAAACGGGTTTAAGTGTTGTCTAAACACTCCAAATTCATCCCGAACTCTTGCAATTAGTTAAATGCATTGGATTGTCACATATTATGATCCTAGAAACAGTAACAAAGCTGTTTACTGCTTCGAATCAATGTTTTATCGGTTTTAGCCTGTTTCGGGACAAAATGGGTAAAAGCGGTGTCTAAACACTCCAAATTCAACCCGAACTCGTATGATTAGTCAAGTGCATTGGATTGTTACATATTTTGACCCTAGAAAGAGTAACATAGCTGTGTACTGCTTCAAATCAATGTTTTCTCGCGGTTTTAGCCTTTTTTCTTTGTTTAAGCCTGTTTTGGGATAAAACGGGTTCAAGTGTTGTCTAAACACTCCAAATTCATCCCGAACTCTTGCAATTAGTTAAATGCATTCGATTGTCACATATTATGATCCTAAAAACAGTAACAAATCTGTTTACTGCTTCGAATCGATGTTTTCTCGGTTTTAGCCTGTTTCGGGACAAAATGGGTAAAAGTGGTGTCTAAACACTCCAAATTCAACCTAAACTTTTATAGTTAGTCAAATGCATTGGATTGTTACATATTTTGACCCTAGAAAGAGTTACATACCTGTTTACTGCTTCGAATCAATGTTTTCTCTCGGTTTTAGCCTGTTTTCTCGGTTTAAGCCTGTTTTGGGATAAAACGTGTTCAAGTGTTGTCTAACCACTCCAAATTCATCCCGAACTCTTGCATTTAGTTAAATGCATTGGATGTCCCACATTCTGACCCTAGAAACAGTAACAAAGCTGTTTACTGCTTCGAATCAATGTTTTCTCGGTTTTAGCCTGTTTCGAGACAAAATGGGTAAAAGTGGTGTCTAAACACTCCAAATTCAACGCGAACTGTTATAATTAGTCAAACGCATTGGATTGTTACATATTTTGACCCGAGAAAGAGTTACATAGCTGTTTACTGCTTCGAATCAATGTTTTCTCTCGGTTTTAGCCTGTTTTCTTGGTTTAATCCTGTTTTGGGATAAAACTGGCTTAAGTGTTGTCTAAACACTCTAAATTGATCGTGAACTCTTACAATTAGTCAAATGTATTAAATTGTCACACATTCTAACGCTAGAAACAGTAACAAAGCTGTTTACTGCTTCGAATCAATGTTTTCTCGGTTTGAGCCTGTTTCCGGACAAAATGGGTAAAAGTGGTGTCTAAACACTCCAAATTCAACCCGAACTCTTATAATTAGTCAAATGCATTGGATTGTTACATATTTTGACCCGAGAAAGAGTTACATAGCTGTTTAATGCGTCGAATCAATTTTTTCTCTCGGTTTTAGTCTGTTTTCTCGGTTTAAGCCTATTTTGGGATAAAACGTGTTTAAGTGTTTTCTAAACACTCCAAATTTATCCCGAACTCTTACAATTAGTCAAATGCATTAAATTGTCACACATTCTGACCCTAGAAACAGTAACAAAGCTGTTTACTGCTTCGAATCAATGTTTTCTCGGTTTTAGCCTGTTTCCGGACAAAATGGGTAAAAGTGGTGTCTAAACACTCCAAATTCAACGCGAACTGTTATAATTAGTCAAATGCATTGGATTGTTACATATTTTGACCCTAGAAAGAGTTACATAGCTGTTTACTGCTTCGAATCAATGTTTTCTCTCGGTTTTAGCCTGTTTTCTCGGTTTAAGCCTGTTTTGGGATAAAACGGGTTTAAGTGTTGTCTAAACACTCCAAATTCATCCCGAACTCTTACAATTAGTCAAATGCATTGGATTGTCACATATTCTGATCCTAAAAACAGTAACAAAGCTGTTTACTGCTTCGAATCGATGTTTCTCGGTTTTAGCCTGTTTCGGGACAAAATGGGTAAAAGTGGTGTCTAAACACTCCAAATTCAACCTAAACTTTTATAGTTAGTCAAATGCATTGGATTCTTACATAATTTGACCCTAGAAAGAGTTACATAGCTGTTTACTGCTTCGAATCAATGTTTTCTCACGGTTTTAGCCTGTTTTCTCGGTTTAAGACTGTTTTGGGATAAAACGGGTTCAAGTGTTGTCTAAACACTCCAAATTCATCCCGAACTCTTGCATTTAGTTTAATGCATTGGATGTCCCACATTCTGACCCTAGAAACAGTAACAAAGCTGTTTACTGCTTCGAATCGATGTTTCTCGGTTTTAGCCTGTTTCGGGACAAAATGGGTAAAAGTGGTGTCTAAACACTCCAAATTCAACCTAAAATTTTATAGTTAGTCAAATGCATTGGATTGTTACATATTTTGACCCTAGAAAGAGTTACATAGCTGTTTACTGCTTCGAATCAATGTTTTCTCACGGTTTTAGCCTGTTTTCTCGGTTTAAGCCTGTTTTGGGATAAAACGGGTTTAAGTGTTGTCTAAACACTCCAAATTCATCCCGAACTCTTGCAATTAGTTAAATGTATTGGATTGTCACATATTATGATCCTAAAAACAGTAACAAAGCTGTTTACTGCTTCGAATCAATGTTTTATCGGTTTTAGCCTGTTTCGGGACAAAATGGGTAAAAGCGGTGTCTAAACACTCCAAATTCAACCCGAACTCGTATGATTAGTCAAATGCATTGGATTGTTACATATTTTGACCCTAGAAAGAGTAACATAGCTGTGTACTGCTTCAAATCAATGTTTTCTCGCGGTTTTAGCCTTTTTTCTTTGTTTAAGCCTGTTTTGGGATAAAACGGGTTCAAGTGTTGTCTAAACACTCCAAATTCATCCCGAACTCTTGCAATTAGTTAAATGCATTCGATTGTCACATATTATGATCCTAAAAACAGTAACAAATCTGTTTACTGCTTCGAATCGATGTTTTCTCGGTTTTAGCCTGTTTCGGGACAAAATGGGTAAAAGTGGTGTCTAAACACTCCAAATTCAACCTAAACTTTTATAGTTAGTCAAATGCATTGGATTGTTACATATTTTGACCCTAGAAAGAGTTACATACCTGTTTACTGCTTCGAATCAATGTTTTCTCTCGGTTTTAGCCTGTTTTCTCGGTTTAAGCCTGTTTTGGGATAAAACGGGTTCAAGTGTTGTCTAAACACTCCAAATTCATCCCGAACTCTTGCATTTAGTTAAATGCATTGGATGTCCCACATTCTGACCCTAGAAACAGTAACAAAGCTGTTTACTGCTTCGAATCAATGTTTTCTCGGTTTTAGCCTGTTTCGAGACAAAATGGGTAAAAGTGGTGTCTAAACACTCCAAATTCAACGCGAACTGTTATAATTAGTCAAACGCATTGGATTGTTACATATTTTGACCCTAGAAAGAGTTACATAGCTGTTTACTGCTTCGAATCAATGTTTTCTCTCGGTTTTAGCCTGTTTTCTTGGTTTAATCCTGTTTTGGGATAAAACTGGTTTAAGTGTTGTCTAAACACTCTAAATTGATCGTGAACTCTTACAATTAGTCAAATGTATTAAATTGTCACACATTCTAACGCTAGAAACAGTAACAAAGCTGTTTACTGCTTCGAATCAATGTTTTCTCGGTTTGAGCCTGTTTCCGGACAAAATGGGTAAAAGTGGTGTCTAAACACTCCAAATTCAACCCGAACTCTTATAATTAGTCAAATGCATTGGATTGTTACATATTTTGACCCGAGAAAGAGTTACATAGCTGTTTAATGCGTCGAATCAATTTTTTCTCTCGGTTTTAGTCTGTTTTCTCGGTTTAAGCCTATTTTGGGATAAAACGTGTTTAAGTGTTTTCTAAACACTCCAAATTTATCCCGAACTCTTACAATTAGTCAAATGCATTAAATTGTCACACATTCTGACCCTAGAAACAGTAACAAAGCTGTTTACTGCTTCGAATCAATGTTTTCTCGGTTTTAGCCTGTTTCCGGACAAAATGGGTAAAAGTGGTGTCTAAACACTCCAAATTCAACGCGAACTGTTATAATTAGTCAAATGCATTGGATTGTTACATATTTTGACCCTAGAAAGAGTTACATAGCTGTTTACTGCTTCGAATCAATGTTTTCTCTCGGTTTTAGCCTGTTTTCTCGGTTTAAGCCTGTTTTGGGATAAAACGGGTTTAAGTGTTGTCTAAACACTCCAAATTCATCCCGAACTCTTACAATTAGTCAAATGCATTGGATTGTCACATATTCTGATCCTAAAAACAGTAACAAAGCTGTTTACTGCTTCGAATCGATGTTTCTCGGTTTTAGCCTGTTTCGGGACAAAATGGGTAAAAGTGGTGTCTAAACACTCCAAATTCAACCTAAACTTTTATAGTTAGTCAAATGCATTGGATTCTTACATAATTTGACCCTAGAAAGAGTTACATAGCTGTTTACTGCTTCGAATCAATGTTTTCTCACGGTTTTAGCCTGTTTTCTCGGTTTAAGACTGTTTTGGGATAAAACGGGTTCAAGTGTTGTCTAAACACTCCAAATTCATCCCGAACTCTTGCATTTAGTTTAATGCATTGGATGTCCCACATTCTGACCCTAGAAACAGTAACAAAGCTGTTTACTGCTTCGAATCGATGTTTCTCGGTTTTAGCCTGTTTCGGGACAAAATGGGTAAAAGTGGTGTCTAAACACTCCAAATTCAACCTAAAATTTTATAGTTAGTCAAATGCATTGGATTGTTACATATTTTGACCCTAGAAAGAGTTACATAGCTGTTTACTGCTTCGAATCAATGTTTTCTCACGGTTTTAGCCTGTTTTCTCGGTTTAAGCCTGTTTTGGGATAAAACGGGTTTAAGTGTTGTCTAAACACTCCAAATTCATCCCGAACTCTTGCAATTAGTTAAATGTATTGGATTGTCACATATTATGATCCTAAAAACAGTAACAAAGCTGTTTACTGCTTCGAATCAATGTTTTATCGGTTTTAGCCTGTTTCGGGACAAAATGGGTAAAAGCGGTGTCTAAACACTCCAAATTCAACCCGAACTCGTATGATTAGTCAAATGCATTGGATTGTTACATATTTTGACCCTAGAAAGAGTAACATAGCTGTGTACTGCTTCAAATCAATGTTTTCTCGCGGTTTTAGCCTTTTTTCTTTGTTTAAGCCTGTTTTGGGATAAAACGGGTTCAAGTGTTGTCTAAACACTCCAAATTCATCCCGAACTCTTGCAATTAGTTAAATGCATTCGATTGTCACATATTATGATCCTAAAAACAGTAACAAATCTGTTTACTGCTTCGAATCGATGTTTTCTCGGTTTTAGCCTGTTTCGGGACAAAATGGGTAAAAGTGGTGTCTAAACACTCCAAATTCAACCTAAACTTTTATAGTTAGTCAAATGCATTGGATTGTTACATATTTTGACCCTAGAAAGAGTTACATACCTGTTTACTGCTTCGAATCAATGTTTTCTCTCGGTTTTAGCCTGTTTTCTCGGTTTAAGCCTGTTTTGGGATAAAACGGGTTCAAGTGTTGTCTAAACACTCCAAATTCATCCCGAACTCTTGCATTTAGTTAAATGCATTGGATGTCCCACATTCTGACCCTAGAAACAGTAACAAAGCTGTTTACTGCTTCGAATCAATGTTTTCTCGGTTTTAGCCTGTTTCGAGACAAAATGGGTAAAAGTGGTGTCTAAACACTCCAAATTCAACGCGAACTGTTATAATTAGTCAAACGCATTGGATTGTTACATATTTTGACCCTAGAAAGAGTTACATAGCTGTTTACTGCTTCGAATCAATGTTTTCTCTCGGTTTTAGCCTGTTTTCTTGGTTTAATCCTGTTTTGGGATAAAACTGGTTTAAGTGTTGTCTAAACACTCTAAATTGATCGTGAACTCTTACAATTAGTCAAATGTATTAAATTGTCACACATTCTAACGCTAGAAACAGTAACAAAGCTGTTTACTGCTTCGAATCAATGTTTTCTCGGTTTGAGCCTGTTTCCGGACAAAATGGGTAAAAGTGGTGTCTAAACACTCCAAATTCAACCCGAACTCTTATAATTAGTCAAATGCATTGGATTGTTACATATTTTGACCCGAGAAAGAGTTACATAGCTGTTTAATGCGTCGAATCAATTTTTTCTCTCGGTTTTAGTCTGTTTTCTCGGTTTAAGCCTATTTTGGGATAAAACGTGTTTAAGTGTTTTCTAAACACTCCAAATTTATCCTGAACTCTTAAAATTAGTCAAATGCATTAAATTGTCACACATTCTGACCCTAGAAACAGTAACAAAGCTGTTTACTGCTTCGAATCAATGTTTTCTCGGTTTTAGCCTGTTTCCGGACAAAATGGGTAAAAGTGGTGTCTAAACACTCCAAATTCAACGCGAACTGTTATAATTAGTCAAATGCATTGGATTGTTACATATTTTGACCCTAGAAAGAGTTACATAGCTGTTTACTGCTTCGAATCAATGTTTTCTCTCGGTTTTAGCCTGTTTTCTCGGTTTAAGCCTGTTTTGGGATAAAACGGGTTTAAGTGTTGTCTAAACACTCCAAATTCATCCCGAACTCTTACAATTAGTCAAATGCATTGGATTGTCACATATTCTGATCCTAAAAACAGTAACAAAGCTGTTTACTGCTTCGAATCGATGTTTCTCGGTTTTAGCCTGTTTCGGGACAAAATGGGTAAAAGTGGTGTCTAAACACTCCAAATTCAACCTAAACTTTTATAGTTAGTCAAATGCATTGGATTCTTACATAATTTGACCCTAGAAAGAGTTACATAGCTGTTTACTGCTTCGAATCAATGTTTTCTCACGGGTTTAGCCTGTTTTCTCGGTTTAAGACTGTTTTGGGATAAAACGGGTTCAAGTGTTGTCTAAACACTCCAAATTCATCCCGAACTCTTGCATTTAGTTTAATGCATTGGATGTCCCACATTCTGACCCTAGAAACAGTAACAAAGCTGTTTACTGCTTCGAATCGATGTTTCTCGGTTTTAGCCTGTTTCGGGACAAAATGGGTAAAAGTGGTGTCTAAACACTCCAAATTCAACCTAAAATTTTATAGTTAGTCAAATGCATTGGATTGTTACATATTTTGACCCTAGAAAGAGTTACATAGTTGTTTACTGGTTCGAATCAATGTTTTCTCACGGTTTTAGCCTGTTTTCTCGGTTTAAGCCTGTTTTGGGATAAAACGGGTTTAAGTGTTGTCTAAACACTCCAAATTCATCCCGAACTCTTGCAATTAGTTAAATGCATTGGATTGTCACATATTATGATCCTAAAAACAGTAACAAAGCTGTTTACTGCTTCGAATCAATGTTTTATCGGTTTTAGCCTGTTTCGGGACAAAATGGGTAAAAGCGGTGTCTAAACACTCCAAATTCAACCCGAACTCGTATGATTAGTCAAATGCATTGGATTGTTACATATTTTGACCCTAGAAAGAGTAACATAACTGTGTACTGCTTCAAATCAATGTTTTCTCGCGGTTTTAGCCTTTTTTCTTTGTTTAAGCCTGTTTTGGGATAAAACGGGTTCAAGTGTTGTCTAAACACTCCAAATTCATCCCGAACTCTTGCAATTAGTTAAATGCATTCGATTGTCACATATTATGATCCTAAAAACAGTAACAAATCTGTTTACTGCTTCGAATCGATGTTTTCTCGGTTTTAGCCTGTTTCGGGATAAAATGGGTAAAAGTGGTGTCTAAACACTCCAAATTCAACCTAAACTTTTATAGTTAGTCAAATGCATTGGATTGTTACATATTTTGACCCTAGAAAGAGTTACATACCTGTTTACTGCTTCGAATCAATGTTTTCTCTCGGTTTTAGCCTGTTTTCTCGGTTTAAGCCTGTTTTGGGATAAAACGGGTTCAAGTGTTGTCTAAACACTCCAAATTCATCCCGAACTCTTGCATTTAGTTAAATGCATTGGATGTCCCACATTCTGACCCTAGAAACAGTAACAAAGCTGTTTACTGCTTCGAATCAATGTTTTCTCGGTTTTAGCCTGTTTCGAGACAAAATGGGTAAAAGTGGTGTCTAAACACTCCAAATTCAACGCGAACTGTTATAATTAGTCAAACGCATTGGATTGTTACATATTTTGACCCTAGAAAGAGTTACATAGCTGTTTACTGCTTCGAATAAATGTTTTCTCTCGGTTTTAGCCTGTTTTCTTGGTTTAATCCTGTTTTGGGATAAAACTGGTTTAAGTGTTGTCTAAACACTCTAAATTGATCGTGAACTCTTACAATTAGTCAAATGTATTAAATTGTCACACATTCTAACGCTAGAAACAGTAACAAAGCTGTTTACTGCTTCGAATCAATGTTTTCTCGGTTTGAGCCTGTTTCCGGACAAAATGGGTAAAAGTGGTGTCTAAACACTCCAAATTCAACCCGAACTCTTATAATTAGTCAAATGCATTGGATTGTTACATATTTTGACCCGAGAAAGAGTTACATAGCTGTTTAATGCGTCGAATCAATTTTTTCTCTCGGTTTTAGTCTGTTTTCTCGGTTTAAGCCTATTTTGGGATAAAACGTGTTTAAGTGTTTTCTAAACACTCCAAATTTATCCCGAACTCTTACAATTAGTCAAATGCATTAAATTGTCACACATTCTGACCCTAGAAACAGTAACAAAGCTGTTTACTGCTTCGAATCAATGTTTTCTCGGTTTTAGCCTGTTTCCGGACAAAATGGGTAAAAGTGGTGTCTAAACACTCCAAATTCAACGCGAACTGTTATAATTAGTCAAATGCATTGGATTGTTACATATTTTGACCCTAGAAAGAGTTACATAGCTGTTTACTGCTTCGAATCAATGTTTTCTCTCGGTTTTAGCCTGTTTTCTCGGTTTAAGCCTGTTTTGGGATAAAACGGGTTTAAGTGTTGTCTAAACACTCCAAATTCATCCCGAACTCTTACAATTAGTCAAATGCATTGGATTGTCACATATTCTGATCCTAAAAACAGTAACAAAGCTGTTTACTGCTTCGAATCGATGTTTCTCGGTTTTAGCCTGTTTCGGGACAAAATGGGTAAAAGTGGTGTCTAAACACTCCAAATTCAACCTAAACTTTTATAGTTAGTCAAATGCATTGGATTGTTACATAATTTGACCCTAGAAAGAGTTACATAGCTGTTTACTGCTTCGAATCAATGTTTTCTCACGGTTTTAGCCTGTTTTCTCGGTTTAAGACTGTTTTGGGATAAAACGGGTTCAAGTGTTGTCTAAACACTCCAAAGTCATCCCGAACTCTTGAATTTAGTTAAATGCATTGGATGTCCCACATTCTGACCCTAGAAACAGTAACAAAGCTGTTTACTGCTTCGAATCGATGTTTCTCGGTTTTAGCCTGTTTCGGGACAAAATGGGTAAAAGTGGTGTCTAAACACTCCAAATTCAACCTAAAATTTTATAGTTAGTCAAATGCATTGGATTGTTACATATTTTGACCCTAGAAAGAGTTACATAGCTGTTTACTGCTTCGAATCAATGTTTTCTCACGGTTTTAGCCTGTTTTCTCGGTTTAAGCCTGTTTTGGGATAAAACGGGTTTAAGTGTTGTCTAAACACTCCAAATTCATCCCGAACTCTTGCAATTAGTTAAATGCATTGGATTGTCACATATTATGATCCTAAAAACAGTAACAAAGTTGTTTACTGCTTCGAATCAATGTTTTATCGGTTTTAGCCTGTTTCGGGACAAAATGGGTAAAAGCGGTGTCTAAACACTCCAAATTCAACCCGAACTCGTATGATTAGTCAAATGCATTGGATTGTTACATATTTTGACCCTAGAAAGAGTAACATAGCTGTGTACTGCTTCGAATCAATGTTTTCTCGCGGTTTTAGCCTTTTTTCTTTGTTTAAGCCTGTTTTGGGATAAAACGGGTTCAAGTGTTGTCTAAACACTCCAAATTCATCCCGAACTCTTGCAATTAGTTAAATGCATTCGATTGTCACATATTATGATCCTAAAAACAGTAACAAATCTGTTTACTGCTTCGAATCGATGTTTTCTTGGTTTTAGCCTGTTTCGGGACAAAATGGGTAAAAATGGTGTCTAAACACTCCAAATTCAACCTAAACTTTTATAGTTAGTCAAATGCATTGGATTGTTACATATTTTGACCCTAGAAAGAGTTACATACCTGTTTACTGCTTCGAATCAATGTTTTCTCTCGGTTTTAGCCTGTTTTCTCGGTTTAAGCCTGTTTTGGGATAAAACGGGTTCAAGTGTTGTCTAAACACTCCAAATTCATCCCGAACTCTTGCATTTAGTTAAATGCATTGGATGTCCCACATTCTGACCCTAGAAACAGTAACAAAGCTGTTTACTGCTTCGAATCAATGTTTTCTCGGTTTTAGCCTGTTTCGAGACAAAATGGGTAAAAGTGGTGTCTAAACACTCCAAATTCAACGCGAACTGTTATAATTAGTCAAACGCATTGGATTGTTACATATTTTGACCCTAGAAAGAGTTACATATCTGTTTACTGCTTCGAATCAATGTTTTCTCTCGGTTTTAGCCTGTTTTCTTGGTTTAATCCTGTTTTGGGATAAAACTGGTTTAAGTGTTGTCTAAACACTCTAAATTGATCGTGAACTCTTACAATTAGTCAAATGTATTAAATTGTCACACATTCTAACGCTAGAAACAGTAACAAAGCTGTTTACTGCTTCGAATCAATGTTTTCTCGGTTTGAGCCTGTTTCCGGACAAAATGGGTAAAAGTGGTGTCTAAACACTCCAAATTCAACCCGAACTCTTATAATTAGTCAAATGCATTGGATTGCTACATATTTTGACCCGAGAAAGAGTTACATAGCTGTTTAATGCGTCGAATCAATTTTTTCTCTCGGTTTTAGTCTGTTTTCTCGGTTTAAGCCTATTTTGGGATAAAACGTGTTTAAGTGTTTTCTAAACACTCCAAATTTATCCCGAACTCTTACAATTAGTCAAATGCATTAAATTGTCACACATTCTGACCCTAGAAACAGTAACAAAGCTGTTTACTGCTTCGAATCAATGTTTTCTCGGTTTTAGCCTGTTTCCGGACAAAATGGGTAAAAGTGGTGTCTAAACACTCCAAATTCAACGCGAACTGTTATAATTAGTCAAATGCATTGGATTGTTACATATTTTGACCCTATAAAGAGTTACATAGCTGTTTACTGCTTCGAATCAATGTTTTCTCTCGGTTTTAGCCTGTTTTCTCGGTTTAAGCCTGTTTTGGGATAAAACGGGTTTAAGTGTTGTCTAAACACTCCAAATTCATCCCGAACTCTTACAATTAGTCAAATGCATTGGATTGTCACATATTCTGATCCTAAAAACAGTAACAAAGCTGTTTACTGCTTCGAATCGATGTTTCTCGGTTTTAGCCTGTTTCGGGACAAAATGGGTAAAAGTGGTGTCTAAACACTCCAAATTCAACCTAAACTTTTATAGTTAGTCAAATGCATTGGATTGTTACATAATTTGACCCTAGAAAGAGTTACATAGCTGTTTACTGCTTCGAATCAATGTTTTCTCACGGTTTTAGCCTGTTTTCTCGGTTTAAGACTGTTTTGGGATAAAACGGGTTCAAGTGTTGTCTAAACACTCCAAAGTCATCCCGAACTCTTGAATTTAGTTAAATGCATTGGATGTCCCACATTCTGACCCTAGAAACAGTAACAAAGCTGTTTACTGCTTCGAATCGATGTTTCTCGGTTTTAGCCTGTTTCGGGACAAAATGGGTAAAAGTGGTGTCTAAACACTCCAAATTCAACCTAAAATTTTATAGTTAGTCAAATGCATTGGATTGTTACATATTTTGACCCTAGAAAGAGTTACATAGCTGTTTACTACTTCGAATCAATGTTTTCTCACGGTTTTAGCCTGTTTTCTCGGTTTAAGCCTGTTTTGGGATAAAACGGGTTTAAGTGTTGTCTAAACACTCCAAATTCATCCCGAACTCTTGCAATTAGTTAAATGCATTGGATTGTCACATATTATGATCCTAAAAACAGTAACAAAGCTGTTTACTGCTTCGAATCAATGTTTTATCGGTTTTAGCCTGTTTCGGGACAAAATGGGTAAAAGCGGTGTCTAAACACTCCAAATTCAACCCGAACTCGTATGATTAGTCAAATGCATTGGATTGTTACATATTTTGACCCTAGAAAGAGTAACATAGCTGTGTACTGCTTCGAATCAATGTTTTCTCGCGGTTTTAGCCTTTTTTCTTTGTTTAAGCCTGTTTTGGGATAAAACGGGTTCAAGTGTTGTCTAAACACTCCAAATTCATCCCGAACTCTTGCATTTAGTTAAATGCATTGGATGTCCCACATTTTGACCCTAGAAACAGTAACAAAGCTGTTTACTGCTTCGAATCAATGTTTTCTCGGTTTTAGCCTGTTTCGAGACAAAATGGGTAAAAGTGGTGTCTAAACACTCCAAATTCAACGCGAACTGTTATAATTAGTCAAACGCATTGGATTGTTACATATTTTGACCCTAGAAAGAGTTACATAGCTGTTTACTGCTTCGAATCAATGTTTTCTCTCGGTTTTAGCCTGTTTTCTTGGTTTAATCCTGTTTTGGGATAAAACTGGTTTAAGTGTTGTCTAAACACTCTAAATTGATCGTGAACTCTTACAATTAGTCAAATGTATTAAATTGTCACACATTCTAACGCTAGAAACAGTAACAAAGCTGTTTACTGCTTCGAATCAATGTTTTCTCGGTTTGAGCCTGTTTCCGGACAAAATGGGTAAAAGTGGTGTCTAAACACTCCAAATTCAACCCGAACTCTTATAATTAGTCAAATGCATTGGATTGCTACATATTTTGACCCGAGAAAGAGTTACATAGCTGTTTAATGCGTCGAATCAATTTTTTCTCTCGGTTTTAGTCTGTTTTCTCGGTTTAAGCCTATTTTGGGATAAAACGTGTTTAAGTGTTTTCTAAACACTCCAAATTTATCCCGAACTCTTACAATTAGTCAAATGCATTAAATTGTCACACATTCTGACCCTAGAAACAGTAACAAAGCTGTTTACTGCTTCGAATCAATGTTTTCTCGGTTTTAGCCTGTTTCCGGACAAAATGGGTAAAAGTGGTGTCTAAACACTCCAAATTCAACGCGAACTGTTATAATTAGTCAAATGCATTGGATTGTTACATATTTTGACCCTAGAAAGAGTTACATAGCTGTTTACTGCTTCGAATCAATGTTTTCTCTCGGTTTTAGCCTGTTTTCTCGGTTTAAGCCTGTTTTGGGATAAAACGGGTTTAAGTGTTGTCTAAACACTCCAAATTCATCCCGAACTCTTACAATTAGTCAAATGCATTGGATTGTCACATATTCTGATCCTAAAAACAGTAACAAAGCTGTTTACTGCTTCGAATCGATGTTTCTCGGTTTTAGCCTGTTTCGGGACAAAATGGGTAAAAGTGGTGTCTAAACACTCCAAATTCAACCTAAACTTTTATAGTTAGTCAAATGCATTGGATTGTTACATAATTTGACCCTAGAAAGAGTTACATAGCTGTTTACTGCTTCGAATCAATGTTTTCTCACGGTTTTAGCCTGTTTTCTCGGTTTAAGACTGTTTTGGGATAAAACGGGTTCAAGTGTTGTCTAAACACTCCAAAGTCATCCCGAACTCTTGAATTTAGTTAAATGCATTGGATGTCCCACATTCTGACCCTAGAAACAGTAACAAAGCTGTTTACTGCTTCGAATCGATGTTTCTCGGTTTTAGCCTGTTTCGGGACAAAATGGGTAAAAGTGGTGTCTAAACACTCCAAATTCAACCTAAAATTTTATAGTTAGTCAAATGCATTGGATTGTTACATATTTTGACCCTAGAAAGAGTTACATAGCTGTTTACTACTTCGAATCAATGTTTTCTCACGGTTTTAGCCTGTTTTCTCGGTTTAAGCCTGTTTTGGGATAAAACGGGTTTAAGTGTTGTCTAAACACTCCAAATTCATCCCGAACTCTTGCAATTAGTTAAATGCATTGGATTGTCACATATTATGATCCTAAAAACAGTAACAAAGCTGTTTACTGCTTCGAATCGATGTTTTCTCGGTTTTAGCCTATCTCGGGACAAAATGGGTAAAAGTGGTGTCTAAACACTCCAAATTCAACCTAAACATTTATAGTTAGTCAAATGCATTGGATTGTTACATATTTTGACCCTAGAAAGAGTTACATACCTGTTTACTGCTTCGAATCAATGTTTTCTCTCGGTTTTAGCCTGTTTTCTCGGTTTAAGCCTGTTTTGGGATAAAACGGGTTCAAGTGTTGTCTAAACACTCCAAATTCATCCCGAACTCTTACAATTAGTTAAATGCATTCGATTGTCACATATTATGATCCTAAAAACAGTAACAAATCTGTTTACTGCTTCGAATCGATGTTTTCTCGGTTTTAGCCTATCTCGGGACAAAATGGGTAAAAGTGGTGTCTAAACACTCCAAATTCAACCTAAACATTTATAGTTAGTCAAATGCATTGGATTGTTACATATTTTGACCCTAGAAAGAGTTACATACCTGTTTACTGCTTCGAATCAATGTTTTCTCTCGGTTTTAGCCTGTTTTCTCGGTTTAAGCCTGTTTTGGGATAAAACGGGTTCAAGTGTTGTCTAAACACTCCAAATTCATCCCGAACTCTTGCATTTAGTTAAATGCATTGGATGTCCCACATTCTGACCCTAGAAACAGTAACAAAGCTGTTTACTGCTTCGAATCAATGTTTTCTCGGTTTTAGCCTGTTTCGAGACAAAATGGGTAAAAGTGGTGTCTAAACACTCCAAATTCAACGCGAACTGTTATAATTAGTCAAACGCATTGGATTGTTACATATTTTGACCCTAGAAAGAGTTACATAGCTGTTTACTGCTTCGAATCAATGTTTTCTCTCGGTTTTAGCCTGTTTTCTTGGTTTAATCCTGTTTTGGGATAAAACTGGTTTAAGTGTTGTCTAAACACTCTAAATTGATCGTGAACTCTTACAATTAGTCAAATGTATTAAATTGTCACACATTCTAACGCTAGAAACAGTAACAAAGCTGTTTACTGCTTCGAATCAATGTTTTCTCGGTTTGAGCTTGTTTCCGGACAAAATGGGTAAAAGTGGTGTCTAAACACTCCAAATTCAACCCGAACTCTTATAATTAGTCAAATGCATTGGATTGCTACATATTTTGACCCGAGAAAGAGTTACATAGCTGTTTAATGCGTCGAATCAATTTTTTCTCTCGGTTTTAGTCTGTTTTCTCGGTTTAAGCCTATTTTGGGATAAAACGTGTTTAAGTGTTTTCTAAACACTCCAAATTTATCCCGAACTCTTACAATTAGTCAAATGCATTAAATTGTCACACATTCTGACCCTAAAAACAGTAACAAAGCTGTTTACTGCTTCGAATCAATGTTTTCTCGGTTTGAGCCTGTTTCCGGACAAAATGGGTAAAAGTGGTGTCTAAACACTCCAAATTCAACCCGAACTCTTATAATTAGTCAAATGCATTGGATTGTTACATATTTTGACCCGAGAAAGAGTTACATAGCTGTTTACTGCGTCGAATCAATTTTTTCTCTCGGTTTTAGCCTGTTTTCTCGGTTTAAGCTTGTTTAGGGATAAAACGGGTTTAAGTGTTGTCTAAACACTCCAAATTCATCCCGAACTCTTACAATTAGTCAAATGCATTGGATTGTCACATATTCGGATCCTAAAAACAGTAACAAAGTTGTTTACTGCTTCGAATCGATGTTTCTCGGTTTTAGCCTGTTTCGGGACAAAATGGGTAAAAGTGGTGTCTAAACACTCCAAATTCAACCTAAAATTTTATAGTTAGTCAAATGCATTGGATTGTTACATATTTTGACCCTAGAAAGAGTTACATAGCTGTTTACTGATTCGAATCAATGTTTTCTCACGGTTTTAGCCTGTTTTCTCGGTTTAAGCCTGTTTTGGGATAAAATGGGTTTAAGTGTTGTCTAAACACTCCAAATTCATCCCGAACTCTTGCAATTAGTTAAATGCATTGGATTGTCACATATTCTGATCCTAAAAACAGTAACAAAGCTGTTTACTGCTTCGAATCGATGTTTTCTCGGTTTTAGCCTGTTTCGGGACAAAATATGTAAAAGTGGTGGCTAAACACTCCAAATTCAACCCGAACTCTTACAATTAGTCAAACGCATTGGAATGTTACATATTTTGACCCTAGAAAGAGTAACATAGCTGTGTACTGCTTCGAATCAATGTTTTCTCTCGGTTTTAGCCTTTTGTCTTTGTTTAAGCCTGTTTTGGGATAAAACGGGTTCAAGTGTTGTCTAAACACTCCAAATTCATCCCCAACTCTTGCAATTAGTTAAATGCATTGGATTGTCACATATTATGATCCTAAAAACAGTAACAAAGCTGTTTACTGCTTCGAATCGATGTTTTCTCGGTTTTAGCCTGTTTCGGAACAAAATGGGTAAAAGTGGTGTCTAAACACTCCAAATTCAACCTAAACTTTTATAGTTAGTCAAATGCATTGGATTGTTACATATTTTGACACTAGAAAGAGTTACATAGCTGTTTACTGCTTCGAATCAATGTTTTCTCACGGTTTTAGCCTGTTTTCTCGGTTTAAGACTGTTTTGGGATAAAACGGGTTCAAGTGTTGTCTAAACACTCCAAATTCATCCCGAACTCTTGCATTTAGTTAAATGCATTGGATGTCCCACATTCTGACCCTAGAAACAGTAACAAAGCTGTTTACTGCTTCGAATCAATGTTTTCTCGGTTTTAGCCTGTTTCGAGACAAAATGGGTAAAAGTGGTGTCTAAACACTCCAAATTCAACGCGAACTGTTATAATTAGTCAAACGCATTGGATTGTTACATATTTTGACCCTAGAAAGAGTTACATAGCTGTTTACTGCTTCGAATCAATGTTTTCTCTCGGTTTTAGCCTGTTTTCTCGGTTTAAGCCTGTTTTGGGATAAAACGGGTTTAAGTGTTGTCTAAACACTCCAAATTCATCCCGGACTCTTACAATTAGTCAAATGCATTGGATTGTCACATATTCTGATCCTAAAAACAGTAACAAAGCTGTTTACTGCTTCGAATCGATGTTTCTCGGTTTTAGCCTGTTTCGGGACAAAATGGGTAAAAGTGGTGTCTAAACACTCCAAATTCAACCTAAAATTTTATAGTTAGTCAAATGCATTGGATTGTTACATATTTTGACCCTAGAAAGAGTTACATAGCTGTTTACTACTTCGAATCAATGTTTTCTCACGGTTTTAGCCTGTTTTCTCGGTTTAAGCCTGTTTTGGGATAAAACGGGTTTAAGTGTTGTCTAAACACTCCAAATTCATCCCGAACTCTTGCAATTAGTTAAATGCATTGGATTGTCACATATTATGATCCTAAAAACAGTAACAAAGCTGTTTACTGCTTCGAATCGATGTTTTCTCGGTTTTAGCCTATCTCGGGACAAAATGGGTAAAAGTGGTGTCTAAACACTCCAAATTCAACCTAAACATTTATAGTTAGTCAAATGCATTGGATTGTTACATATTTTGACCCTAGAAAGAGTTACATACCTGTTTACTGCTTCGAATCAATGTTTTCTCTCGGTTTTAGCCTGTTTTCTCGGTTTAAGCCTGTTTTGGGATAAAACGGGTTCAAGTGTTGTCTAAACACTCCAAATTCATCCCGAACTCTTACAATTAGTTAAATGCATTCGATTGTCACATATTATGATCCTAAAAACAGTAACAAATCTGTTTACTGCTTCGAATCGATGTTTTCTCGGTTTTAGCCTATCTCGGGACAAAATGGGTAAAAGTGGTGTCTAAACACTCCAAATTCAACCTAAACATTTATAGTTAGTCAAATGCATTGGATTGTTACATATTTTGACCCTAGAAAGAGTTACATACCTGTTTACTGCTTCGAATCAATGTTTTCTCTCGGTTTTAGCCTGTTTTCTCGGTTTAAGCCTGTTTTGGGATAAAACGGGTTCAAGTGTTGTCTAAACACTCCAAATTCATCCCGAACTCTTGCATTTAGTTAAATGCATTGGATGTCCCACATTCTGACCCTAGAAACAGTAACAAAGCTGTTTACTGCTTCGAATCAATGTTTTCTCGGTTTTAGCCTGTTTCGAGACAAAATGGGTAAAAGTGGTGTCTAAACACTCCAAATTCAACGCGAACTGTTATAATTAGTCAAACGCATTGGATTGTTACATATTTTGACCCTAGAAAGAGTTACATAGCTGTTTACTGCTTCGAATCAATGTTTTCTCTCGGTTTTAGCCTGTTTTCTTGGTTTAATCCTGTTTTGGGATAAAACTGGTTTAAGTGTTGTCTAAACACTCTAAATTGATCGTGAACTCTTACAATTAGTCAAATGTATTAAATTGTCACACATTCTAACGCTAGAAACAGTAACAAAGCTGTTTACTGCTTCGAATCAATGTTTTCTCGGTTTGAGCTTGTTTCCGGACAAAATGGGTAAAAGTGGTGTCTAAACACTCCAAATTCAACCCGAACTCTTATAATTAGTCAAATGCATTGGATTGCTACATATTTTGACCCGAGAAAGAGTTACATAGCTGTTTAATGCGTCGAATCAATTTTTTCTCTCGGTTTTAGTCTGTTTTCTCGGTTTAAGCCTATTTTGGGATAAAACGTGTTTAAGTGTTTTCTAAACACTCCAAATTTATCCCGAACTCTTACAATTAGTCAAATGCATTAAATTGTCACACATTCTGACCCTAAAAACAGTAACAAAGCTGTTTACTGCTTCGAATCAATGTTTTCTCGGTTTGAGCCTGTTTCCGGACAAAATGGGTAAAAGTGGTGTCTAAACACTCCAAATTCAACCCGAACTCTTATAATTAGTCAAATGCATTGGATTGTTACATATTTTGACCCGAGAAAGAGTTACATAGCTGTTTACTGCGTCGAATCAATTTTTTCTCTCGGTTTTAGCCTGTTTTCTCGGTTTAAGCTTGTTTAGGGATAAAACGGGTTTAAGTGTTGTCTAAACACTCCAAATTCATCCCGAACTCTTACAATTAGTCAAATGCATTGGATTGTCACATATTCGGATCCTAAAAACAGTAACAAAGTTGTTTACTGCTTCGAATCGATGTTTCTCGGTTTTAGCCTGTTTCGGGACAAAATGGGTAAAAGTGGTGTCTAAACACTCCAAATTCAACCTAAAATTTTATAGTTAGTCAAATGCATTGGATTGTTACATATTTTGACCCTAGAAAGAGTTACATAGCTGTTTACTGATTCGAATCAATGTTTTCTCACGGTTTTAGCCTGTTTTCTCGGTTTAAGCCTGTTTTGGGATAAAATGGGTTTAAGTGTTGTCTAAACACTCCAAATTCATCCCGAACTCTTGCAATTAGTTAAATGCATTGGATTGTCACATATTCTGATCCTAAAAACAGTAACAAAGCTGTTTACTGCTTCGAATCGATGTTTTCTCGGTTTTAGCCTGTTTCGGGACAAAATATGTAAAAGTGGTGGCTAAACACTCCAAATTCAACCCGAACTCTTACAATTAGTCAAACGCATTGGAATGTTACATATTTTGACCCTAGAAAGAGTAACATAGCTGTGTACTGCTTCGAATCAATGTTTTCTCTCGGTTTTAGCCTTTTGTCTTTGTTTAAGCCTGTTTTGGGATAAAACGGGTTCAAGTGTTGTCTAAACACTCCAAATTCATCCCCAACTCTTGCAATTAGTTAAATGCATTGGATTGTCACATATTATGATCCTAAAAACAGTAACAAAGCTGTTTACTGCTTCGAATCGATGTTTTCTCGGTTTTAGCCTGTTTCGGAACAAAATGGGTAAAAGTGGTGTCTAAACACTCCAAATTCAACCTAAACTTTTATAGTTAGTCAAATGCATTGGATTGTTACATATTTTGACACTAGAAAGAGTTACATAGCTGTTTACTGCTTCGAATCAATGTTTTCTCACGGTTTTAGCCTGTTTTCTCGGTTTAAGACTGTTTTGGGATAAAACGGGTTCAAGTGTTGTCTAAACACTCCAAATTCATCCCGAACTCTTGCATTTAGTTAAATGCATTGGATGTCCCACATTCTGACCCTAGAAACAGTAACAAAGCTGTTTACTGCTTCGAATCAATGTTTTCTCGGTTTTAGCCTGTTTCGAGACAAAATGGGTAAAAGTGGTGTCTAAACACTCCAAATTCAACGCGAACTGTTATAATTAGTCAAACGCATTGGATTGTTACATATTTTGACCCTAGAAAGAGTTACATAGCTGTTTACTGCTTCGAATCAATGTTTTCTCTCGGTTTTAGCCTGTTTTCTCGGTTTAAGCCTGTTTTGGGATAAAACGGGTTTAAGTGTTGTCTAAACACTCCAAATTCATCCCGGACTCTTACAATTAGTCAAATGCATTGGATTGTCACATATTCTGATCCTAAAAACAGTAACAAAGCTGTTTACTGCTTCGAATCGATGTTTCTCGGTTTTAGCCTGTTTCGGGACAAAATGGGTAAAAGTGGTGTCTAAACACTCCAAATTCAACCTAAACTTTTATAGTTAGTCAAATGCATTGGATTGTTACATAATTTGACCCTAGAAAGAGTTACATAGCTGTTTACTGCTTCGAATCAATGTTTTCTCACGGTTTTAGCCTGTTTTCTCGGTTTAAGACTGTTTTGGGATAAAACGGGTTCAAGTGTTGTCTAAACACTCCAAATTCAACCCGAACTCTTATAATTAGTCAAATGCATTGGATTGTTACATATTTTGACCCGAGAAAGAGTTACATAGCTGTTTAATGCGTCGAATCAATTTTTTCTCTCGGTTTTAGTCTGTTTTCTCGGTTTAAGCCTATTTTGGGATAAAACGTGTTTAAGTGTTTTCTAAACACTCCAAATTTATCCCGAACTCTTACAATTTGTCAAATGCATTAAATTGTCACACATTCTGACCCTAGAAACAGTAACAAAGCTGTTTACTGCTTCGAATCAATGTTTTCTCGGTTTGAGCCTGTTTCCAGACAAAATGGGTAAAAGTGGTGTCTAAACACTCCAAATTCAACCCGAACTCTTATAATTAGTCAAATGCATTGGATTGTTACATATTTTGACCCGAGAAAGAGTAACAAAGCTGTTTACTGCTTCGAATCAATGTTTTCTCGGTTTTAGCCTGTTTCGAGACAAAATGGGTAAAAGTGGTGTCTAAACACTCCAAATTCAACGCGAACTGTTATAATTAGTCAAACGCATTGGATTGTTACATATTTTGACCCTAGAAAGAGTTACATAGCTGTTTACCGCTTCGAATCAATGTTTTCTCTCGGTTTTAGCCTGTTTTCTCGGTTTAAGCCTGTTTTGGGATAAAACGGGTTTAAGTGTTGTCTAAACACTCCAAATTCATCCCGGACTCTTACAATTAGTCAAATGCATTGGATTGTCACATATTCTGATCCTAAAAACAGTAACAAAGCTGTTTACTGCTTCGAATCGATGTTTCTCGGTTTTAGCCTGTTTCGGGACAAAATGGGTAAAAGTGGTGTCTAAACACTCCAAATTCAACCTAAACTTTTATAGTTAGTCAAATGCATTGGATTGTTACATAATTTGACCCTAGAAAGAGTTACATAGCTGTTTACTGCTTCGAATCAATGTTTTCTCACGGTTTTAGCCTGTTTTCTCGGTTTAAGACTGTTTTGGGATAAAACGGGTTCAAGTGTTGTCTAAACACTCCAAATTCAACCCGAACTCTTATAATTAGTCAAATGCATTGGATTGTTACATATTTTGACCCGAGAAAGAGTTACATAGCTGTTTAATGCATCGAATCAATTTTTTCTCTCGGTTTTAGTCTGTTTTCTCGGTTTAAGCCTATTTTGGGATAAAACGTGTTTAAGTGTTTTCTAAACACTCCAAATTTATCCCGAACTCTTACAATTTGTCAAATGCATTAAATTGTCACACATTCTGACCCTAGAAACAGTAACAAAGCTGTTTACTGCTTCGAATCAATGTTTTCTCGGTTTGAGCCTGTTTCCAGACAAAATGGGTAAAAGTGGTGTCTAAACACTCCAAATTCAACCCGAACTCTTATAATTAGTCAAATGCATTGGATTGTTACATATTTTGACCCGAGAAAGAGTTACATAGCTGTTTACTGCGTCGAATCAATTTTTTCTCTCGGTTTTAGCCTGTTTTCTCGGTTTAAGCTTGTTTAGGGATAAAACGGGTTTAAGTGTTGTCTAAACACTCCAAATTCATCCCGAACTCTTAAAATTAGTCAAATGCATTGGATTGTCACATATTCGGATCCTAAAAACAGTAACAAAGTTGTTTACTGCTTCGAATCGATGTTTCTCGGTTTTAGCCTGTTTCGGGACAAAATGGGTAAAAGTGGTGTCTAAACACTCCAAATTCAACCTAAAATTTTATAGTTAGTCAAATGCATTGGATTGTTACATATTTTGACCCTAGAAAGAGTTACATAGCTGTTTACTGCTTCGAATCAATGTTTTCTCACGGTTTTAGCCTGTTTTCTCGGTTTAAGCCTGTTTTGGGATAAAACGGGTTTAAGTGTTGTCTAAACACTCCAAATTCATCCCGAACTCTTGCAATTAGTTAAATGCATTGGATTGTCACATATTCTGATCCTAAAAACAGTAACAAAGCTGTTTACTGCTTCGAATCGATGTTTTCTCGGTTTTAGCCTGTTTCGGGACAAAATGGGTAAAAGTGGTGGCTAAACACTCCAAATTCAACCCGAACTCTTACAATTAGTCAAACGCATTGGAATGTTACATATTTTGACCCTAGAAAGAGTAACATAGCTGTGTACTGCTTCGAATCAATGTTTTCTCTCGGTTTTAGCCTTTTGTCTTTGTTTAAGCCTGTTTTGGGATAAAACGGGTTCAAGTGTTGTCTAAACACTCCTAATTCATCTCGAACTCTTGCAATTAGTTAAATGCATTGGATTGTCACATATTATGATCCTAAAAACAGTAACAAAGCTGTTTACTGCTTCGAATCGATGTTTTCTCGGTTTTAGCCTGTTTCGGGACAAAATGGGTAAAAGTGGTGTCTAAACACTCCAAATTCAACCTAAACTTTTATAGTTAGTCAAATGCATTGGATTGTTACATATTTTGACACTAGAAAGAGTTACATAGCTGTTTACTGCTTCGAATCAATGTTTTCTCACGGTTTTAGCCTGTTTTCTCGGTTTAAGACTGTTTTGGGATAAAACGGGTTCAAGTGTTGTCTAAACACTCCAAATTCATCCCGAACTCTTGCATTTAGTTAAATGCATTGGATGTCCCACATTCTGACCCTAGAAACAGTAACAAAGCTGTTTACTGCTTCGAATCAATGTTTTCTCGGTTTTAGCCTGTTTCGAGACAAAATGGGTAAAACTGGTGTCTAAACACTCCAAATTCAACGCGAACTGTTATAATTAGTCAAACGCATTGGATTGTTACATATTTTGACCCTAGAAAGAGTTACATAGCTGTTTACTGCTTCGAATCAATGTTTTCTCTCGGTTTTAGCCTGTTTTCTCGGTTTAAGCCTGTTTTGGGATAAAACGGGTTTAAGTGTTGTCTAAACACTCCAAATTCATCCTGGACTCTTACAATTAGTCAAATGCATTGGATTGTCACATATTCTGATCCTAAAAACAGTAACAAAGCTGTTTACTGCTTCGAATCGATGTTTCTCGGTTTTAGCCTGTTTCGGGACAAAATGGGTAAAAGTGGTGTCTAAACACTCCAAATTCAACCTAAACTTTTATAGTTAGTCAAATGCATTGGATTGTTACATAATTTGACCCTAGAAAGAGTTACATAGCTGTTTACTGCTTCGAATCAATGTTTTCTCACGGTTTTAGCCTGTTTTCTCGGTTTAAGACTGTTTTGGGATAAAACGGGTTCAAGTGTTGTCTAAACACTCCAAATTCAACCCGAACTCTTATAATTAGTCAAATGCATTGGATTGTTACATATTTTGACCCGAGAAAGAGTTACATAGCTGTTTAATGCGTCGAATCAATTTTTTCTCTCGGTTTTAGTCTGTTTTCTCGGTTTAAGCCTATTTTGGGATAAAACGTGTTTAAGTGTTTTCTAAACACTCCAAATTTATCCCGAACTCTTACAATTAGTCAAATGCATTAAATTGTCACACATTCTGACCCTAGAAACAGTAACAAAGCTGTTTACTGCTTCGAATCAATGTTTTCTCGGTTTGAGCCTGTTTCCGGACAAAATGGGTAAAAGTGGTGTCTAAACACTCCAAATTCAACCCGAACTCTTATAATTAGTCAAATGCATTGGATTGTTACATATTTTGACCCGAGAAAGAGTAACAAAGCTGTTTACTGCTTCGAATCAATGTTTTCTCGGTTTTAGCCTGTTTCGAGACAAAATGGGTAAAAGTGGTGTCTAAACACTCCAAATTCAACGCGAACTGTTATAATTAGTCAAACGCATTGGATTGTTACATATTTTGACCCTAGAAAGAGTTACATAGCTGTTTACTGCTTCGAATCAATGTTTTCTCTCGGTTTTAGCCTGTTTTCTTGGTTTAAGCCTGTTTTGGGATAAAACGGGTTTAAGTGTTGTCTAAACACTCCAAATTCATCCCGGACTCTTACAATTAGTCAAATGCATTGGATTGTCACATATTCTGATCCTAAAAACAGTAACAAAGCTGTTTACTGCTTCGAATCGATGTTTCTCGGTTTTAGCCTGTTTCGGGACAAAATGGGTAAAAGTGGTGTCTAAACACTCCAAATTCAACCTAAACTTTTATAGTTAGTCAAATGCATTGGATTGTTACATAATTTGACCCTAGAAAGAGTTACATAGCTGTTTACTGCTTCGAATCAATGTTTTCTCACGGTTTTAGCCTGTTTTCTCGGTTTAAGACTGTTTTGGGATAAAACGGGTTCAAGTGTTGTCTAAACACTCCAAATTCAACCCGAACTCTTATAATTAGTCAAATGCATTGGATTGTTACATATTTTGACCCGAGAAAGAGTTACATAGCTGTTTAATGCGTCGAATCAATTTTTTCTCTCGGTTTTAGTCTGTTTTCTCGGTTTAAGCCTATTTTGGGATAAAACGTGTTTAAGTGTTTTCTAAACACTCCAAATTTATCCCGAACTCTTACAATTTGTCAAATGCATTAAATTGTCACACATTCTGACCCTAGAAACAGTAACAAAGCTGTTTACTGCTTCGAATCAATGTTTTCTCGGTTTGAGCCTGTTTCCAGACAAAATGGGTAAAAGTGGTGTCTAAACACTCCAAATTCAACCCGAACTCTTATAATTAGTCAAATGCATTGGATTGTTACATATTTTGACCCGAGAAAGAGTAACAAAGCTGTTTACTGCTTCGAATCAATGTTTTCTCGGTTTTAGCCTGTTTCGAGACAAAATGGGTAAAAGTGGTGTCTAAACACTCCAAATTCAACGCGAACTGTTATAATTAGTCAAACGCATTGGATTGTTACATATTTTGACCCTAGAAAGAGTTACATAGCTGTTTACTGCTTCGAATCAATGTTTTCTCTCGGTTTTAGCCTGTTTTCTCGGTTTAAGCCTGTTTTGGGATAAAACGGGTTTAAGTGTTGTCTAAACACTCCAAATTCATCCCGGACTCTTACAATTAGTCAAATGCATTGGATTGTCACATATTCTGATCCTAAAAACAGTAACAAAGCTGTTTACTGCTTCGAATCGATGTTTCTCGGTTTTAGCCTGTTTCGGGACAAAATGGGTAAAAGTGGTGTCTAAACACTCCAAATTCAACCTAAACTTTTATAGTTAGTCAAATGCATTGGATTGTTACATAATTTGACCCTAGAAAGAGTTACATAGCTGTTTACTGCTTCGAATCAATGTTTTCTCACGGTTTTAGCCTGTTTTCTCGGTTTAAGACTGTTTTGGGATAAAACGGGTTCAAGTGTTGTCTAAACACTCCAAATTCAACCCGAACTCTTATAATTAGTCAAATGCATTGGATTGTTACATATTTTGACCCGAGAAAGAGTTACATAGCTGTTTAATGCATCGAATCAATTTTTTCTCTCGGTTTTAGTCTGTTTTCTCGGTTTAAGCCTATTTTGGGATAAAACGTGTTTAAGTGTTTTCTAAACACTCCAAATTTATCCCGAACTCTTACAATTAGTCAAATGCATTAAATTGTCACACATTCTGACCCTAGAAACAGTAACAAAGCTGTTTACTGCTTCGAATCAATGTTTTCTCGGTTTGAGCCTGTTTCCGGACAAAATGGGTAAAAGTGGTGTCTAAGCACTCCAAATTCAACCCGAACTCTTATAATTAGTCAAATGCATTGGATTGTTACATATTTTGACCCGAGAAAGAGTTACATAGCTGTTTACTGCGTCGAATCAATTTTTTCTCTCGGTTTTAGCCTGTTTTCTCGGTTTAAGCTTGTTTAGGGATAAAACGGGTTTAAGTGTTGTCTAAACACTCCAAATTCATCCCGAACTCTTACAATTAGTCAAATGCATTGGATTGTCACATATTCGGATCCTAAAAACAGTAACAAAGTTGTTTACTGCTTCGAATCGATGTTTCTCGGTTTTAGCCTGTTTCGGGACAAAATGGGTAAAAGTGGTGTCTAAACACTCCAAATTCAACCTAAAATTTTATAGTTAGTCAAATGCATTGGATTGTTACATATTTTGACCCTAGAAAGAGTTACATAGCTGTTTACTGCTTCGAATCAATGTTTTCTCACGGTTTTAGCCTGTTTTCTCGGTTTAAGCCTGTTTTGGGATAAAACGGGTTTAAGTGTTGTCTAAACACTCCAAATTCATCCCGAACTCTTGCAATTAGTTAAATGCATTGGATTGTCACATATTCTGATCCTAAAAACAGTAACAAAGCTGTTTACTGCTTCGAATCGATGTTTTCTCGGTTTTAGCCTGTTTCGGGACAAAATGGGTAAAAGTGGTGGCTAAACACTCCAAATTCAACCCGAACTCTTACAATTAGTCAAACGCATTGGAATGTTACATATTTTGACCCTAGAAAGAGTAACATAGCTGTGTACTGCTTCGAATCAATGTTTTCTCTCGGTTTTAGCCTTTTGTCTTTGTTTAAGCCTGTTTTGGGATAAAACGGGTTCAAGTGTTGTCTAAACACTCCAAATTCATCTCGAACTCTTGCAATTAGTTAAATGCATTGGATTGTCACATATTATGATCCTAAAAACAGTAACAAAGCTGTTTACTGCTTCGAATCGATGTTTTCTCGGTTTTAGCCTGTTTCGGGACAAAATGGGTAAAAGTGGTGTCTAAACACTCCAAATTCAACCTAAACTTTTATAGTTAGTCAAATGCATTGGATTGTTACATATTTTGACACTAGAAAGAGTTACATAGCTGTTTACTGCTTCGAATCAATGTTTTCTCACGGTTTTAGCCTGTTTTCTCGGTTTAAGACTGTTTTGGGATAAAACGGGTTCAAGTGTTGTCTAAACACTCCAAATTCATCCCGAACTCTTGCATTTAGTTAAATGCATTGGATGTCCCACATTCTGACCCTAGAAACAGTAACAAAGCTGTTTACTGCTTCGAATCAATGTTTTCTCGGTTTTAGCCTGTTTCGAGACAAAATGGGTAAAACTGGTGTCTAAACACTCCAAATTCAACGCGAACTGTTATAATTAGTCAAACGCATTGGATTGTTACATATTTTGACCCTAGAAAGAGTTACATAGCTGTTTACTGCTTCGAATCAATGTTTTCTCTCGGTTTTAGCCTGTTTTCTCGGTTTAAGCCTGTTTTGGGATAAAACGGGTTTAAGTGTTGTCTAAACACTCCAAATTCATCCTGGACTCTTACAATTAGTCAAATGCATTGGATTGTCACATATTCTGATCCTAAAAACAGTAACAAAGCTGTTTACTGCTTCGAATCGATGTTTCTCGGTTTTAGCCTGTTTCGGGACAAAATAGGTAAAAGTGGTGTCTAAACACTCCAAATTCAACCTAAACTTTTATAGTTAGTCAAATGCATTAGATTGTTACATAATTTGACCCTAGAAAGAGTTACATAGCTGTTTACTGCTTCGAATCAATGTTTTCTCACGGTTTTAGCCTGTTTTCTCGGTTTAAGACTGTTTTGGGATAAAACGGGTTCAAGTGTTGTCTAAACACTCCAAATTCAACCCGAACTCTTATAATTAGTCAAATGCATTGGATTGTTACATATTTTGACCCGAGAAAGAGTTACATAGCTGTTTAATGCGTCGAATCAATTTTTTCTCTCGGTTTTAGTCTGTTTTCTCGGTTTAAGCCTATTTTGGGATAAAACGTGTTTAAGTGTTTTCTAAACACTCCAAATTTATCCCGAACTCCTACAATTAGTCAAATGCATTAAATTGTCACACATTCTGACCCTAGAAACAGTAACAAAGCTGTTTACTGCTTCGAATCAATGTTTTCTCGGTTTGAGCCTGTTTCCGGACAAAATGGGTAAAAGTGGTGTCTAAACACTCCAAATTCAACCCGAACTCTTATAATTAGTCAAATGCATTGGATTGTTACATATTTTGACCCGAGAAAGAGTAACAAAGCTGTTTACTGCTTCGAATCAATGTTTTCTCGGTTTTAGCCTGTTTCGAGACAAAATGGGTAAAAGTGGTGTCTAAACACTCCAAATTCAACGCGAACTGTTATAATTAGTCAAACGCATTGGATTGTTACATATTTTGACCCTAGAAAGAGTTACATAGCTGTTTACTGCTTCGAATCAATGTTTTCTCTCGGTTTTAGCCTGTTTTCTCGGTTTAAGCCTGTTTTGGGATAAAACGGGTTTAAGTGTTGTCTAAACACTCCAAATTCATCCCGGACTCTTACAATTAGTCAAATGCATTGGATTGTCACATATTCTGCTCCTAAAAACAGTAACAAAGCTGTTTACTGCTTCGAATCGATGTTTCTCGGTTTTAGCCTGTTTCGGGACAAAATGGGTAAAAGTGGTGTCTAAACACTCCAAATTCAACCTAAACTTTTATAGTTAGTCAAATGCATTGGATTGTTACATAATTTGACCCTAGAAAGAGTTACATAGCTGTTTACTGCTTCGAATCAATGTTTTCTCACGGTTTTAGCCTGTTTTCTCGGTTTAAGACTGTTTTGGGATAAAACGGGTTCAAGTGTTGTCTAAACACTCCAAATTCAACCCGAACTCTTATAATTAGTCAAATGCATTGGATTGTTACATATTTTGACCCGAGAAAGAGTTACATAGCTGTTTAATGCGTCGAATCAATTTTTTCTCTCGGTTTTAGTCTGTTTTCTCGGTTTAAGCCTATTTTGGGATAAAACGTGTTTAAGTGTTTTCTAAACACTCCAAATTTATCCCGAACTCTTACAATTAGTCAAATGCATTAAATTGTCACACATTCTGACCCTAGAAACAGTAACAAAGCTGTTTACTGCTTCGAATCAATGTTTTCTCGGTTTGAGCCTGTTTCCGGACAAAATGGGTAAAAGTGGTGTCTAAACACTCCAAATTCAACCCGAACTCTTATAATTAGTCAAATGCATTGGATTGTTACATATTTTGACCCGAGAAAGAGTTACATAGCTGTTTACTGCGTCGAATCAATTTTTTCTCTCGGTTTTAGCCTGTTTTCTCGGTTTAAGCTTGTTTAGGGATAAAACGGGTTTAAGTGTTGTCTAAACACTCCAAATTCATCCCGAACTCTTACAATTAGTCAAATGCATTGGATTGTCACATATTCGGATCCTAAAAACAGTAACAAAGTTCTTTACTGCTTCGAATCGATGTTTCTCGGTTTTAGCCTGTTTCGGGACAAAATGGGTAAAAGTGGTGTCTAAACACTCCAAATTCAACCTAAAATTTTATAGTTAGTCAAATGCATTGGATTGTTACATATTTTGACCCTAGAAAGAGTTACATAGCTGTTTACTGCTTCGAATCAATGTTTTCTCACGGTTTTAGCCTGTTTTCTCGGTTTAAGCCTGTTTTGGGATAAAACGGGTTTAAGTGTTGTCTAAACACTCCAAATTCATCCCGAACTCTTGCAATTAGTTAAATGCATTGGATTGTCACATATTCTGATCCTAAAAACAGTAACAAAGCTGTTTACTGCTTCGAATCGATGTTTTCTCGGTTTTAGCCTGTTTCGGGACAAAATGGGTAAAAGTGGTGGCTAAACACTCCAAATTCAACCCGAACTCTTACAATTAGTCAAACGCATTGGAATGTTACATATTTTGACCCTAGAAAGAGTAACATAGCTGTGTACTGCTTCGAATCAATGTTTTCTCTCGGTTTTAGCCTTTTGTCTTTGTTTAAGCCTGTTTTGGGATAAAACGGGTTCAAGTGTTGTCTAAACACTCCAAATTCATCCCGGACTCTGACAATTAGTCAAATGCATTGGATTGTCACATATTCTGATCCTAAAAACAGTAACAAAGCTGTTTACTGCTTCGAATCGATGTTTCTCGGTTTTAGCCTGTTTCGGGACAAAATGGGTAAAAGTGGTGTCTAAACACTCCAAATTCAACCTAAACTTTTATAGTTAGTCAAATGCATTGGATTGTTACATATTTTGACCCTAGAAAGAGTTACATAGCTGTTTACTGCTTCGAATCAATGTTTTCTCTCGGTTTTAGCCTGTTTTCTCGGTTTAAGCCTGTTTTGGGATAAAACGGGTTCAAGTGTTGTCTAAACACTCCAAATTCATCCCGAACTCTTGGATTTAGTTAAATGCATTGGATGTCCCACATTCTGACCCTAGAAACAGTAACAAAGCTGTTTACTGCTTCGAATCAATGTTTTCTCGGTTTGAGCCTGTTTCGAGACAAAATGGGTAAAAGTGGTGTCTAAACACTCCAAATTCAACGCGAACTGTTATAATTAGTCAAACGCATTGGATTGTTACATATTTTGACCCTAGAAAGAGTTACATAGCTGTTTACTGCTTCGAATCAATGTTTTCTCTCGGTTTTAGCCTGTTTTCTCGGTTTAAGGTTGTTTAGGGATAAAACGGGTTTAAGTGTTGTCTAAACACTCCAAATTCATCCCGAACTCTTACAATTAGTCAAATGCATTGGATTGTCACATATTCTGATCCTAAAAACAGTAACAAAGCTGTTTACTGCTTCGAATCGATGTTTCTCGGTTTTAGCCTGTTTCGGGACAAAATGGGTAAAAGTGGTGTCTAAACACTCCAAATTCAACCTAAAATTTTATAGTTAGTCAAATGCATTGAATTGTTACATATTTTGACCCTAGAAAGAGTTACATAGCTGTTTACTGCTTCGAATCAATGTTTTCTCATGGTTTTAGCCTGTTTTCTCGGTTTAAGCCTGTTTTGGGATAAAACGGGTTTAAGTGTTGTCTAAACACTCCAAATTCATCCCGAACTCTTGCAATTAGTTAAATGCATTGGATTGTCACATATTCTGATCCTAAAAACATTAACAAAGCTGTTTACTGCTTCGAATCGATGTTTTCTCGGTTTTAGCCTGTTTCGGGACAAAATGGGTAAAAGTGGTGGCTAAACACTCCAAATTCAACCCGAACTCTTACAATTAGTCAAACGCATTGGAATGTTACATATTTTGACCCTAGAAAGAGTAACATAGCTGTGTACTGCTTCGAATCAATGTTTTTTCTCGGTTTTAGCCTTTTGTCTTTGTTTAAGCCTGTTTTGGGATAAAACGGGTTCAAGTGTTGTCTAAACACTCCAAATTCATCCCGAACTCTTGCAATTAGTTAAATGCATTGGATTGTCACATATTCTGATCCTAAAAACAGTAACAAAGCTGTTTACTGCTTCGAATCGATGTTTTCTCGGTTTTAGCCTGTTTCGGGACAAAATGGGTAAAAGTGGTGTCTAAACACTCCAAATTCAACCTAAACTTTTATAGTTAGTCAAATGCATTGGATTGTTACATATTTTGACACTAGAAAGAGTTACATAGCTGTTTACTGCTTCGAATCAATGTTTTCTCTCGGTTTTAGCCTGTTTTCTCGGTTTAAGCCTGTTTTGGGATAAAACGGGTTCAAGTGTTGTCTAAACACTCCAAATTCATCCCGAACTCTTGCATTTAGTTAAATGCATTGGATGTCCCACATTCTGACCCTAGAAACAATAACAAAGCTGTTTACTGCTTCGAATCAATGTTTTCTCGGTTTTAGCCTGTTTCGAGACAAAATGGGTAAAAGTGGTGTCTAAACACTCCAAATTCAACGCGAACTGTTATAATTAGTCAAACGCATTGGATTGTTACATATTTTGACCCTAGAAAGAGTTACATAGCTGTTTACTGCTTCGAATCAATGTTTTCTCTCGGTTTTAGCCTGTTTTCTCGGTTTAAGCCTGTTTTGGGATAAAACGGGTTTAAGTGTTGTCTAAACACTCCAAATTCATCCCGGACTCTGACAATTAGTCAAATGCATTGGATTGTCACATATTCTGATCCTAAAAACAGTAACAAAGCTGTTTACTGCTTCGAATCGATGTTTCTCGGTTTTAGCCTGTTTCGGGACAAAATGGGTAAAAGTGGTGTCTAAACACTCCAAATTCAACCTAAACTTTTATAGTTAGTCAAATTCATTGGATTGTTACATAATTTGACCCTAGAAAGAGTTACATAGCTGTTTACTGCTTCGAATCAATGTTTTCTCACGGTTTTAGCCTGTTTTCTCGGTTTAAGCCTGTTTTGGGATAAAACGGGTTTAAGTGTTGTCTAAACACTCCAAATTCATCCCGAACTCTTGCAATTAGTTAAATGCATTGGATTGTCACATATTCTGATCCTAAAAACATTAACAAAGCTGTTTACTGCTTCGAATCGATGTTTTCTCGGTTTTAGCCTGTTTCGGGACAAAATGGGTAAAAGTGGTGGCTAAACACTCCAAATTCAACCCGAACTCTTACAATTAGTCAAACGCATTGGAATGTTACATATTTTGACCCTAGAAAGAGTAACATAGCTGTGTACTGCTTCGAATCAATGTTTTTTCTCGGTTTTAGCCTTTTGTCTTTGTTTAAGCCTGTTTTGGGATAAAACGGGTTCAAGTGTTGTCTAAACACTCCAAATTCATCCCGAACTCTTGCAATTAGTTAAATGCATTGGATTGTCACATATTATGATCCTAAAAACAGTAACAAAGCTGTTTACTGCTTCGAATCGATGTTTTCTCGGTTTTAGCCTGTTTCGGGACAAAATGGGTAAAAGTGGTGTCTAAACACTCCAAATTCAACCTAAACTTTTATAGTTAGTCAAATGCATTGGATTGTTACATATTTTGACACTAGAAAGAGTTACATAGCTGTTTACTGCTTCGAATCAATGTTTTCTCACGGTTTTAGCCTGTTTTCTCGGTTTAAGACTGTTTTGGGATAAAACGGGTTCAAGTGTTGTCTAAACACTCCAAATTCATCCCGAACTCTTGCATTTAGTTAAATGCATTGGATGTCCCACATTCTGACCCTAGAAACAATAACAAAGCTGTTTACTGCTTCGAATCAATGTTTTCTCGGTTTTAGCCTGTTTCGAGACAAAATGGGTAAAAGTGGTGTCTAAACACTCCAAATTCAACGCGAACTGTTATAATTAGTCAAACGCATTGGATTGTTACATATTTTGACCCTAGAAAGAGTTACATAGCTGTTTACTGCTTCGAATCAATGTTTTCTCTCGGTTTTAGCCTGTTTTCTCGGTTTAAGCCTGTTTTGGGATAAAACGGGTTTAAGTGTTGTCTAAACACTCCAAATTCATCCCGGACTCTGACAATTAGTCAAATGCATTGGATTGTCACATATTCTGATCCTAAAAACAGTAACAAAGCTGTTTACTGCTTCGAATCGATGTTTCTCGGTTTTAGCCTATTTCGGGACAAAATGGGTAAAAGTGGTGTCTAAACACTCCAAATTCAACCTAAACTTTTATAGTTAGTCAAATTCATTGGATTGTTACATAATTTGACCCTAGAAAGAGTTACATAGCTGTTTACTGCTTCGAATCAATGTTTTCTCACGGTTTTAGCCTGTTTTCTCGGTTTAAGACTGTTTTGGGATAAAACGGGTTCAAGTGTTGTCTAAACACTCCAAATTCAACCCGAACTCTTATAATTAGTCAAATGCATTGGATTGTTACATATTTTGACCCGAGAAAGAGTTACATAGCTGTTTAATGCGTCGAATCAATTTTTTCTCTCGGTTTTAGTCTGTTTTCTCGGTTTAAGCCTATTTTGGGATAAAACGTGTTTAAGTGTTTTCTAAACACTCCAAATTTATCCCGAACTCTTACAATTAGTCAAATGCATTAAATTGTCACACATTCTGACCCTAGAAACAGTAACAAAGCTGTTTACTGCTTCGAATCAATGTTTTCTCGGTTTGAGCCTGTTTCCGGACAAAATGGGTAAAAGTGGTGTCTAAACACTCCAAATTCATCGCGAACTCTTATAATTAGTCAAATGCATTGGATTGTTACATATTTTGACCCGAGAAAGAGTTACATAGCTGTTTACTGCATCGAATCAATTTTTTCTTTCGGTTTTAGCCTGTTTTCTCGGTTTAAGGTTGTTTAGGGATAAAACGGGTTTAAGTGTTGTCTAAACACTCCAAATTCATCCCGAACTCTTACAATTAGTCAAATGCATTGGATTGTCACATATTCTGATCCTAAAAACAGTAACAAAGCTGTTTACTGCTTCGAATCGATGTTTCTCGGTTTTAGCCTGTTTCGGGACAAAATGGGTAAAAGTCGTGTCTAAACACTCCAAATTCAACCTAAAATTTTATAGTTAGTCAAATGCATTGGATTGTTACATATTTTGACCCTAGAAAGAGTTACATAGCTGTTTACTGCTTCGAATCAATGTTTTCTCACGGTTTTAGCCTGTTTTCTCGGTTTAAGCCTGTTTTGGGATAAAACGGGTTTAAGTGTTGTCTAAACACTCCAAATTCATCCCGAACTCTTGCAATTAGTTAAATGCATTGGATTGTCACATATTATGATCCTAAAAACAGCAACAAAGCTGTTTACTGCTTCGAATCAATGTTTTATCGGTTTTAGCCTGTTTCGGGACAAAATGGGTAAAAGCGGTGTCTAAACACTCCAAATTTAACCCGAACTCGTATAATTAGTCAAATGCATTGGATTGTTACATATTTTGACCCTAGAAAGAGTAACATAGCTGTGTACTGCTTCGAATCAATGTTTTCTCGCGGTTTTAGCCTTTTTTCTTTGTTTAAGCCTGTTTTGGGATAAAACGGGTTCAAGTGTTGTCTAAACACTCCAAATTCATCCCGAACTCTTGCAATTAGTTAAATGCATTCGATTGTCACATATTATGATCCTAAAAACAGTAACAAATCTGTTTACTGCTTCGAATCGATGTTTTCTCGGTTTTAGCCTGTTTCGGGACAAAATGGGTAAAAGTGGTGTCTAAACACTCCAAATTCAACCTAAACTTTTATAGTTAGTCAAATGCATTGGATTGTTACATATTTTGACCCTAGAAAGAGTTACATAGCTGTTTACTGCTTCGAATCAATGTTTTCTCACGGTTTTTGCCTGTTTTCTCGGTTTAAGCCTGTTTTGGGATAAAACGGGTTTAAGTGTTGTCTAAACACTCCAAATTCATCCCGAACTCTTGCAATTAGTTAAATGCATTGGATTGTCACATATTATGATCCTAAAAACAGTAACAAAGCTGTTTACTGCTTCGAATCAATGTTTTATCGGTTTTAGCCTGTTTCGGGACAAAATGGGTAAAAGCGGTGTCTAAACACTCCAAATTCAACCCGAACTCGTATAATTAGTCAAATGCATTGGATTGTTACATATTTTGACCCTAGAAAGAGTAACATAGCTGTGTACTGCTTCGAATCAATGTTTTCTCGCGGTTTTAGCCTTTTTTCTTTGTTTAAGCCTGTTTTGGGATAAAACGGGTTCAAGTGTTGTCTAAACACTCCAAATTCATCCCGAACTCTTGCAATTAGTTAAATGCATTCGATTGTCACATATTATGATCCTAAAAACAGTAACAAATCTGTTTACTGCTTCGAATCGATGTTTTCTCGGTTTTAGCCTGTTTCGGGACAAAATGGGTAAAAGTGGTGTCTAAACACTCCAAATTCAACCTAAACTTTTATAGTTAGTCAAATGCATTGGATTGTTACATATTTTGACCCTAGAAAGAGTTACATAGCTGTTTACTGCTTCGAATCAATGTTTTCTCTCGGTTTTAGCCTGTTTTCTCGGTTTAAGCCTGTTTTGGGATAAAACGGGTTCAAGTGTTGTCTAAACACTCCAAATTCATCCCGAACTCTTGCATTTAGTTAAATGCATTGGATGTCCCACATTCTGACCCTAGAAACAGTAACAAAGCTGTTTACTGCTTCGAATCAATGTTTTCTCGGTTTTAGCCTGTTTCGAGACAAAATGGGTAAAAGTGGTGTCTAAACACTCCAAATTCAACGCGAACTGTTATAATTAGTCAAACGCATTGGATTGTTACATATTTTGACCATAGAAAGAGTTACATAGCTGTTTACTGCTTCGAATCAATGTTTTCTCTCGGTTTTAGCCTGTTTTCTCGGTTTAAGCCTGTTTTGGGATAAAACGGGTTTAAGTGTTGTCTAAACACTCCAAATTCATCCCGAACTCTTACAATTAGTCAAATGCATTGGATTGTCACATATTCTGATCCTAAAAACAGTAACAAAGCTGTTTACTGCTTCGAATCGATGTTTCTCGGTTTTAGCCTGTTTTGGGACAAAATGGGTAAAAGTGGTGTCTAAACATTCCAAATTCAACCTAAACTTTTATAGTTAGTCAAATGCATTGGATTGTTACATAATTTGACCCTAGAAAGAGTTACATAGCTGTTTACTGCTTCAAATCAATGTTTTCTCACGGTTTTAGCCTGTTTTCTCGGTTTAAGCCTGTTTTGGGATAAAACGGGTTTAAGTGTTTTCTAAACACTCCAAATTTATCCCGAACTCTTACAATTAGTCAAATGCATTAAATTGTCACACATTCTGACCCTAGAAACAGTAACAAAGCTGTTTACTGCTTCGAATCAATGTTTTATCGGTTTTAGCCTGTTTCGGGACAAAATGGATAAAAGCGGTGTCTAAACACTCCAAATTCAACCCGAACTCGTATAATTAGTCAAATGCATTGGATTGTTACATATTTTGACCCTAGAAAGAGTAACATAGCTGTGTACTGCTTCGAATCAATGTTTTCTCGCGGTTTTAGCCTTTTTTCTTTGTTTAAGCCTGTTTTGGGATAAAACGGGTTCAAGTGTTGTCTAAACACTCCAAATTCATCCCGAACTCTTGCAATTAGTTAAATGCATTCGATTGTCACATATTATGATCCTAAAAACAGTAACAAATCTGTTTACTGCTTCGAATCGATGTTTTCTCGGTTTTAGCCTGTTTCGGGACAAAATGGGTAAAAGTGGTGTCTAAACACTCCAAATTCAACCTAAACTTTTATAGTTAGTCAAATGCATTGGATTGTTACATATTTTGACCCTAGAAAGAGTTACATAGCTGTTTACTGCTTCGAATCAATGTTTTCTCACGGTTTTTGCCTGTTTTCTCGGTTTAAGCCTGTTTTGGGATAAAACGGGTTTAAGTGTTGTCTAAACACTCCAAATTCATCCCGAACTCTTGCAATTAGTTAAATGCATTGGATTGTCACATATTATGATCCTAAAAACAGTAACAAAGCTGTTTACTGCTTCGAATCAATGTTTTATCGGTTTTAGCCTGTTTCGGGACAAAATGGGTAAAAGCGGTGTCTAAACACTCCAAATTCAACCCGAACTCGTATAATTAGTCAAATGCATTGGATTGTTACATATTTTGACCCTAGAAAGAGTAACATAGCTGTGTACTGCTTCGAATCAATGTTTTCTCGCGGTTTTAGCCTTTTTTCTTTGTTTAAGCCTGTTTTGGGATAAAACGGGTTCAAGTGTTGTCTAAACACTCCAAATTCATCCCGAACTCTTGCAATTAGTTAAATGCATTCGATTGTCACATATTATGATCCTAAAAACAGTAACAAATCTGTTTACTGCTTCGAATCGATGTTTTCTCGGTTTTAGCCTGTTTCGGGACAAAATGGGTAAAAGTGGTGTCTAAACACTCCAAATTCAACCTAAACTTTTATAGTTAGTCAAATGCATTGGATTGTTACATATTTTGACCCTAGAAAGAGTTACATAGCTGTTTACTGCTTCGAATCAATGTTTTCTCTCGGTTTTAGCCTGTTTTCTCGGTTTAAGCCTGTTTTGGGATAAAACGGGTTCAAGTGTTGTCTAAACACTCCAAATTCATCCCGAACTCTTGCATTTAGTTAAATGCATTGGATGTCCCACATTCTGACCCTAGAAACAGTAACAAAGCTGTTTACTGCTTCGAATCAATGTTTTCTCGGTTTTAGCCTGTTTCGAGACAAAATGGGTAAAAGTGGTGTCTAAACACTCCAAATTCAACGCGAACTGTTATAATTAGTCAAACGCATTGGATTGTTACATATTTTGACCATAGAAAGAGTTACATAGCTGTTTACTGCTTCGAATCAATGTTTTCTCTCGGTTTTAGCCTGTTTTCTCGGTTTAAGCCTGTTTTGGGATAAAACGGGTTTAAGTGTTGTCTAAACACTCCAAATTCATCCCGAACTCTTACAATTAGTCAAATGCATTGGATTGTCACATATTCTGATCCTAAAAACAGTAACAAAGCTGTTTACTGCTTCGAATCGATGTTTCTCGGTTTTAGCCTGTTTTGGGACAAAATGGGTAAAAGTGGTGTCTAAACATTCCAAATTCAACCTAAACTTTTATAGTTAGTCAAATGCATTGGATTGTTACATAATTTGACCCTAGAAAGAGTTACATAGCTGTTTACTGCTTCAAATCAATGTTTTCTCACGGTTTTAGCCTGTTTTCTCGGTTTAAGCCTGTTTTGGGATAAAACGGGTTTAAGTGTTTTCTAAACACTCCAAATTTATCCCGAACTCTTACAATTAGTCAAATGCATTAAATTGTCACACATTCTGACCCTAGAAACAGTAACAAAGCTGTTTACTGCTTCGAATCAATGTTTTATCGGTTTTAGCCTGTTTCGGGACAAAATGGATAAAAGCGGTGTCTAAACACTCCAAATTCAACCCGAACTCGTATAATTAGTCAAATGCATTGGATTGTTACATATTTTGACCCTAGAAAGAGTAGCATAGCTGTGTACTGCTTCGAATCAATGTTTTCTCGCGGTTTTAGCCTTTTGTCTTTGTTTAAGCCTGTTTTGGGATAAAACGGGTTCAAGTGTTGTCTAAACACTCCAAATTCATCCCGAACTCTTGCAATTAGTTAAATGCATTGGATTGTCACATATTATGATCCTAAAAACAGTAACAAAGCTGTTTACTGCTTCGAATCGATGTTTTCTCGGTTTTAGCCTGTTTCGGGACAAACTGGGTAAAAGTGGTGTCTAAACACTCCAAATTCAACCTAAACTTTTATAGTTAGTCAAATGCATTGGATTGTTACATATTTTGACCCTAGAAAGAGTTACATAGCTGTTTACTGCTTCGAATCAATGTTTTCTCTCGTTTTTAGCCTGTTTTCTCGGTTTAAGCCTGTTTTGGGATAAAACGGGTTTAAGTGTTGTCTAAACACTCCAAATTCATCCCGAACTCTTGCATTTAGTTAAATTCATTGGATGTCCCACATTCTGACCCTAGAAACAGTAACAAAGCTGTTTACTGCTTTGAATCAATGTTTTCTCGGTTTTAGCCTGTTTCGAGACAAAATGGGTAAAAGTGGTGTCTAAACACTCCAAATTCAACGCGAACTGTTATAATTAGTCAAACGCATTGGATTGTTACATATTTTTACCCTAGAAAGAGTTACATAGCTGTTTACTGCTTCGAATCAATGTTTTCTCTCGGTTTTAGCCTATTTTCTCGGTTTAAGCCTGTTTTGGGATAAAACGGGTTTAAGTGTTGTCTAAACACTCCAAATTCATCCCGAACTCTTACAATTAGTCAAATGCATTTGATTGTCACATATTCTGATCCTAAAAACAGTAACAAAGCTGTTTACTGCTTCGAATCGATGTTTCTCGGTTTTAGCCTGTTTCGGGACAAAATGGGTAAAAGTGGTGTCTAAACACTCCAAATTCAACCTAAACTTTTATAGTTAGTCAAATGCATTGGATTGTTACATATTTTGACCCTAGAAAGAGTTACATAGCTGTTTACTGCTTCAAATCAATGTTTTCTCACGGTTTTAGCCTGTTTTCTCGGTTTAAGCCTGTTTTGGGATAAAACGGGTTTAAGTGTTTTCTAAACACTCCAAATTTATCCCGAACTCTTACAATTAGTCAAATGCATTAAATTGTCACACATTCTGACCCTAGAAACAGTAACAAAGCTGTTTACTGCTTCGAATCAATGTTTTATCGGTTTTAGCCTGTTTCGGGACAAAATGGGTAAAAGCGGTGTCTAAACACTCCAAATTCAACCCGAACTCGTATAATTAGTCAAATGCATTGGATTGTTACATATTTTGACCCTAGAAAGAGTAACATAGCTGTGTACTGCTTCGAATCAATGTTTTCTCGCGGTTTTAGCCTTTTTTCTTTGTTTAAGCCTGTTTTGGGATAAAACGGGTTCAAGTGTTGTCTAAACACTCCAAATTCATCCCGAACTCTTGCAATTAGTTAAATGCATTGGATTGTCACATATTATGATCCTAAAAACAGTAACAAAGCTGTTTACTGCTTCGAATCGATGTTTTCTCGGTTTTAGCCTGTTTCGGGACAAAATGGGTAAAAGTGGTGTCTAAACACTCCAAATTCAACGTAAACTTTTATAGTTAGTCAAATGCATTGGATTGTTACATATTTTGACCCTAAAAAGAGTTACATAGCTGTTTACTGCTTCGAATCAATGTTTTCTCTCGGTTTTAGCCTGTTTTCTCGGTTTAAGCCTGTTTTCTCGGTTTAAGCCTGTTTTGGGATAAAACGGGTTTAAGTGTTGTCTAAACACTCTAAATGGATCGTGAACTCTTACAATTAGTCAAATGTATTAAATTGTCACACATTCTGACCCTAGAAACAGTAACAAAGCTGTTTACTGCTTCGAATCAATGTTTTATCGGTTTTAGCCTGTTTTGGGACAAAATGGGTAAAAGCGGTGTCTAAACACTCCAAATACAACCCGAACTCGTATAATTAGTCAAATGCATTGGATTGTTACATATTTTGACCCTAGAAAGAGTAACATAGCTGTGTACTGCTTCGAATCAATGTTTTCTCGCGGTTTTAGCCTGCTTTCTTGGTTTAATCCTGTTTTGGGATAAAACGGGTTTAAGTGTTGTCTAAACACTCTAAATTGATCGTGAACTCTTACAATTAGTCAAATGTATTAAATTGTCACACATTCTGACGCTAGAAACAGTAACAAAGCTGTTTACTGCTTGGAATCAATGTTTTATCTGTTTTAGCCTGTTTCGGGACAAAATGGGTAAAAGTGGTGGCTAAACACTCCAAATTCAACCCGACCTCTTATAATTAGCAAACGCATTGGATTGTTACATATTTTGACCCTAGAAAGAGTAACATAGCTGTGTACTGCTTCGAATCAATGTTTTCTCTCGGTTTTAGCCTGCTTTCTTGGTTTAATCCTATTTTGGGATAAAACGGGTTTAAGTGTTGTCTAAACACTCTAAATTGATCGTGAACTCTTACAATTAGTCAAATGTATTAAATTGTCACACATTCTGACGCTAGAAACAGTAACAAAGCTGTTTACTGCTTCGAATCAATGTTTTATCGGTTTTAGCCTGTTTCGGGACAAAATGGGTAAAAGCGGTGTCTAAACACTCCAAATACAACCCGAACTCGTATAATTAGTCAAATGCATTGGATTGTTACAAATTTTGACCCTAGAAAAAGTAACATAGCTGTGTACTGCTTCGAATCAATGTTTTCTCGCGGTTTTACCCTTTTTTTTTTGTTTAAGCCTGTTTTGGGATAAAACGGGTTCAAGTGTTGTCTAAACACTCCAAATTCATCCCGAACTCTTGCATTTAGTTAAATGCATTAGATGTCCCACATTCTGACCCTAGAAACAGTAACAAAGCTGTTTACTGCTTCGAATCAATGTTTTCTCGGTTTTAGCCAGTTTCGAGACAAAATGGGTAAAAGTGGTGTCTAAACACTCCAAATTCAACGCGAACTGTTATAATTAGTCAAACGCATTGGATTGTTACATATTTTGACCCTAGAAAGAGTTACATAGCTGTTTACTGCTTCGAATCAATGTTCTCTCTCAGTTTTAGCCTGTTTTCTCGGTTTAAGCCTGTTTTGGGATAAAACGGGTTTAAGTGTTGTCTAAACACTCCAAATTCATCCCGAACTCTTACATTTAGTCAAATGCATTGGATTGTCACATATTCTGATCCTAAAAACAGTAACAAAGCTGTTTACTGCTTCGAATCGATGTTTTCTCGGTTTTAGCCTGTTTCGGGACAAAATGGGTAAAAGTGGTGGCTAAACACTCCAAATTCAACCCGAACTCTTATAATTAGTCAAATGCATTGGATTGTTACATATTTTGACCCTAGAAAGAGTTACATAGCTGTTTACTGCTTCGAATCAATGTTTTCTCACGGTTTTAGCCTGTTTTCTCGGTTTAAGCCTGTTTTGGGATAAAACGGGTTTAAGTGTTGTCTAAACACTCCAAATTCATCCCGAACTCTTACAATTAGTCAAATGCATTGGACTGTCACATATTCTGATCCTAAAACAGTAAAAAAGCTGTTTACTGCTTCGAATCGATGTTTTCTCGGTTTTAGCCTGTTTCAGGACAAAATGGGTAAAAGTGGTGGCTAAACACTCCAAATTCAACCCAAACTCGTATAATTAGTCAAATGCATTGGATTGTTACATATTTTGACCCTAGAAAGAGTAACATAGCTGTGTACTGCTTCGAATCAATGTTTTCTCGCGGTTTTAGCCTTTTTTCTTTGTTTAAGCCTGTTTTGGGATAAAACGGGTTCAAGTGTTGTCTAAACACTCCAAATTATTCCTGAACTCTTGCAATTAGTTAAATGCATTGGATTGTCACATATTCTGATCCTAAAAACAGTAACAAAGCTGTTTACTGCTTCGAATCAATGTTTTATCGGTTTTAGCCTGTTTCGGGACAAAATGGGTAAAAGCGGTGTCTAAACACTCCAAATTCAACCCGAACTCGTATAATTAGTCAAATGCATTGGATTGTTACATATTTTGACCCTAGAAAGAGTAACATATCTGTGTACTGCTTCGAATCAATGTTTTCTCGCGGTTTTAGCCTTTTGTCTTTGTTTAAGCCTGTTTTGGGATAAAACGGGTTCAAGTGTTGTCTAAACACTCCAAATTCATCCCGAACTCTTGCAATTAGTTAAATGCATTGGATTGTCACATATTATGATCCTAAAAACAGTAACAAAGCTGTTTACTGCTTCGAATCGATGTTTTCTTGGTTTTAGCCTGTTTCGGGACAAACTGGGTAAAAGTGGTGTCTAAACACTCCAAATTCAACCTAAACTTTTATAGTTAGTCAAATTCATTGGATTGTTACATATTTTGACCCTAGAAAGAGTTACATAGCTGTTTACAGCTTCGAATCAATGTTTTCTCTCAGTCTTAGCCTGTTTTCTCGGTTTAAGCCTGTTTTGGGATAAAACGGGTTTAAGTGTTGTCTAAACACTCCAAATTCATCCCGAACTCTTACAGTTAGTCAAATGCATTGGATTGTCAAATAATCTGATCCTAAAAACAGTAACAAAGCTGTTTACTGCTTCGAATCAATGTTTTCTCGGTTTTAGCCTGTTTCGGGACAAAATGGGTAAAAGTGGTGTCTAAACACTCCAAATTCAACCCGAACTCTTATAATTAGTCAAATGCATTGGATTGTTACATATTTTGACCTTAGAAATAGTTACATAGCTGTTTACGACATTGAATCATTGTTTTCTCTCGGTTTTAGTCTCTTTTCTCGGTTTAAGCCTGTTTTGGGATAAAACGTGTTTAAGTGTTTTCTAAACACTCCAAATTTATCCCGAACTCTTACAATTAGTCAAATGCATTAAATTGTCACACATTCTGACCCTAGAAACAGTAACAAAGCTGTTTACTGCTTCGAATCAATGTTTTATCGGTTTTAGCCTGTTTCGGGACAAAATGGATAAAAGCGGTGTCTAAACACTCCAAATTCAACCCGAACTCGTATAATTAGTCAAATGCATTGGATTGTTACACATTTTGACCCTAGAAAGAGTAACATAGCTGTGTACTGCTTTGAATCAATGTTTTCTCGCGGTTTTAGCCTTTTGTCTTTGTTTAAGCCTGTTTTGGGATAAAACGGGTTCAAGTGTTGTCTAAACACTCCAAATTCATCCCGAACTCTTGCAATTAGTTAAATGCATTGGATTGTCACATATTATGATCCTAAAAACAGTAACAAAGCTGTTTACTGCTTCGAATCGATGTTTTCTCGGTTTTAGCCTGTTTCGGGACAAACTGGGTAAAAGTGGTGTCTAAACAGTCCAGATTCAACCTAAACTTTTATAGTTAGTCAAATGCATTGGATTGTTACATATTTTGACCCTAGAAAGAGTTACATAGCTGTTTACTGCTTCGAATCAATGTTTTCTCTCGTTTTTAGCCTGTTTTCTCGGTTTAAGCCTGTTTTGGGATAAAACGGGTTTAAGTGTTGTCTAAACACTCCAAATTCATCCCGAACTCTTGCATTTAGTTAAATGCATTGGATTGTCACATATTATGATCCTAAAAACAGTAACAAAGCTGTTTACTGCTTCGAATCAATGTTTTCTCGGTTTTAGCCTGTTTCGAGACAAAATGGGTAAAAGTGGTGTCTAAACACTCCAAATTCAACGCGAACTGTTATAATTAGTCAAACGCATTGGATTGTTACATATTTTGACCCTAGAAAGAGTTACATAGCTGTTTACTGCTTCGAATCATTGTTTTCTCTCGGTTTTAGCCTATTTTCTCGGTTTAAGCCTGTTTTGGGATAAAACGGGTTTAAGTGTTGTCTAAACACTCCAAATTCATCCCGAACTCTTACAATTAGTCAAATGCATTGGATTGTCACATATTCTGATCCTAAAAACAGTAACAAAGCTGTTTACTGCTTCGAATCGATGTTTCTCGGTTTTAGCCTGTTTCGGGACAAAATGGGTAAAAGTGGTGTCTAAACACTCCAAATTCAACCTAAACTTTTATAGTTAGTCAAATGCATTGGATTGTTACATATTTTGACCCTAGAAAGAGTTACATAGCTGTTTACAGCTTCGAATCAATGTTTTCTCTCAGTCTTAGCCTGTTTTCTCGGTTTAAGCCTGTTTTGGGATAAAACGGGTTTAAGTGTTGTCTAAACACTCCAAATTCATCCCGAACTCTTACAGTTAGTCAAATGCATTGGATTGTCAAATAATCTGATCCTAAAAACAGTAACAAAGCTGTTTACTGCTTCGAATCAATTTTTTCTCGGTTTTAGTCTGTTTCGGGACAAAATGGGTAAAAGTGGTGTCTAAACACTCCAAATTCAACCCGAACTCTTATAATTAGTCAAATGCATTGGATTGTTACATATTTTGACCCTAGAAATAGTTACATAGCTGTTTACTGCTTCGAATCAATGTTTTCTCACGGTTTTAGCCTGTTTTCTCGGTTTAAGCCTGTTTTGGGATAAAACGGGTTTAAGTGTTGTCTAAACACTCCAAATTCATCCCGAACTCTTACAATTAGTCAAATGCATTAAATTGTCACACATTCTGACCCTAGAAACAGTAACAAAGTTTTTTACTGCTTCGAATCAATGTTTTATCGGTTTTAGCCTGTTTCGGGACAAAATGGGTAAAAGCGGTGTCTAAACACTCCAAATTCAACCCGAACTCGTATAATTAGTCAAATGCATTGGATTGTTACATATTTTGACCCTAGAAAGAGTAACATAGCTATGTACTGCTTCGAATCAATGTTTTCTCGCGGTTTTAGCCTTTTTTCTTTGTTTAAGCCTGTTTTGGGATAAAACGGGTTCAAGTGTTGTCTAAACACTCCAAATTCATCCTGAACTCTTGCAATTAGTTAAATGCATTGGATTGTCACATATTATGATCCTAAAAACAGTAACAAAGCTGTTTACTGCTTCGAATCGATGTTTTCTCGGTTTTAGCCTGTTTCGGGACAAAATGGGTAAAAGTGGTGTCTAAACACTCCAAATTCAACCTAAACTTTTATAGTTAGTCAAATGCATTGGATTGTTACATATTTTGACCCTAAAAAGAGTTACATAGCTGTTTACTGCTTCGAATCAATGTTTTCTCTAGGTTTTAGCCTGTTTTCTCGGTTTAAGCCTGTTTTCTCGGTTTAAGCCTGTTTTGGGATAAAACGGGTTTAAGTGTTGTCTAAACACTCTAAATTGATCGTGAACTCTTACAATTAGTCAAATGTATTAAATTGTCACACATTCTGACGCTAGAAACAGTAACAAAGCTGTTTACTGCTTCGAATCAATGTTTTATCGGTTTTAGCCTGTTTCGGGACAAAATGGGTAAAAGCGGTGTCTAAACACTCCAAATACAACCCGAACTCGTATAATTAGTCAAATGCATTGGATTGTTACATATTTTGACCCTAGAAAGAGTAACATAGCTGTGTACTGCTTCGAATCAATGTTTTCTCGCGGTTTTAGCCTGCTTTCTTGGTTTAATCCTGTTTTGGGATAAAACGGGTTTAAGTGTTGTCTAAACACTCTAAATTGATCGTGAACTCTTACAATTAGTCAAATGTATTAAATTGTCACACATTCTGACGCTAGAAACAGTAACAAAGCTGTTTACTGCTTCGAATCAATGTTTTATCGGTTTTAGCCTGTTTCGGGACAAAATGGGTAAAAGTGGTGGCTAAACACTCCAAATTCAACCCGACCTCTTATAATTAGCAAACGCATTGGATTGTTACATATTTTGACCCTAGAAAGAGTAACATAGCTGTGTACTGCTTCGAATCAATGTTTTCTCTCGGTTTTAGCCTGCTTTCTTGGTTTAATCCTATTTTGGGATAAAACGGGTTTAAGTGTTGTCTAAACACTCTAAATTGATCGTGAACTCTTACAATTAGTCAAATGTATTAAATTGTCACACATTCTGACGCTAGAAACAGTAACAAAGCTGTTTACTGCTTCGAATCAATGTTTTATCGGTTTTAGCCTGTTTCGGGACAAAATGGGTAAAAGCGGTGTCTAAACACTCCAAATACAACCCGAACTCGTATAATTAGTCAAATGCATTGGATTGTTACATATTTTGACCCTAGAAAGAGTAACATAGCTGTGTACTGCTTCGAATCAATGTTTTCTCGCGGTTTTACCCTTTTTTTTTTGTTTAAGCCTGTTTTGGGATAAAACGGGTTCAAGTGTTGTCTAAACACTCCAAATTCATCCCGAACTCTTGCATTTAGTTAAATGCATTAGATGTCCCACATTCTGACCCTAGAAACAGTAACAAAGCTGTTTACTGCTTCGAATCAATGTTTTCTCGGTTTTAGCCTGTTTCGAGACAAAATGGGTAAAAGTGGTGTCTAAACACTCCAAATTCAACGCGAACTGTTATAATTAGTCAAACGCATTGGATTGTTACATATTTTGACCCTAGAAAGAGTTACATAGCTGTTTACTGCTTCGAATCAATGTTCTCTCTCGGTTTTAGCCTGTTTTCTCGGTTTAAGCCTGTTTTGGGATAAAACGGGTTTAAGTGTTGTCTAAACACTCCAAATTCATCCCGAACTCTTACAATTAGTCAAATGCATTGGATTGTCACATATTCTGATCCTAAAAACAGTAACAAAGCTGTTTACTGCTTCGAATCGATGTTTTCTCGGTTTTAGCCTGTTTCGGGACAAAATGGGTAAAAGTGGTGGCTAAACACTCCAAATTCAACCCGAACTCTTATAATTAGTCAAACGCATTGGATTGTTACATATTTTGACCCTAGAAAGAGTTACATAGCTGTTTACTGCTTCGAATCAATGTTTTCTCACGGTTTTAGCCTGTTTTCTCGGTTTAAGCCTGTTTTGGGATAAAACGGGTTTAAGTGTTGTCTAAACACTCCAAATTCATCCCGAACTCTTACAATTAGTCAAATGCATTGGATTGTCACATATTCTGATCCTAAAACAGTAAAAAAGCTGTTTACTGCTTCGAATCGATGTTTTCTCGGTTTTAGCCTGTTTCGGGACAAAATGGGTAAAAGTGGTGGCTAAACACTCCAAATTCAACCCGAACTCTTATAATTAGTCAAACGCATTGGATTGTTACACATTCTGACCCTAGAAACAGTAACAAAACTGTTTACTGCTTCGAATCAATGTTTTATCGGTTTTAGCCTGTTTCGGGACAAAATGGATAAAAGCAGTGTCTAAACACTCCAAATTCAACCCAAACTCGTATAATTAGTCAAATGCATTGGATTGTTACATATTTTGACCCTAGAAAGAGTAACATAGCTGTATACTGCTTCGAATCAATGATTTCTCGCGGTTTTAGCCTTTTTTCTTTGTTTAAGCCTGTTTTGGGATAAAACGGGTTCAAGTGTTGTCTAAACACTCCAAATTATTCCTGAACTCTTGCAATTAGTTAAATGCATTGGATTGTCACATATTCTAATCCTAAAAACAGTAACAAAGCTGTTTACTGCTTCGAATCAATGTTTTATCGGTTTTAGCCTGTTTCGGGACAAAATGGGTAAAAGCGGTGTCTAAACACTCCAAATTCAACCCGAACTCGTATAATTAGTCAAATGCATTGGATTGTTACATATTTTGACCCTAGAAAGAGTAACATAGCTGTGTACTGCTTCGAATCAATGTTTTCTCGCGGTTTTAGCCTTTTGTCTTTGTTTAAGCCTGTTTTGGGATAAAACGGGTTCAAGTGTTGTCTAAACACTCCAAATTCATCCCGAACTCTTGCAATTAGTTAAATGCATTGGATTGTCAAATATTATGATCCAAAAAACAGTAACAAAGCTGTTTACTGCTTCGAATCGATGTTTTCTTGGTTTTAGCCTGTTTCGGGACAAACTGGGTAAAAGTGGTGTCTAAACACTCCAAATTCAACCTAAACTTTTATAGTTAGTCAAATTCATTGGATTGTTACATATTTTGACCTTAGAAAGAGTTACATAGCTGTTTACAGCTTCGAATCAATGTTTTCTCTCAGTCTTAGCCTGTTTTCTCGGTTTAAGCCTGTTTTGGGATAAAACGGGTTTAAGTGTTGTCTAAACACTCCAAATTCATCCCGAACTCTTACAGTTAGTCAAATGCATTGGATTGTCAAATAATCTGATCCTAAAAACAGTAACAAAGATGTTTACTGCTTCGAATCAATGTTTTCTCGGTTTTAGTCTGTTTCGGGACAAAATGGGTAAAAGTGGTGTCTAAACACTCCAAATTCAACCCGAACTCTTATAATTAGTCAAATGCATTGGATTGTTACATATTTTGACCTTAGAAATAGTTACATAGCTGTTTACGACATTGAATCATTGTTTTCTCTCGGTTTTAGTCTCTTTTCTCGGTTTAAGCCTGTTTTGGGATAAAACGTGTTTAAGTGTTTTCTAAACACTCCAAATTTATCCCGAACTCTTACAATTAGTCAAATGCATTAAATTGTCACACATTCTGACCCTAGAAACAGTAACAAAGCTGTTTACTGCTTCGAATCAATGTTTTATCGGTTTTAGCCTGTTTCGGGAAAAAATGGGTAAAAGCGGTGTCTAAACACTCCAAATTCAACCCGAACTCGTATAATTAGTCAAATGCATTGGATTGTTACATATTTTGACCCTAGAAAGAGTAACATAGCTGTGTACTGCTTCTGACCCTAGAAACAGTAACAAAGCTGTTTACTGCTTCGAATCAATGTTTTATCGGTTTTAGCCTGTTTTGGGACAAAATGGGTAAAAGCGGTGTCTAAACACTCCAAATACAACCCGAACTCGTATAATTAGTCAAATGCATTGGATTGTTACATATTTTGACCCTAGAAAGAGTAACATAGCTGTGTACTGCTTCGAATCAATGTTTTCTCGCGGTTTTAGCCTGCTTTCTTGGTTTAATCCTGTTTTGGGATAAAACGGGTTTAAGTGTTGTCTAAACACTCTAAATTGATCGTGAACTCTTACAATTAGTCAAATGTATTAAATTGTCACACATTCTGACGCTAGAAACAGTAACAAAGCTGTTTACTGCTTCGAATCAATGTTTTATCGGTTTTAGCCTGTTTCGGGACAAAATGGGTAAAAGTGGTGGCTAAACACTCCAAATTCAACCCGACCTCTTATAATTAGCAAACGCATTGGATTGTTACATATTTTGACCCTAGAAAGAGTAACATAGCTGTGTACTGCTTCGAATCAATGTTTTCTCTCGGTTTTAGCCTGCTTTCTTGGTTTAATCCTATTTTGGGATAAAACGGGTTTAAGTGTTGTCTAAACACTCTAAATTGATCGTGAACTCTTACAATTAGTCAAATGTATTAAATTGTCACACATTCTGACGCTAGAAACAGTAACAAAGCTGTTTACTGCTTCGAATCAATGTTTTATCGGTTTTAGCCTGTTTCGGGACAAAATGGGTAAAAGCGGTGTCTAAACACTCCAAATACAACCCGAACTCGTATAATTAGTCAAATGCATTGGATTGTTACATATTTTGACCCTAGAAAGAGTAACATAGCTGTGTACTGCTTCGAATCAATGTTTTCTCGCGGTTTTACCCTTTTTTTTTTGTTTAAGCCTGTTTTGGGATAAAACGGGTTCAAGTGTTGTCTAAACACTCCAAATTCATCCCGAACTCTTGCATTTAGTTAAATGCATTAGATGTCCCACATTCTGACCCTAGAAACAGTAACAAAGCTGTTTACTGCTTCGAATCAATGTTTTCTCGGTTTTAGCCTGTTTCGAGACAAAATGGGTAAAAGTGGTGTCTAAACACTCCAAATTCAACGCGAACTGTTATAATTAGTCAAACGCATTGGATTGTTACATATTTTGACCCTAGAAAGAGTTACATAGCTGTTTACTGCTTCGAATCAATGTTCTCTCTCGGTTTTAGCCTGTTTTCTCGGTTTAAGCCTGTTTTGGGATAAAACGGGTTTAAGTGTTGTCTAAACACTCCAAATTCATCCCGAACTCTTACAATTAGTCAAATGCATTGGATTGTCACATATTCTGATCCTAAAAACAGTAACAAAGCTGTTTACTGCTTCGAATCGATGTTTTCTCGGTTTTAGCCTGTTTCGGGACAAAATGGGTAAAAGTGGTGGCTAAACACTCCAAATTCAACCCGAACTCTTATAATTAGTCAAACGCATTGGATTGTTACATATTTTGACCCTAGAAAGAGTTACATAGCTGTTTACTGCTTCAAATCAATGTTTTCTCACGGTTTTAGCCTTTTGTCTTTGTTTAAGCCTGTTTTGGGATAGAACGGGTTTAAGTGTTGTCTAAACACTCCAAATTCATCCCGAACTCTTACAATTAGTCAAATGCATTGGATTGTCACATATTCTGATCCTAAAACAGTAAAAAAGCTGTTTACTGCTTCGAATCGATGTTTTCTCGGTTTTAGCCTGTTTCGGGACAAAATGGGTAAAAGTGGTGGCTAAACACTCCAAATTCAACCCGAACTCTTATAATTAGTCAAACGCATTGGATTGTTACACATTCTGACCCTAGAAACAGTAACAAAACTGTTTACTGCTTCGAATCAATGTTTTATCGGTTTTAGCCTGTTTCGGGACAAAATGGATAAAAGCAGTGTCTAAACACTCCAAATTCAACCCAAACTCGTATAATTAGTCAAATGCATTGGATTGTTACATATTTTGACCCTAGAAAGAGTAACATAGCTGTATACTGCTTCGAATCAATGTTTTCTCGCGGTTTTAGCCTTTTTTCTTTGTTTAAGCCTGTTTTGGGATAAAACGGGTTCAAGTGTTGTCTAAACACTCCAAATTATTCCTGAACTCTTGCAATTAGTTAAATGCATTGGATTGTCACATATTCTGATCCTAAAAACAGTAACAAAGCTGTTTACTGCTTCGAATCAATGTTTTATCGGTTTTAGCCTGTTTCGGGACAAAATGGGTAAAAGCGGTGTCTAAACACTCCAAATTCAACCCGAACTCGTATAATTAGTCAAATGCATTGGATTGTTACATATTTTGACCCTAGAAAGAGTAACATAGCTGTGTACTGCTTCGAATCAATGTTTTCTCGCGGTTTTAGCCTTTTGTCTTTGTTTAAGCCTGTTTTGGGATAAAACGGGTTCAAGTGTTGTCTAAACACTCCAAATTCATCCCGAACTCTTGCAATTAGTTAAATGCATTGGATTGTCAAATATTATGATCCTAAAAACAGTAACAAAGCTGTTTACTGCTTCGAATCAATGTTTTATCGGTTTTAGCCTGTTTCGGGACAAAATGGGTAAAAGCGGTGTCTAAACACTCCAAATTCAACCCGAACTCGTATAATTAGTCAAATGCATTGGATTGTTACATATTTTGACCCTAGAAAGAGTTACATAGCTGTTTACAGCTTCGAATCAATGTTTTCTCTCAGTCTTAGCCTGTTTTCTCGGTTTAAGCCTGTTTTGGGATAAAACGGGTTTAAGTGTTGTCTAAACACTCCAAATTCATCCCGAACTCTTACAGTTAGTCAAATGCATTGGATTGTCAAATAATCTGATCCTAAAAACAGTAACAAAGCTGTTTACTGCTTCGAATCAATGTTTTCTCGGTTTTAGTCTGTTTCGGGACAAAATGGGTAAAAGTGGTGTCTAAACACTCCAAATTCAACCCGAACTCTTATAATTAGTCAAATGCATTGGATTGTTACATATTTTTACCTTAGAAATAGTTACATAGCTGTTTACGACATTGAATCATTGTTTTCTCTCGGTTTTAGTCTCTTTTCTCGGTTTAAGCCTGTTTTGGGATAAAACGTGTTTAAGTGTTTTCTAAACACTCCAAATTTATCCCGAACTCTTACAATTAGTCAAATGCATTAAATTGTCACACATTCTGACCCTAGAAACAGTAACAAAGCTGTTTACTGCTTCGAATCAATGTTTTATCGGTTTTAGCCTGTTTCGGGAAAAAATGGGTAAAAGCGGTGTCTAAACACTCCAAATTCAACCCGAACTCGTATAATTAGTCAAATGCATTGGATTGTTACATATTTTGACCCTAGAAAGAGTAACATAGCTGTGTACTGCTTCTGACCCTAGAAACAGTAGCAAAGCTGTTTACTGCTTCGAATCAATGTTTTCTCGGTTTTAGCCTGTTTCGAGACAAAATGGGTAAAAGTGGTGTCCAAACACTCCAAATTCAACCTGAACTTTTATAGTTAGTCAAATGCATTGGATTGTTACACATTTTGACTCCAGAAAGAGTAACATAGCTGTTTACAGCTTCGAATCAATGTTTTCTCTCAGTTTTAGCCTGTTTTCTCGGTTTAAGCCTGTTTTGGGATCAAACATGTTTAAGTGTTGTATAAACACTCCAAATTCATCCCGAACTCTTACAATTAATCAAATGCATTTAATTCTCACACATTCTGACCCAAGAAACAGTAACAAAGCTGTTTACTGCTTCGAATCAATGTTTTATCTGTTTTAGCCTGTTTCGGGAGAAAATGGGTAAAAGTGGTATCTAAACACTCCAAATTCAACCCGAACTCTTATAATTAGTCAAATGCATTGGATTGTTACATATTTTGAACCTAGAAAGAGTTACATAGCTGTTTACTGCTTGGAATCAATTTTTTCTCTCGGTTTTAGTCTGTTTTCTCGGTTTAAGCCTGTTTTGGGATAAAACGTGTTTAAGTGTTTTCTAAACACTCCAAATTTATCCCGAACTCTTACAATTAGTCAAATGCATTAAATTGTCACACATTCTGACCCTAGAAACAGTAACAAAGCTGTTTACTGCTTCGAATCAATGTTTTATCGGTTTTAGCCTGTTTCGGGACAAAATGGATAAAAGCGGTGTCTAAACACTCCAAATTCAACCCGAACTCGTATAATTAGTCAAATGCATTGGATTGTTACATATTTTGACCCTAGAAAGAGTAACATCGCTGTGTACTGCTTCGAATCAATGTTTTCTTGCGGTTTTAGCCTTTTGTCTTTGTTTAAGCCTGTTTTGGGATAAAACGGGTTCAAGTGTTGTCTAAACACTCCAAATTCATCCCGAACTCTTGCAATTAGTTAAATGCATTGGATTGTCACATATTATGATCCTAAAAACAGTAACAAAGCTGTTTACTGCTTCGAATCGATGTTTTCTCGGTTTTAGCCTGTTTCGGGACAAACTGGGTAAAAGTGGTGTCTAAACACTCCAAATTCAACCTAAACTTTTATAGTTAGTCAAATGCATTGTATTGTTACATATTTTGACCCTAGAAAGAGTTACATAGCTGTTTACTGCTTCGAATCAATGTTTTCTCTCGTTTTTAGCCTGTTTTCTCGGTTTAAGCCTGTTTTGGGATAAAACGGGTTTAAGTGTTGTCTAAACACTCCAAATTCATCCCGAACTCTTGCATTTAGTTAAATGCATTGGATGTCCCACATTCTGACCCTAGAAACAGTAACAAAGCTGTTTACTGCTTCGAATCAATGTTTTCTCGGTTTTAGCCTGTTTCGAGACAAAATGGGTAAAAGTGGTGTCTAAACACTCCAAATTCAACCCGAACTCTTACAATTAATCAAATGCATTTAATTCTCACACATTCTGACCCAAGAAACAGTAACAAAGCTGTTTACTGCTTCGAATCAATGTTTTATCTGTTTTAGCCTGTTTCGGGAGAAAATGGGTAAAAGTGGTATCTAAACACTCCAAATTCAACCCGAACTCTTATAATTAGTCAAATGCATTGGATTGTTACATATTTTGACCCTAGAAAGAGTTACATAGCTGTTTACTGCTTGGAATCAATTTTTTCTCTCGGTTTTAGTCTGTTTTCTCGGTTTAAGCCTGTTTTGGGATAAAACGTGTTTAAGTGTTTTCTAAACACTCCAAATTTATCCCGAACTCTTACAATTAGTCAAATGCATTAAATTGTCACACATTCTGACCCTAGAAACAGTAACAAAGCTGTTTACTGCTTCGAATCAATGTTTTATCGGTTTTAGCCTGTTTCGGGACAAAATGGATAAAAGCGGTGTCTAAACACTCCAAATTCAACCCGAACTCGTATAATTAGTCAAATGCATTGGATTGTTACATATTTTGACCCTAGAAAGAGTAACATCGCTGTGTACTGCTTCGAATCAATGTTTTCTCGCGGTTTTAGCCTTTTGTCTTTGTTTAAGCCTGTTTTGGGATAAAACGGGTTCAAGTGTTGTCTAAACACTCCAAATTCATCCCGAGCTCTTGCAATTAGTTAAATGCATTGGATTGTCACATATTATGATCCTAAAAACAGTAACAAAGCTGTTTACTGCTTCGAATCGATGTTTTCTCGGTTTTAGCCTGGTTCGGGACATACTGGGTAAAAGTGGTGTCTAAACACTCCAAATTCAACCTAAACTTTTATAGTTAGTCAAATGCATTGGATTGTTACATATTTTGACCCTAGAAAGAGTTACATAGCTGTTTACTGCTTCGAATCAATGTTTTCTCTCGTTTTTAGCCTGTTTTCTCGGTTTAAGCCTGTTTTGGGATAAAACGGGTTTAAGTGTTGTCTAAACACTCCAAATTCATCCCGAACTCTTGCATTTAGTTAAATGCATTGGATGTCCCACATTCTGACCCTAGAAACAGTAACAAAGCTGTTTACTGCTTCGAATCAATGTTTTCTCGGTTTTAGCCTGTTTCGAGACAAAATGGGTAAAAGTGGTGTCTAAACACTCCAAATTCAACGCGAACTGTTATAATTAGTCAAACGCATTGGATTGTTACATATTTTGACCCTAGAAAGAGTTACATAGCTGTTTACTGCTTCGAATCAATGTTTTCTCTCGGTTTTAGCCTATTTTCTCGGTTTAAGCCTGTTTTGGGATAAAATGGGTTTAAGTGTTGTCTAAACACTCCAAATTCATCCCGAACTCTTACAATTAGTCAAATGCATTGGATTGTCACATATTCTGATCCTAAAAACAGTAACAAAGCTGTTTACTGCTTCGAATCGATGTTTCTCGGTTTTAGCCTGTTTCGGGACAAAATGGGTAAAAGTGGTGTCTAAACACTCCAAATTCAACCTAAACTTTTATAGTTAGTCAAATGCATTGGATTGTTACATATTTTGACCCTAGAAAGAGTTACATAGCTGTTTACTGCTTCAAATCAATGTTTTCTCACGGTTTTAGCCTGTTTTCTCGGTTTAAGCCTGTTTTGGGATAAAACGGGTTTAAGTGTTTTCTAAACACTCCAAATTTATCCCGAACTCTTACAATTAGTCAAATGCATTAAATTGTCACACATTCTGACCCTAGAAACAGTAATAAAGCTGTTTACTGCTTCGAATCAATGTTTTATCAGTTTTAGCCTGTTTCGGGACAAAATGGGTAAAAGCGGTGTCTAAACACTCCAAATTCAACCCGAACTCGTATAATTAGTCAAATGCATTGGATTGTTACATATTTTGACCCTAGAAAGAGTAACATAGCTGTGTACTGCTTCGAATCAATGTTTTCTCGCGGTTTTAGCCTTTTTTCTTTGTTTAAGCCTGTTTTGGGATAAAACGGGTTCAAGTGTTGTCTAAACACTCCAAATTCATCCCGAACTCTTGCAATTAGTTAAATGCATTGGATTGTCCCATATTATGATCCTAAAAACAGTAACAAAGCTGTTTACTGCTTCGAATCGATGTTTTCTCGGTTTTAGCCTGTTTCGGGACAAAATGGGTAAAAGTGGTGTCTAAACACTCCAAATTCAACCTAAACTTTTATAGTTAGTCAAATGCATTGGATTGTTACATATTTTGACCCTAAAAAGAGTTACATAGCTGTTTACTGCTTCGAATCAATGTTTTCTCTCGGTTTTAGCCTGTTTTCTCGGTTTAAGCCTGTTTTCTCGGTTTAAGCCTGTTTTGGGATAAAACGGGTTTAAGTGTTGTCTAAACACTCTAAATTGATCGTGAACTCTTACAATTAGTCAAATGTATTAAATTGTCACACATTCTGACGCTAGAAACAGTAACAAAGCTGTTTACTGCTTCGAATCAATGTTTTATCGGTTTTAGCCTGTTTCGGGACAAAATGGGTAAAAGCGGTGTCTAAACACTCCAAATACAACCCGAACTCGTATAATTAGTCAAATGCATTGGATTGTTACATATTTTGACCCTAGAAAGAGTAACATAGCTGTGTACTGCTTCGAATCAATGTTTTCTCGCGGTTTTAGCCTGCTTTCTTGGTTTAATCCTGTTTTGGGATAAAACGGGTTTAAGTGTTGTCTAAACACTCTAAATTGATCGTGAACTCTTACAATTAGTCAAATGTATTAAATTGTCACACATTCTGACGCTAGAAACAGTAACAAAGCTGTTTACTTCTTCGAATCAATGTTTTATCGGTTTTAGCCTGTTTCGGGACAAAATGGGTAAAAGTGGTGGCTAAACACTCCAAATTCAACCCGACCTCTTATAATTAGCAAACGCATTGGATTGTTACATATTTTGACCCTAGAAAGAGTAACATAGCTGTGTACTGCTTCGAATCAATGTTTTCTCTCGGTTTTAGCCTGCTTTCTTGGTTTAATCCTATTTTGGGATAAAACGGGTTTAAGTGTTGTCTAAACACTCTAAATTGATCGTGAACTCTTACAATTAGTCAAATGTATTAAATTGTCACACATTCTGACGCTAGAAACAGTAACAAAGCTGTTTACTGCTTCGAATCAATGTTTTATCGGTTTTAGCCTGTTTCGGGACAAAATGGGTAAAAGCGGTGTCTAAACACTCCAAATACAACCCGAACTCGTATAATTAGTCAAATGCATTGGATTGTTACATATTTTGACCCTAGAAAGAGTAACATAGCTGTGTACTGCTTCGAATCAATGTTTTCTCGCGGTTTTACCCTTTTTTTTTTGTTTAAGCCTGTTTTGGGATAAAACGGGTTCAAGTGTAGTCTAAACACTCCAAATTCATCCCGAACTCTTGCATTTAGTTAAATGCATTAGATGTCCCACATTCTGACCCTAGAAACAGTAACAAAGCTGTTTACTGCTTCGAATCAATGTTTTCTCGGTTTTAGCCTGTTTCGAGACAAAATGGGTAAAAGTGGTGTCTAAACACTCCTAATTCAACGCGAACTGTTATAATTAGTCAAACGCATTGGATTGTTACATATTTTGACCCTAGAAAGAGTTACATAGCTGTTTACTGCTTCGAATCAATGTTCTCTCTCGGTTTTAGCCTGTTTTCTCGGTTTAAGCCTGTTTTGGGATAAAACGGGTTTAAGTGTTGTCTAAACACTCCAAATTCATCCCGAACTCTTACAATTAGTCAAATGCATTGGATTGTCACATATTCTGATCCTAAAAACTGTAACAAAGCTGTTTACTGCTTCCAATCGATGTTTTATCGGTTTTAGCCTGTTTCGGGACAAAATGGGTAAAAGTGGTGGCTAAACACTCCAAATTCAACCCGAACTCTTATAATTAGTCAAACGCATTGGATTGTTACATATTTTGACCCTAGAAAGAGTTACATAGCTGTTTACTGCTTCGAATCAATGTTTTCTCACGGTTTTAGCCTGTTTTCTCGGTTTAAGCCTGTTTTGGGATAAAACGGGTTTAAGTGTTGTCTAAACACTCCAAATTCATCCCGAACTCTTACAATTAGTCAAATGCATTGGATTGTCACATATTCTGATCCTAAAACAGTAAAAAAGCTGTTTACTGCTTCGAATCGATGTTTTCTCGGTTTTAGACTGTTTCGGGACAAAATGGGTAAAAGTGGTGGCTAAACACTCCAAATTCAACCCGAACTCTTATAATTAGTCAAACGCATTGGATTGTTACACATTCTGACCCTAGAAACAGTAACAAAACTGTTTACTGCTTCGAATCAATGTTTTATCGGTTTTAGCCTGTTTCGGGACAAAAAGGATAAAAGCAGTGTCTAAACACTCCAAATTCAACCCAAACTCGTATAATTAGTCAAATGCATTGGATTGTTACATATTTTGACCCTAGAAAGAGTAACATAGCTGTGTACTGCTTCGAATCAATGTTTTCTCGCGGTTTTAGCCTTTTTTCTTTGTTTAAGCCTGTTTTGGGATAAAACGGGTTCAAGTGTTGTCTAAACACTCCAAATTATTCCTGAACTCTTGCAATTAGTTAAATGCATTGGATTGTCACATATTCTGATCCTAAAAACAGTAACAAAGCTGTTTACTGCTTCGAATCAATGTTTTATCGGTTTTAGCCTGTTTCGGTACAAAATGGGTAAAAGCGGTGTCTAAACACTCCAAATTCAACCCGAACTCGTATAATTAGTCAAATGCATTGGATTGTTACATATTTTGACCCTAGAAAGAGTAACATAGCTGTGTACTGCTTCGAATCAATGTTTTCTCGCGGTTTTAGCCTTTTGTCTTTGTTTAAGCCTGTTTTGGGATAAAACGGGTTCAAGTGTTGTCTAAACACTTCAAATTCATCCCGAACTCTTGCATTTAGTTAAATGCATTGGATGTCCCACATTCTGACCCTAGAAACAGTAACAAAGCTGTTTACTGCTTCGAATCAATGTTTTCTCGGTTTTAGCCTGTTTCGAGACAAAATGGGTAAAAGTGGTGTCTAAACACTCCAAATTCAACGCGAACTGTTATAATTAGTCAAACGCATTGGATTGTTACATATTTTGACCATAGAAAGAGTTACATAGCTGTTTACTGCTTCGAATCAATGTTTTCTCTCGGTTTTAGCCTGTTTTCTCGGTTTAAGCCTGTTTTGGGATAAAACGGGTTTAAGTGTTGTCTAAACACTCCAAATTCATCCCGAACTCTTACAATTAGTCAAATGCATTGGATTGTCACATATTCTGATCCTAAAAACAGTAACAAAGCTGTTTACTGCTTCGAATCGATGTTTCTCGGTTTTAGCCTGTTTTGGGACAAAATGGGTAAAAGTGGTGTCTAAACATTCCAAATTCAACCTAAACTTTTATAGTTAGTCAAATGCATTGGATTGTTACATAATTTGACCCTAGAAAGAGTTACATAGCTGTTTACTGCTTCAAATCAATGTTTTCTCACGGTTTTAGCCTGTTTTCTCGGTTTAAGCCTGTTTTGGGATAAAACGGGTTTAAGTGTTTTCTAAACACTCCAAATTTATCCCGAACTCTTACAATTAGTCAAATGCATTAAATTGTCACACATTCTGACCCTAGAAACAGGAACAAAGCTGTTTACTGCTTCGAATCAATGTTTTATCGGTTTTAGCCTGTTTCGGGAAAAAATGGGTAAAAGCGGTGTCTAAACACTCCAAATTCAACCCGAACTCGTATAATTAGTCAAATGCATTGGATTGTTATATATTTTGACCCTAGAAAGAGTAACATAGCTGTGTACTGCTTCTGACCCTAGAAACAGTAACAAAGCTGTTTACTGCTTCGAATCAATGTTTTCTCGGTTTTAGCCTGTTTCGAGACAAAATGGGTAAAAGTGGTGTCCAAACACTCCAAATTCAACCTGAACTTTTATAGTTAGTCAAATGCATTGGATTGTTACATATTTTGACTCCAGAAAGAGTAACATAGCTGTTTACAGCTTCGAATCAATGTTTTCTCTCAGTTTTAGCCTGTTTTCTCGGTTTAAGCCTGTTTTGGGATCAAACATGTTTAAGTGTTGTATAAACACTCCAAATTCATCCCGAACTCTTACAATTAATCAAATGCATTTAATTCTCATACATTCTGACCCAAGAAACAGTAACAAAGCTGTTTACTGCTTCGAATCAATGTTTTATCTGTTTTAGCCTGTTTCGGGAGAAAATGGGTAAAAGTGGTATCTAAACACTCCAAATTTAACCCGAACTCTTATAATTAGTCAAATGCATTGGATTGTTACATATTTTGACCCTAGAAAGAGTTACATAGCTGTTTACTGCTTGGAATCAATTTTTTCTCTCGGTTTTAGTCTGTTTTCTCGGTTTAAGCCTGTTTTGGGATAAAACGTGTTTAAGTGTTTTCTAAACACTCCAAATTTATCCCGAACTCTTACAATTAGTCAAATGCATTAAATTGTCACACATTCTGACCCTAGAAACAGTAACAAAGCTGTTTACTGCTTCGAATCGATGTTTTCTCGGTTTTAACCTGTTTCGGGACAAAATGGGTAAAAGCGGTGTCTAAACACTCCAAATTCAACCCGAACTCGTATAATTAGTCAAATGCATTGGATTGTTATATATTTTGACCCTAGAAAGAGTTACATAGCTGTTTACTGCTTCGAATCAATGTTTTCCCTCGGTTTTAGCCTGTTTTCTCGGTTTAAGCCTGTTTTGGGATAAAACGGGTTTAAGTGTTGTCTAAACACTCCAAATTCATCCCGAACTCTTACAATTAGTCAAATGCATTGGATTGTCACATATTCTGATCCTAAAAACAGTAACAAAGCTGTTTACTGCTTCGAATCGATGTTTTCTCGGTTTAGCCTGTTTCGGGACAAAATGGGTAAAAGTGATGTCTAAACACTCCAAATTCAACCTAAACTTTTATAGTTAGTCAAATGCATTGGATTGTTACATATTTTGACCCTAGAAAGAGTTACATAGCTGTTTACTATTGATCGAGGACTTGATAATAAGGTCGTCCGTACGAACATCCGTACAAGCGTCCGTACAGGCCAGGTCGTTAGGCCATTAGGCCATAAGGGAAATAAGAATGAGATGAGCTGCAATGGCCTTATAAGAAAGAAGCCCATGAGGGAGAAGGATCTAGAAGGAATGAAATATCTCCCATGGATAGAGAGTCACGTGTGCCTTCAGTTGGTGAAGCTTGGCGAGTCAAACAAGGGAATGGCATGTCGCTTTCACCATTAAGAATGATCACGACATGCCCAAGCAAGTGGCTAATCTTCTTCCTTTTGTATCCAACGGCTATGTTCTCTTCGCCTATATATTAGGCCATGTAACAACATAAGAACTATTCTGATTTAAGCATTCTATCCTTCATTCTCTCTTTTCTTATTCTACCTTAGTAGTTCTGCAATTCTAACATGGTATCAGAACTAGGTTTCTGTCCTTGACAAAACCAACTCCATTCTCTAAATCTCTAAGTCTTGATTCTCCATTCTTGTTGTTCGCTTTCTATTCTCTTTCATATTACCCACCGGTCAAAAACTTTACCCGGCGGTCAATAGCATACTACCATGGAGAACACCAAACCGCTTGTTCTTCCTACTGTCCTGAAGGGAGGCAACTACCTCCTGTGGTCAAGAACCACGAAAACCGCGTTGTGTGGCCGCGGACTTTGGAGCCACATCGAAGGTGGAAAAGCTCCAAAGAAAGTCACTCAAGAAGATGGAAATGAAACCATCAAAGAAGATGAAGAAGAGGCCAAGCTTCAAGAAGAGGCTAAGTGGTTCCAAGAAGACCAAACTGTCCTCTCCATACTTCAAAACTCTCTTGAGGCTCCCATATTAGAAGCCTATTCGTACTGTGAGACAGCTAGCGAATTATGGGAGACACTTAAGAATGTTTTCGGCAATATCTCCAACCTCACCCGAGTCTTTGAAGTAAAGAAGTCTATCAATGACCTGAGTCAAGAGGATATGGAGTTTAACAAACACTTTGGGAAGTTTAGGTCACTTTGGGCTGAATTTGAGATGCTCCTGCCAAACACCATGGACCCGGCCATACTCAACGAGAGAAGGGAACAAGACAAGGTCTTCGCCCTGCTCCTCACCCTCAACACTACCTTCAACGACCTCATAAAGCACATCCTAAGGTCAGACAAGCTCCCAAGCCTTGATGATGTGTGTGCACAGATACAAAAAGAACAAGGCTCTCTCGGCTTGTTTAGCGGTAAGGGGGAGCTAGTCACGGCCAACAAAGGAGTCTTCAAGCAAAAGGATTGGAAGCCAAAGGGAGGATTTGAGCATTGTAAGAGGAAAACCACACTAAGGAGAAATGTTGGTTTCTACACCCTCACTTGCGCCCAAGTCACCATCACAAAGATCCGAGAGCCAACATGACTCACACCAAGGACGAACAAGTCCAGACCGGCAGTTCCTCGAAGAACGGTGAAGAGGTGGCTTCCGGAGACTATGTGAGGAAATCTGACTTGGAGGCCTTCTTTAAGTCCTTGGCTCTCAAGGAGTCAAGTGGTAAAACTTTTTCTACCCTAAAGCTTAATAACTCCCTAGTAGTATTGATCAAGGTGACCGTACGGACAAGGTGACCGTACGGACATAGGACCGTACCGTACGGACACCGTACCACACTCAATGTCACATGGGCCAAAATAACGAGACAAGAGGAGTGTGTGTGTGCTCGGCCCATACAAGAGGTCTAGAATCATCTATTCTAGCCGTTGGAGTGAGAAGAGGAAGAAGTCGCATGTTCTCTTAAGCCAACGGATGGGTCACTATCACCTTGGTCGCATACACCTCTCTCCTAATGTCACTATCACTTGTTTCTATTCTTGTCTTAGGAAGGTTGCCCTACTTCTAGTGTCTATTTAAAGGTTGTAAGACAACAATTGTACTATTCTATTCTAGTGGAACCGATTCTTATTCTTCTTATTCTATTTGTTCACCGAATCTCTCTATCTCAACTCTTCTAAACTCTCAAGTCTTTCGCTAATTCTAACATGGTATCAGAGCAAGGTTGTTGTTCTTGACAATCTAGTTCCACTATTCTCTTATTCTCTAACTCGCCTTACTCTACCTCTCATCCTTACCGTTCTTATTCTCCGGGTAAACGCTTTATCCAACGGTCCATAGCATCCAAGCCATGGAAAACGCTAAACCTCTTGTTACACCGGTTGTTCTTAAGGGAACAAACTACTTTCTGTGGACAAGAACCACAAGAACCGCCCTTGGAGGTCGTGGCCTTTGGAGTCATGTCACAACCGACTATGTTTCAAAGCAAAACCTCAAAGGAGAAGATGAAGGCGCTTCTGAAGGGGAAGTAGAGGAAGAAAACGAGAGAAAGGCCAAGTGGTTTCAAGAAGACCAAGTGGTCCTGTCTGTTCTCCAGAACTCCCTAGATACGCCAATCCTTGAAGCCTACTCCTACTGCGAGACGGCCAAGGAGCTTTGGGAAACGCTTAAAAGCGTGTATGGTAATGTCTCGAACTTGACTCGAGTCTTTGAAGTTAAGAGAGCCATCAACAGTCTGAGCCAAGATGACTTGGAGTTTACTAAGCACCTTGGTAAGTTCAGGGCCCTTTGGTCGGAGCTTGAGGCCTTACGGCCAAGTTCCCTAGATCCGACGGTTCTTAATGAGAGGAAAGAGCAAGACAAGATCTTTGGTGTCCTACTCACACTCAACCCAGCCTTTAACGACCTCATGAAGCACATTCTAAGAGGAGACAAGCTTCCTAGCTTTGAAGAAGTGTGTTCCCAAGTTCAAAAGGAACAAGGCTCACTCGATCTATTTAGTGGTAAGGGGGAGCTAATCACGACAAATAAGGGCGTGTACAAGCAGGAAGAAAGGAAGGTGTGGGTGTGTGACCACTGCAAGAAGAAGGGTCACATGAAGGACAAATGCTGGATACTTCACCCCCATCTTAAACCAGCAAAGTTCAAAGCAAATCTCTCCAAGGAAGCGGTAGGTGAAAAAGGGGCCGGGCCATCAAGGCAAGGAGAAGAAACGGCCATGACTGCGTCCTATGGAGAGGTGGTGAGGAAGTCTGATATAGAGGCCCTTATTCGTTCCATTGCCTCACTCAAAGAATCCGGTAACTCGTTTCTTGCTTCTAAACCAAGTAGGTCTCTTGTTGTTGACTCGGGTGCTTCTCACCACATGATCAGTAACCCTAGTCTAATTAACAACATAAAACCGGCTTTAGGGAGTGTTATTATTGCTAATGGAGAACACATACCTGTGAAAGGAGTAGGGGACTTGAAATTGTTTGATAAATACTCAAAAGCTTTCTTTATGCCTACCTTCACTTCTAATCTTTTATCGGTTAAGAGGGCCACTAATGATTTGAATTGCTATGCTATCTTCGGTCCTAATAGTGTTCATTTTCAGGATATTGAGACTGGGAAAGTTCTTGGAGAAGAACAAGGGAGTGGAGATCTCTATGTCCTAGAGAAAACTTCACCAAACTTAGATACATCTATTAAATCTTGTTTTGTTGTTAATTCGAATATGGTGTGGCATGCTAGGCTAGGTCATCCACATTCTCGTGCACTTGGTTTAATGTTTCCTAGTGTTTCTTTTGATAACTCAAGTTGTGAGTCTTGTATCCTTGGAAAACATTGCAAGTCTATTTTTCCAAAGTCAACTACTATTTATGAACATTGCTTTGATTTAGTTCATTCGGATGTATGGACATCACCATGCCTATCTAGGGATAATAACAAGTATTTTGTGACATTTATTGATGAAAAATCGAAATATACTTGGGTCACACTATTACCATCTAAAGATAGGGTGTTTGATGCCTTTGTTAATTTTCAAAATTATGTTACTAATCACTTCAATGCTAAAATTAAGGTGCTAAGGTCGGATAATGGTGGGGAATACACAAGTCACAAGTTCAAAGAACATCTCTCTAGGCATGGTATTCTCCAACAAACTAGTTGTCCCTATACACCCCAACAAAATGGTGTGGCCGAAAGGAAGAACCGACACCTCATGGAAGTTGCGCGATCAATGATGTTCCACTCACATGTTACAAAGAGATATTGGGGGGATGCTGTGATGACCGCATGTTACTTGATCAACCGGATACCAACCAAAGTTCTAAATGATCTGTCACCATTTGAGGTATTAAACAAATTTAAACCATCTCTTGATCACTTACGCGTCTTTGGTTGTGTTTGCTTTGTGTTAGTGCTTGGAGAGCAGCGAAGCAAACTGGATGCGAAAAGCACAAAGTGTATGTTCATCGGTTATTCAACGACTCAAAAGGGGTACAAGGGCTATGACCCAACCACAAGCCGGTTATATGTCTCTAGAGATGTTCGGTTCATGGAGAATATTGGCTACTTTGATAATAAGGATTGGGACAGCCTTAAGGACCTCTCACACTCACCAAATGACCGGGCCTCCAGCTTAAAGTTTCTTCTCGATCATCTTGGTCAACCGTCTCCGCCAACAGGTCCTATCCGGTCCGCGCCTCGTCCGCCATCCACAGTAGGAAGGCAGGATCATGATACTGTCCCTGAAGGTGACTTCCCCTCAGATCACACTATTCCTGAGCCAAGCCCACCCGTAGCTGGCGGCCATGGTGACCCTGCCCCCATGCCACCTACCGCAGCACCCTTGGCCGGTACCGGAGGTCACTCGGATGGGGCCACTACGGACGAAGGCAGTATTGAATCCTCTGGTGTCGTTCTGCCTATGCAACCGGTCCTACGAAGGAGTGACCGTGTTAAATCTCATCCATCCACTTGGAGAGATAAGCGCGTCTATTACAACGGCCAAGCCGTTGCCCATCCTATCCAGGCGGTCTGTTCACTTGAGCTGCTCCCAAGAGATCACCAAGCATTCTTTGGCCAAGTTGATGCTCACTGGGTCCCTCAAACCTATGACGAGGCTAAGAACCACAAGGAATGGTTAGAGGCTGTCCATGACGAAACTGGTGCCATGATCCGGAACCACACGTGGGACGAAGCCGACCTTCCCAAAGGCAAAACGGCCGTGAGCTCCAAATGGGTTTTCACCATCAAGTTCCTAAGCACCGACACCATTGAACGTCACAAAGCCCGGTTGGTTGCACGCGGCTTCACCCAAACGTATGGTGCTGACTACACGGAGACGTTTGCACCGGTAGCCAAACTCCACACGGTTCGGGTCGTCCTTTCCATTGCCGTCAACCTCTCATGGGATTTATGGCAGATGGATGTCAAGAACGCGTTTCTTCAAGGATAATTAGACGAAGAAGTTTATATGACGCCTCCTCCGGGCCTTGAAGACCTGGTCGCTCCCGGGAAAGTCTTGAGGCTCCGTAAGGCCATCTATGGCCTCCAACAGTCCCCGCGTGCATGGTATCACAAACTGAGCTCTACCCTCAAGACTCAAGGTTTTCGCCGATCGGAGGCCGATCACACTCTGTTTACACTTCAAACATCTCTTGGCCTTGTGGTGGTGCTTATCTATGTCGACGACATCATTGTGACTGGCGACAATAAGGCTGGCATTGAGGACACCAAACAGCACCTCAAATCTGCCTTTGATATTAAGGACCTAGGGGAACTCAAATACTTCCTTGGCATTGAAATCTGTCGATCTCCGGAGGGGCTCTTCCTCTCTCAACGCAAATATACCCTTGATTTGTTGGCTGAAACGGGCAAGCTTGGCGCGTCTCCGGCTCCTACACCACTTGATGAGGACTACCAGCTCAAGCGAAAGGGGGAGAGCATTCGGGCACAAGAAGGCCAACCACGGGCACCCATGGATGAGCCGTTCCCGGATGTCACACGCTACCGCCGGCTTGTAGGTAAGTTGATATATCTTACCATTACGCGCCCTGACATATGTTATGCTGTGAACCAGGTCAGTCAACACATGCAAGCTCCAACCAAGTATCAATGGAGCATGGTCGAGCGGATTCTCAGCTATCTCAAGGGGAGTCCGGGTCAAGGCATCTGGATGGGCAAGAACGATAACACTGAGATAGTGGGCTACTGTGATGCGGACTACAATGGAGATACCTTGGATAGGAGGTCAACCACTGGATATTGTACCTTCATTGGTGGAAATCTAGTCACATGGAAGTCTAAGAAGCAAAAGGTGGTATCTTGTTCAAGCGCGGAGGCCGAGTATCGAGCAATGCGGAAGCTAACAAATGAGTTGACTTGGTTAAAGGGGCTGCTCAAGGATCTTGGTATTGACACAAAGCAACCGATCACTATGCATTGTGATAATGAGGCTGCAATCCACATAGCCACCAATTCTGTTTTCCATGAGAGAACTAAACACATTGAAAGCGATTGCCACAAGGTTCGGGAGAAGATTGAGGAAGGTGTGGTATTACCGTGTCATACTCGGAATCAAGATCAATTGGCTGATATATTCACCAAGTCTGCGAGTCCTAAGGTTTGTGACTATATTCATAACAAACTAGGACTTGTAGACATCACAAGACCTTAATCATCTTCTCTAATCCGTGGACAGAACACTCTTTTTCCCTTGACTTAGTTTTGTCCCATGAGGTTTTCTAAGTCAAGGTTTTTAATGAGGTGCTGCTTCACGGGTTCCAAGCTTAGCCAATGCATTTGGCTAAGCTTGAGGGGGAGTATTGATCAAGGTGACCGTACGGACAAGGTGACCGTACGGACATAGGACCGTACCGTACGGACACCGTACCACACTCAATGTCATATGGGCCAAAATAACGAGACAAGAGGAGTGTGTGTGTGCTCGGCCCATACAAGAGGTCTAGAATCATCTATTCTAGCCGTTGGAGTGAGAAGAGGAAGAAGTCACATGTTCTCTTAAGCCAACGGATGGGTCACTATCACCTTGGTCGCATACACCTCTCTCCTAATGTCACTATCACTTGTTTCTATTCTTGTCTTAGGAAGGTTGCGCTACTTCTAGTGTCTATTTAAAGGTTGTAAGACAACAATTGTATAAGTCTATTCTAGTGGAACCGATTCTTCTTCTTCTTATTCTATTTGTTCACCTAATCTCTCTATCTCAACTCTTCTAAACTCTCAAGTCTTTCGCTAATTCTAACAAGTAGTAGATTCGGGTGCCTCCCACCATATGATTAGTAACTCGAATTTGCTAAATAATATAGAACCAACTAAGGGAAATGTTGTTATTGCTAATGGTGATAAAATACCAATTCAAGGCATAGGAAACTTAAAATTGTTTAACAAAGAATCTAAGGCGTTTCATCCCGAACGCTTACAATTAGTCAAATGCATTGGATTGTCAAATACTCTGATCCTAAAAACAGTAACAAAGCTGTTTACTGCTTCGAATCGATGTTTTCTCGGTTTTAGCCTGTTTCGGGACAAAATGGGTAAAAGTGGTGGCTAAACACTCCAAATTCAACCCGAACTCTTATAATTAGTCAAACGCATTGGATTGTTACATATTTTGACCCTAAAAAGAGTAACATAGCTGTGTACTGCTTCGAATCAATGTTTTCTCTCGGTTTTAGCCTGTTTTCTTGGTTTAATCCTGTATTGGGATAAAACTGGTTTAAGTGTTGTCTAAACTCTCTAAATTGATCGTGAACTCTTACAATTAGTCAAATGTATTAAATTGTCACACATTTCTGACGCTAGAAACAGTAACAAAGCTGTTTACTGCTTCGAATCAATGTTTTCTCGGTTTGAGCCTGTTTCGGGACAAAATGGGTAAAAGTGGTGTCTAAACACTCCAAATTCAACCCGAACTCTTATAATTAGTCAAATGCATTGGATTGTTACATATTTTGACCCGAGAAAGAGTTACATAGCTGTTTACTGCGTCGAATCAATTTTTTCTCTCGGTTTTAGTCTGTTTTCTCGGTTTAAGCCTGTTTTGGGATAAAACGGGTTTAAGTGTTGTCTAAACACTCCAAATTCATCCCGAACTCTTACAATTAGTCAAATACATTGGATTGTCACATATTCTGATCGTAAAAACAGTAACAAAGCTGTTTACTGCTTCGAATCGATGTTTTCTCGGTTTTAGCCTGTTTCGGGACAAAATGGGTAAAAGTGGTGGCTAAAAACTCCAAATTCAACCCGAACTCTTATAATTAGTCAAAAGCATTGGATTGTTACATATTTTGACCCTAGAAAGAGTAACATAGCTGTGTACTGCTTCAAATCAATGTTTTCTCTCGGTTTTTAGCCTGTTTTCTTTTTTTAATCCTGTTTTGGGATAAAACGGGTTTAAGTGTTGTCTAAACACTCTAAATTGATCGTGAACTCTTACAGTTAGTCAAATGCATTAAATTGTCACACATTCTGACGCTAGAAACAGTAACAAAGCTGTTTACTGCTTCGAATCAATGTTTTCTCGGTTTTAGCCTGTTTCGGGAGAAAATGGGTAAAAGTGGTGGCTAAACACTCCAAATTCAACCCGAACTCTTATAATTAGTCAAATGCATTGGATTGTTACATATTTTGACCCGAGAAAGAGTTACATAGCTGTTTACTGCGTCGAATCAATTTTTTCTCTCGGTTTTAGTCTGTTTTCTCGGTTTAAGCCTGTTTTGGGATAAAACGGGTTTAAGTGTTGTCTAAACACTCCAAATTCATCCCGAACTCTTACAATTAGTCAAATACATTGGATTGTCACATATTCTGATCGTAAAAACAGTAACAAAGCTGTTTACTGCTTCGAATCGATGTTTTCTCGGTTTTAGCCTGTTTCGGGACAAAATGGGTAAAAGTGGTGGCTAAAAACTCCAAATTCAACCCGAACTCTTATAATTAGTCAAAAGCATTGGATTGTTACATATTTTGACCCTAGAAAGAGTAACATAGCTGTGTACTGCTTCAAATCAATGTTTTCTCTCGGTTTTTAGCCTGTTTTCTTTTTTTAATCCTGTTTTGGGATAAAACGGGTTTAAGTGTTGTCTAAACACTCTAAATTGATCGTGAACTCTTACAGTTAGTCAAATGCATTAAATTGTCACACATTCTGACGCTAGAAACAGTAACAAAGCTGTTTACTGCTTCGAATCAATGTTTTCTCGGTTTTAGCCTGTTTCGGGAGAAAATGGGTAAAAGTGGTGGCTAAACACTCCAAATTCAACCCGAACTCTTATAATTAGTCAAATGCATTGGATTGTTACATATTATGACCCGAGAAAGAGTTACATAGCTGTTTACTGCGTCGAATCAATTTTTTTTCTCGGTTTTAGTCTGTTTTCTCGGTTTAGGCCTGTTTTGAGATCAAACATGTTTAAGTGTTGTCTAAACACTCCAAATTCATCCCGAACTCTTACAATTAGTCAAATGCATTTAATTATCACACATTCTGACCCTAGAAACAGTAAAAAAGCTGTTTACTGCTTTGAATCAATGTTTTATCGGTTTAATCCTGTTTCGGGACAAAATGGGTAAAAGCGGTGTCTAAACACTCCAAATTCAACCCTAACTCGTATAATTAGTCAAATGCATTGGATTGTTACATATGTTGACCCTAGAAAGAGTAACATAGTTGTGTACTGCTTCGAATCAATGTTTGCTCTCGGTTTTAGCCTGTTTTCTCGGTTTAAGCATGTTTTGGGATAAAACAGGTTCAAGTGTTGTCTAAACACTCCAAATTCATCCTGAAATCTTGCAATTAGTTAAATGCATTGGATCGTCCCACATTCTGACCCTAGAAACAGTAACAAAGCTGTTTACTGCTTCAAATCAATGTTTTCTTGGTTTTAGCCTGTTTCGGGACAAAATGGGTAGAAGTGGTGTCTAAACACTCCAAATTCAACCCGAACTCTTATAATTAGTCAAATGCATTGGATTGTTACATATTTTGACCTTAGAAAGAGTTACATAGCTGTTTACGGCTTCGAATCATTGTTTTCTCTCGGTTTTAGTCTGTTTTCTTGGTTTAAGCCTGTTTTGGGATAAAACGTGTTTAAGTGTTTTTTAAACACTACAAATTTATCCCGAACTCTTACAATTAGTCAAATGCATTAAATTGTCACACAATCTGACCCTAGAAACAGTAACAAAGCTGTTTACTGCTTCGAATCAATGTTTTATCGGTTTTAGCCTGTTTCGGGACAAAATGTAAGATTTAGAAGTGTGGTAGTGTAGAAATCGAGTGTATGGAACGAGAGAGAGAGTTGAAGTGTAAGGGAGTGTAGAAGAAGAATTCTTACTTCTTACCTAAAATGGTTCCTAGTTACAATCTAATTATAGGCTATACAAAGTGGAATATTCTCTACAGATCCTATGCACAAGTTACATGACTGAAAGTGACATGTTCTCTTTAACACACACATGTGACTCTTGTTTGACTTCTCTTTGCTTCCCACTTGTGTGATATTGACAACGGCTAGAGGGAAGAAGATTCTAGAGCCTAAGTGACCGTTGGAGACCTTGTCTTGTGGGCTGGTCTCGCTGGACCTCGAATGTGTACGGACAGCCTCTAATGTGTACGGATGGCCCATCTCGGAGTGGTTGTACGGACGAGGTGCATTGTACGGACATGGTGTGAGTTCTCATACTCCCCCTCAAGCTTGATCGAGTATGAAACATCAAGCTTGGACTCATGAGCACCTACCTCATTAAAAACCTTAGTATAGAAAACCACTTGGGAGAAACTATACATAAGGGAAAAAGAGTGTAGGTGCCATGGTAGGGAATCCTCATGGCCTAGTGAGATCTCTAAGGCCTAGCTTAGAGTGGATATACTCACAAACTTGTAGACTGGCTGCCTTGGTGAGAATATCGGCTAGTTGTTCTTTGGTGTTGGTGTGGCATGGGAGAGTAACACCAAGTTGAATCTGCTCTCGCACCTTGTGACAGTCGACTTCAATGTGTTTTGTCCTCTCATGAAACACTGTATTTGTGGCTATGTGAATAGCTGCTTCGTTGTCGCAGTGCATAGTGATAGGCTTTGTAGACTCGACTCCAAGATCCTTGAGTAGAGCTTTAAGCCACATTAATTCGGTTGTAAGTTTCCTCATGGCCCTATACTCGGCTTCGGCGCTTGATAGAGATACGACTTTTTGCTTCTTGCTCTTCCATGTCACGAGATTGCCCCCTAAGAATGTGCAATATCCAGTGGTTGATCGGCGATCCTCTCGATCTCCGGCGTAGTCAGCATCGCAATAGCCCACCAGTTCCGTGTTTTCATTCCTTCCCATCCAAATGCCTTCTCCTGGTGCACCTTTGATGTACTTGAGGATCCGGTTTACCATGTTCCAGTGGTGTCTAGGTTGGTTTTGCATGTGTTGACTTACCTGGTTCACAGCAAAACAAATGTCAGGCCGAGTAATGGTAAGGTATATAAGCTTACCCACTAAACGTCGATATCGTGTGACATCTTCAATTGGAGCTGCATCAAGCTCCCCCTTTCCTCCTGTCTTATAGTTTTCCTCAAGTGGAGTTGTCACTGCCTTTGATCCAAGCTTTCCTGCTTCACTTAAGAGGTCAAGTGCATATTTCCTTTGTGATAGGAATAATCCTTCATCAGACCTATATACTTCTATACCAAGGAAATATTTAAGCTCTCCAAGATCTTTAATATCAAATACTGATTTAAGAAACTCTTTAGTATCTTGAATGCCTACCTTGTCACTTCCAGATATGATGATATCATCAACATATACTAGTATGACCACTATACCTTTGTCACTTGGTAGTGTGAAGAGTGTATGATCTGATTCTGACTTGCGAAAGCCTCTCCCAAGCAAGGTTGTACTCAGTTTGTGGTATCATGCTCTAGGTGATTGCTTGAGACCATATATAGCCTTGTTGAGTTTAAACACTTTTCCCGGGCCGATGGTGTCTTCTAGACCGGGCGGTGGCCTCATGTAGACCTCGTCTTCAAGTTCTCCTTGTAAGAACGCGTTCTTCACGTCCATTTGCCATAGATTCCAATCCAAGTTTGTGGCCAAGGAGAGGATAACTCGAACTGTGTGTAGTTTGGCCACCGGAGCAAACGTATCCTTATAGTCCTCCCCATACGTTTGAGTAAACCCTCGAGCCACGAGTCTGGCCTTGTAACGTTCAATCTCACCATCACTTTTGTACTTAATCGTGAAGATCCATCGTGATGTGACGGCCTTCTTGCCTTTCGGTAGGTCAGCCTCATCCCAAGTGCGATTTTTCTCCATGGCCGTTTTCTCCGCATGAACCGCATCGCGCCAAACCTTGTGGTCCTTGGCCTCATCATATGTCTCTCGAACCCAATGTTTGTCAATTTGGCCAAGGAAGACTTGATGTTCCATAGGAAAATGGGCAAGCTTACATACGGCTTGAATAGGGTGTGCAACGGCCATGTTGTTGTAGTACACGCGAGTGTTCTTCCAGTTGGATGGGGGGAACTTGAGACGCTGGCTTCGCCGGAGGGGAATAATGTCTTCATTATCATGATTAGTTGTGGGTCGTGTGACCAGTTCCTCGGGTGAGACCTCTTCTTCTAGCATAGACTCGTAGTTGGTGTTCATCGGAGAATCCGGAGTGGACTGAGGCTGCTGAGTAGGCGGCACATCGGACTGTTCTGAATCATTATGAGCAAGTTCAATGGGTGGAACAGGTTCTCCTGGTGAATCTGTCCCGGGTGGATTGTCTTTGGCCCGAGCATTTTCGACGCCTAGCCGCTCGAGTATAATACGGAGGTTCCTTGTGCGATCGGATGTGGACGAGGGTAAGTCACGAAGATCTTCCCAATTCTTTTTGTTGTAGTACCCTTGAGACTCGACAAACTTCACATCACGAGAGACCATTACTCGTTTAGTTTCTGGATCATAGCACTTGTAGCCTTTTTGTGTGGTGGAGTACCCAAGGAACACCGCTTTGGTGCTTTTAGCCTCTAGTTTGTCTCGGAGCTCACCTGGTCTTAAGACAAAACAAGTACACCCAAACACACGTAAGTGATCAAATGTGGGTTGTTCTTTGTTTAATACCTCAAATGGGGAAATGTCAAGTAGGATCTTGGTGGGAGTGCGGTTAATGAGGTAACATGCGGTAAGGACCGCGTCGCCCCAAAACCGTTTTGGAACATTGGTGTGAAACATCATGGACCTTGCTACCTCCATGAGGTGTCTATTATTTCTCTCAGCCACACCATTTTTTTGTGGGGTGTATGGACAACTTGTTTGGTGAATTATGCCAAATTTTGTAAGGTGTTGCTTGAAGGCATGACTTGTGTATTCCCCACCATTATCTGATCTCAAAATCTTAATTTTTGCATTGTAATGGTTAGTCACATAATTCTGAAAACTAACAAATGCCTCAAGCACCCTATCTTTGGTGGGAAGAAGTGTTAGCCAAGTATACTTAGATTTTTCATCAATAAAGGTGACAAAGTATTTTTGGTTATCTCTAGATAGACAAGGAGATGTCCAGACATCTGAATGGATTAAATCAAAACAATTTTCATAAATAGTAATAGACTTAGGAAAAACAGATTTGCAATGTTTACCAAGAATACAAGCCTCACACTCATCATTTTTAAAAGAAATATTAGGAAACATCAAATTTAAGGCTCTAGTGTGAGGATGTCCTAGCCTAGCATGTAAAATAGAATCACTAGGTCTAACAATAACAGAATTAAAACAAGATGCAGAAGAAGATAGATTCAAGTCCTCAAGCACATAGAGATCATCCTTGGAACCTCCTTGGCCAAGAACTTTACTTGTCTCAATATCCTGAAAATGAACCTTGTTAGGACCAAATATTGCATAGCAATTTAAATCAGTGGTGGTTCTCTTAACTGATAGTAAGTTAGATGTGAAATTTGGCATATACAAGGCTTTAGTTTCCTTATCAAACACTTTCAAATTCCCTATGCCTTTAACCGGCACCTTCTCACCATTAGCTATCACAACATTACCATTAGCAGGTTTAATATCACTAATCAACCTAGGATCACTAATCATATGATGTGATGCACCAGAATCAACTATAAGCGGTTTAGTTTGATTTAGAGCAAGATGGGAGTTACCGGAGTTTTCTTTGAGGGCCTTAATGAGAGCGTCGAGGTCAGACTTCCTCACAAGGTCAGTGTTGGCTGCCAGGGCGGTTCCGTTCAGGTCAGAGACTCGTTGGTTTGACTCGGCGCTTGGCGGCTCCATAGTCGCTTGATGAGCTCTTGGTGCCCCACGGTTGTTCATAGACCGGTTGGCTCGGAGATGTGGGTGGAGGATCCAACACTGATTCTTGAAGTGGCCCGGCTTCTTACAATGGTTGCATACTGGAGGGTTCTTGTCGTCACCTCGGTAGTAGCCCTTGTTTGCGGTTGCTCCATCAGCCTTGTTAGCGGTTATAAGCTCCCCCTTGCTTCCAAACAGCCCCATGGAACCATGTTCCTTTTGAATCTGGTTGCACACGTCCTCTAGGCTAGGGAGCTTGTCTGACCTCAATATGTGTTTGATGAGGTCGTTGTAGGATGGGTTTAGCGTGAGGAGGAGGCCGAACACCTTGTCCTGCTCGCGCCTCTCGTTCAAGATGGCCGAATCAAGTGTAGCCGGCCTAAGCATCTCAAGCTCTGCCCAAAGAGACCGAAACTTCCCAAAGTGTTTGGTGAACTCCATGTCTTCTTGGCTTAGATTGTTTATGGCTCTCTTGATCTCAAAGACTCGGTTTAAATTGGTAGTGTTACCAAACACATTTTGTAGTGTGTCCCATAGGTCCTTAGCCGTTTCACAGTAAGAGTAGGCTTCGAGTATTGGAGCATCAAGAGAGTTCTGGATGATGGCGAGCACACTTTGGTCCTCTTGGAACCACTTGGCTTCGCCGCTAGTGACCGCTTCTTTGCCGTCTTGGGTAGGCTCTTCCTTGGGAGCCTCCTTTGTGGTAATATGGGTCCAAAGCCCTCGGCCACATAGGGCCGTCTTTGTGGTTCTTGCCCACAACAAATAGTTCTCTCCTTTGAGAGTAACTGGAACAATCAATGTCTTGGTGCCTTCCATGGAGTTTTGTCCGCTGGTCAATGTTATTATCCAACAGTTAAAGAGAGATGTCCCTTAAGTCGAAACAGAGAATGAAAGAGAGATGAAGCGGAAGTATAAGGTGGGTGAGAGATTCAGAGTTAGGAACTAAATGGCTCTGATACCATGTAAGATTTAGAAGTGTGGTAGTGTAGAAATCGAGTGTATGGAACGAGAGAGAGAGTTGAAGTGTAAGGGAGTGTAGAAGAAGAAACTTCTTACCTAAAATGGTTCCTAGTTACAATCTAATTATAGGCTATACAAAGTGGAATATTCTTTACAGATCCTATGCACAAGTTACATGACTGAAAGTGACATGTTCTCTTTAACACACACATGTGACTCTTGTTTGACTTCTCTTTGCTTCCCACTTGTGTGATATCGACAACGGCTAGAGGGAAGAAGATTCTAGAGCCTAAGTGACCGTTGGAGACCTTGTCTTGTGGGCTGGTCTCGCTGGACCTCGAATGTGTACGGACAGCCTCTAATGTGTACGGATGGCCCATCTCGGAGTGGTTGTACGGACGAGGTGCATTGTACGGACATGGTGTGAGTTCTCATACAAAATGGGTAAAAGCGGTGTCTAAACACTCCAAATTCAACCCAAACTCATATAATTAGTCAAATGCATTGGATTGTTACATATTTTGACCCTAGAAAGAGTAACATAGCTGTGTACTGCTTCGAATCAATGTTTTCTCGCGGTTTTAGCCTTTTTTCTTTGTTTAAGCCTGTTTTGGGATAAACGGGTTCAAGTGTTGTCTAAACACACCAAATTCATCCCGAACTCTTGCAATTAGTTAAATGCATTGGATGTCCCACATTCTGACCCTAAAAACAGTAACAAAGCTGTTTACTGCTTCGAATCAATGTTTTCTTGGTTTTAGCCTATTCCAGGACAAAATGGGTAAAAGTGGTGTCCAAACACTCCAAATTCAACCTGAACTTTTATAATTAGTCAAACGCATTGGATTGTTACATATTTTGACCCTAGAAAGAGTTACATAGCTGTTTACTGCTTCGAATCAATGTTTTCTCTCGGTTTTAGCCTGTTTTCTCGGTTTAAGCCTGTTTTGGGATAAAACGGGTTTAAGTGTTGTCTAAACACTCCAAATTCATCCCAAACTCTTACAATTAGTCAAATGCATTGAATTATCACACATTCTGACCTTAGAAACAGTAAAAAAGCTGTTTACTGCTTTGAATCAATGTTTTATCGGTTTTAGCCTGTTTCGGGACAAAATGGGTAAAAGTGGTGTCTAAACACTCCAAATTCAACCCGAACTCGTATAATTAGTCAAATGTATTGGATTGTTACATATGTTGACCCTAGAAAGAGTAACATAGTTGTGTACTGCTTCGAATCAATGTTTGCTCTCGGTTTTTAGCCTGTTTTCTCGGTTTAAGCATGTTTTGGGATAAAACAGGTTCAAGTGTTGTCTAAACACTCCAAATTCATCCCGAAATCTTGCAATTAGTTAAATGCATTGGATCGTCCCACATTCTGACCCTAGAAACAGTAACAAAGCTGTTTACTACTTCAAATCAATGTTTTCTTGGTTTTAGCCTGTTCGGGACAAAATGGGTAGAAGTGGTGTCTAAACACTCCAAATTCAACCCGAACTCTTATCATTAGTCAAATGCATTGGATTGTTACATATTTTGACCTTAGAAAGAGTTATATAGCTGTTTATGGCTTCGAATCAATTTTTTTTCTCGGTTTTAGTCTGTTTTCTCGGTTTAGGCCTGTTTTGGGATAAAACGTGTTTAAGTGTTTTCTAAACACTCCAAATTTATCCCGAACTCTTACAATTAGTCAAATGCATTAAATTGTCACACATTCTGACCCTAGAAACAGTAAAAAAGCTGTTTACTGCTTTGAATCAATGTTTTATCGGTTTTAGCCTGTTTCGGGACAAAATGGGTAAAAGCGGTGTCTAAACACTCCAAATTCAACCCTAACTCGTAAAATTAGTCAAATGCATTGGATTGTTACATATGTTGACCCTAGAAAGAGTAACATAGTTGTGTACTGCTTCGAATCAATGTTTGCTCTCGGTTTTAGCCTGTTTTCTCGGTTTAAGCATGTTTTGGGATAAAACAGGTTCAAGTGTTGTCTAAACACTCCAAATTCATCCTGAAATCTTGCAATTAGTTAAATGCATTGGATCGTCCCACATTCTGACCCTAGAAACAGTAACAAAGCTGTTTACTGCTTCAAATCAATGTTTTCTTGGTTTTAGCCTGTTTCGGGACAAAATGGGTAGAAGTGGTGTCTAAACACTCCAAATTCAACCCGAACTCTTATAATTAGTCAAATGCATTGGATTGTTACATATTTTGACCTTAGAAAGAGTTACATAGCTGTTTACGGCTTCGAATCATTGTTTTCTCTCGGTTTTAGTCTGTTTTCTTGGTTTAAGCCTGTTTTGGGATAAAACGTGTTTAAGTGTTTTTTAAACACTACAAATTTATCCCGAACTCTTACAATTAGTCAAATGCATTAAATTGTTACACAATCTGACCCTAGAAACAGTAACAAAGCTGTTTACTGCTTCGAATCAATGTTTTATCGGTTTTAGCCTGTTTCGGGACAAAATGTAAGATTTAGAAGTGTGGTAGTGTAGAAATCGAGTGTATGGAACGAGAGAGAGAGTTGAAGTGTAAGGGAGTGTAGAAGAAGAATTCTTACTTCTTACCTAAAATGGTTCCTAGTTACAATCTAATTATAGGCTATACAAAGTGGAATATTCTCTACAGATCCTATGCACAAGTTACATGACTGAAAGTGACATGTTCTCTTTAACACACACATGTGACTCTTGTTTGACTTCTCTTTGCTTCCCACTTGTGTGATATTGACAACGGCTAGAGGGAAGAAGATTCTAGAGCCTAAGTGACCGTTGGAGACCTTGTCTTGTGGGCTGGTCTCGCTGGACCTCGAATGTGTACGGACAGCCTCTAATGTGTACGGATGGCCCATCTCGGAGTGGTTGTACGGACGAGGTGCATTGTACGGACATGGTGTGAGTTCTCATACTCCCCCTCAAGCTTGATCGAGTATGAAACATCAAGCTTGGACTCATGAGCACCTACCTCATTAAAAACCTTAGTATAGAAAACCACTTGGGAGAAACTATACATAAGGGAAAAAGAGTGTAGGTGCCATGGTAGGGAATCCTCATGGCCTAGTGAGATCTCTAAGGCCTAGCTTAGAGTGGATATACTCACAAACTTGTAGACTGGCTGCCTTGGTGAGAATATCGGCTAGTTGTTCTTTGGTGTTGGTGTGGCATGGGAGAGTAACACCAAGTTGAATCTGCTCTCGCACCTTGTGACAGTCGACTTCAATGTGTTTTGTCCTCTCATGAAACACTGAATTTGTGGCTATGTGAATAGCTGCTTCGTTGTCGCAGTGCATAGTGATAGGCTTTGTAGACTCGACTCCAAGATCCTTGAGTAGAGCTTTAAGCCACATTAATTCGGTTGTAAGTTTCCTCATGGCCCTATACTCGGCTTCGGCGCTTGATAGAGATACGACTTTTTGCTTCTTGCTCTTCCATGTCACGAGATTGCCCCCTAAGAATGTGCAATATCCAGTGGTTGATCGGCGATCCTCTCGATCTCCGGCGTAGTCAGCATCGCAATAGCCCACCAGTTCCGTGTTTTCATTCCTTCCCATCCAAATGCCTTGTCCTGGTGCACCTTTGATGTACTTGAGGATCCGGTTTACCATGTTCCAGTGGTGTCTAGGTTGGTTTTGCATGTGTTGACTTACCTGGTTCACAGCAAAACAAATGTCAGGCCGAGTAATGGTAAGGTATATAAGCTTACCCACTATACGTCGATATCGTGTGACATCTTCAATTGGAGCTGCATCAAGCTCCCCCTTTCCTCCTGTCTTATAGTTTTCCTCAAGTGGAGTTGTCACTGCCTTTGATCCAAGCTTTCCTGCTTCACTTAAGAGGTCAAGTGCATATTTCCTTTGTGATAGGAATAATCCTTCATCAGACCTATATACTTCTATACCAAGGAAATATTTAAGCTCTCCAAGATCTTTAATATCAAATACTGATTTAAGAAACTCTTTAGTATCTTGAATGCCTACCTTGTCACTTCCAGATATGATGATATCATCAACATATACTAGTATGACCACTATACCTTTGTCACTTGGTAGTGTGAAGAGTGTATGATCTGATTCTGACTTGCGAAAGCCTCTCCCAAGCAAGGTTGTACTCAGTTTGTGGTACCATGCTCTAGGTGATTGCTTGAGACCATATATAGCCTTGTTGAGTTTAAACACTTTTCCCGGGCCGATGGTGTCTTCTAGACCGGGCGGTGGCCTCATGTAGACCTCGTCTTCAAGTTCTCCTTGTAAGAACGCGTTCTTCACGTCCATTTGCCATAGATCCCAATCCAAGTTTGTGGCCAAGGAGAGGATAACTCGAACTGTTTGTAGTTTGGCCACCGGAGCAAACGTATCCTTATAGTCCTCCCCATACGTTTGAGTAAACCCTCGAGCCACGAGTCTGGCCTTGTAACGTTCAATCTCACCATCACTTTTGTACTTAATCGTGAAGATCCATCGTGATGTGATGGCCTTCTTGCCTTTCGGTAGGTCAGCCTCATCCCAAGTGCGATTTTTCTCCATGGCCGTTTTCTCCGCATGAACCGCATCGCGCCAAACCTTGTGGTCCTTGGCCTCATCATATGTCTCTCGAACCCAATGTTTGTCAATTTGGCCAAGGAAGACTTGATGTTCCATAGGAAAATGGGCAAGCGTACATACGACTTGAATAGGGTGTGCAACGGCCATGTTGTTGTAGTACACGCGAGTGTTCTTCCAGTTGGATGGGGGGAACTTGAGACGCTGGCTTCGCCGGAGGGGAATAATGTCTTCATTATCATGATTAGTTGTGGGTCGTGTGACCAGTTCCTCGGGTGAGACCTCTTCTTCTAGCATAGACTCGTCGTTGGTGTTCATCGGAGAATCCGGAGTGGACTGAGGCTGCTGAGTAGGCGGCACATCGGACTGTTCTGAATCATTATGAGCAAGTTCAATGGGTGGAACAGGTTCTCCTGGTGAATCTGTCCCGGGTGGATTGTCTTTGGCCCGAGCATTTTCGACGCCTAGCCGCTCGAGTATAATACGGAGGTTCCTTGTGCGATCGGATGTGGACGAGGGTAAGTCACGAAGATCTTCCCAATTCTTTTTGTTGTAGTACCCTTGAGACTCGACAAACTTCACATCACGAGAGACCATTACTCGTTTAGTTTCTGGATCATAGCACTTGTAGCCTTTTTGTGTGGTGGAGTACCCAAGGAACACCGCTTTGGTGCTTTTAGCCTCTAGTTTGTCTCGGAGCTCACCTGGTCTTAAGACAAAACAAGTACACCCAAACACACGTAAGTGATCAAATGTGGGTTGTTCTTTGTTTAATACCTCAAATGGGGAAATGTCAAGTAGGATCTTGGTGGGAGTGCGGTTAATGAGGTAACATGCGGTAAGGACCGCGTCGCCCCAAAACCGTTTTGGAACATTGGTGTGAAACATCATGGACCTTGCTACCTCCATGAGGTGTCTATTATTTCTCTCAGCCACACCATTTTTTTGTGGGGTGTATGGACAACTTGTTTGGTGAATTATGCCAAATTTTGTAAGGTGTTGCTTGAAGGCATGACTTGTGTATTCCCCACCATTATCTGATCTCAAAATCTTAATTTTTGCATTGTAATGGTTAGTCACATAATTCTGAAAACTAACAAATGCCTCAAGCACCCTATCTTTAGTGGGAAGAAGTGTTAGCCAAGTATACTTAGATTTTTCATCAATGAAGGTGACAAAGTATTTTTGGTTATCTCTAGATAGACAAGGAGATGTCCAGACATCTGAATGGATTAAATCAAAACAATTTTCATAAATAGTAATAGACTTAGGAAAAACAGATTTGCAATGTTTACCAAGAATACAAGCCTCACACTCATCATTTTTAAAAGAAATATTAGGAAACATCAAATTTAAGGCTCTAGTGTGAGGATGTCCTAGCCTAGCATGTAAAATAGAATCACTAGGTCTAACAATAACAGAATTAAAACAAGATGCAGAAGAAGATAGATTCAAGTCCTCAAGCACATAGAGATCATCCTTGGAACCTCCTTGGCCAAGAACTTTACTTGTCTCAATATCCTGAAAATGAACCTTGTTAGGACCAAATATTGCATAGCAATTTAAATCAGTGGTGGTTCTCTTAACTGATTGTAAGTTAGATGTGAAATTTGGCATATACAAGGCTTTAGTTTCCTTATCAAACACTTTCAAATTCCCTATGCCTTTAACCGGCACCTTCTCACCATTAGCTATCACAACATTACCATTAGCAGGTTTAATATCACTAATCAACCTAGGATCACTAATCATATGATGTGATGCACCAGAATCAACTATAAGCGGTTTAGTTTGATTTAGAGCAAGATGGGAGTAACCGGATTTTTCTTTGAGGGCCTTAATGAGAGCGTCGAGGTCAGACTTCCTCACAAGGTCAGTGTTGGCTGCCAGGGCGGTTCCGTTCAGGTCAGAGACTCGTTGGTTTGACTCGGCGCTTGGCGGCTCCATAGTCGCTTGATGAGCTCTTGGTGCCCCACGGTTGTTCATAGACCGGTTGGCTCGGAGATGTGGGTGGAGGATCCAACACTGATTCTTGAAGTGGCCCGGCTTCTTACAATGGTTGCATACTGGAGGGTTCTTGTCGTCACCTCGGTAGTAGCCCTTGTTTGCGGTTGCTCCATCAGCCTTGTTAGCGGTTATAAGCTCCCCCTTGCTTCCAAACAGCCCCATGGAACCATGTTCCTTTTGAATCTGGTTGCACACGTCCTCTAGGCTAGGGAGCTTGGCTGACCTCAATATGTGTTTGATGAGGTCGTTGTAGGATGGGTTTAGCGTGAGGAGGAGGCCGAACACCTTGTCCTGCTCGCGCCTCTCGTTCAAGATGGCCGGATCAAGTGTAGCCGGCCTAAGCATCTCAAGCTCTGCCCAAAGAGACCGAAACTTCCCAAAGTGTTTGGTGAACTCCATGTCTTCTTGGCTTAGATTGTTTATGGCTCTCTTGATCTCAAAGACTCGGTTTAAATTGGTAGTGTTACCAAACACATTTTGTAGTGTGTCCCATAGGTCCTTAGCCGTTTCACAGTAAGAGTAGGCTTCGAGTATTGGAGCATCAAGAGAGTTCTGGATGATGGCGAGCACACTTTGGTCCTCTTGGAACCACTTGGCTTCGCCGCTAGTGACCGCTTCTTTGCCGTCTTGGGTAGGCTCTTCCTTGGGAGCCTCCTTTGTGGTAATATGGGTCCAAAGCCCTCGGCCACATAGGGCCGTCTTTGTGGTTCTTGCCCACAACAAATAGTTCTCTCCTTTGAGAGTAACTGGAACAATCAATGTCTTGGTGCCTTCCATGGAGTTTTGTCCGCTGGTCAATGTTATTATCCAACAGTTAAAGAGAGATGTCCCTTAAGTCGAAACAGAGAATGAAAGAGAGATGAAGCGGAAGTATAAGGTGGGTGAGAGATTCAGAGTTAGGAACTAAATGGCTCTGATACCATGTAAGATTTAGAAGTGTGGTAGTGTAGAAATCGAGTGTATGGAACGAGAGAGAGAGTTGAAGTGTAAGGGAGTGTAGAAGAAGAAACTTCTTACCTAAAATGGTTCCTAGTTACAATCTAATTATAGGCTATACAAAGTGGAATATTCTTTACAGATCCTATGCACAAGTTACATGACTGAAAGTGACATGTTCTCTTTAACACACACATGTGACTCTTGTTTGACTTCTCTTTGCTTCCCACTTGTGTGATATCGACAACGGCTAGAGGGAAGAAGATTCTAGAGCCTAAGTGACCGTTGGAGACCTTGTCTTGTGGGCTGGTCTCGCTGGACCTCGAATGTGTACGGACAGCCTCTAATGTGTACGGATGGCCCATCTCGGAGTGGTTGTACGGACGAGGTGCATTGTACGGACATGGTGTGAGTTCTCATACAAAATGGGTAAAAGCGGTGTCTAAACACTCCAAATTCAACCCAAACTCATATAATTAGTCAAATGCATTGGATTGTTACATATTTTGACCCTAGAAAGAGTAACATAGCTGTGTACTGCTTCGAATCAATGTTTTCTCGCGGTTTTAGCCTTTTTTCTTTGTTTAAGCCTGTTTTGGGATAAACGGGTTCAAGTGTTGTCTAAACACACCAAATTCATCCCGAACTCTTGCAATTAGTTAAATGCATTGGATGTCCCACATTCTGACCCTAAAAACAGTAACAAAGCTGTTTACTGCTTCGAATCAATGTTTTCTTGGTTTTAGCCTATTCCGGGACAAAATGGGTAAAAGTGGTGTCCAAACACTCCAAATTCAACCTGAACTTTTATAATTAGTCAAACGCATTGGATTGTTACATATTTTGACCCTAGAAAGAGTTACATAGCTGTTTACTGCTTCGAATCAATGTTTTCTCTCGGTTTTAGCCTGTTTTCTCGGTTTAAGCCTGTTTTGGGATAAAACGGGTTTAAGTGTTGTCTAAACACTCCAAATTCATCCCAAACTCTTACAATTAGTCAAATGCATTGAATTATCACACATTCTGACCTTAGAAACAGTAAAAAAGCTGTTTAGTGCTTTGAATCAATGTTTTATCGGTTTTAGCCTGTTTCGGGACAAAATGGGTAAAAGTGGTGTCTAAACACTCCAAATTCAACCCGAACTCGTATAATTAGTCAAATGTATTGGATTGTTACATATGTTGACCCTAGAAAGAGTAACATAGTTGTGTACTGCTTCGAATCAATGTTTGCTCTCGGTTTTTAGCCTGTTTTCTCGGTTTAAGCATGTTTTGGGATAAAACAGGTTCAAGTGTTGTCTAAACACTCCAAATTCATCCCGAAATCTTGCAATTAGTTAAATGCATTGGATCGTCCCACATTCTGACCCTAGAAACAGTAACAAAGCTGTTTACTACTTCAAATCAATGTTTTCTTGGTTTTAGCCTGTTCGGGACAAAATGGGTAGAAGTGGTGTCTAAACACTCCAAATTCAACCCGAACTCTTATAATTAGTCAAATGCATTGGATTGTTACATATTTTGACCTTAGAAAGAGTTATATAGCTGTTTATGGCTTCGAATCATTGTTTTCTCTCGGTTTTAGTCTGTTTTCTCGGTTTAAGCCTGTTTTGGGATAAAACGTGTTTAAGTGTTTTCTAAACACTCCAAATTTATCCCGAACTCTTACAATTAGTCAAATGCATTAAATTGTCACACATTCTGACCCTAGAAACAGTAACAAAGCTGTTTACTGCTTCGAATCAATGTTTTATCTGTTTTAGCCTGTTTCGGGACAAAATGGGTAAAAGCAGTGTCTAAACACTCCAAATCCAACCCGAACTCGTATAATTAGTCAAATACATTGGATTGTTACATATGTTGACCCTAGAAAGAGTAACATAGTTGTGTACTGCTTCGAATCAATGTTTGCTCTCGGTTTTTAGCCTGTTTTCTCGGTTTAAGCATGTTTTGGGATAAAACAGGTTCAAGTGTTGTCTAAACACTCCAAATTCATCCCGAAATCTTGCAATTAGTTAAATGCATTGGATCGTCCCACATTCTGACCCTAGAAACAGTAACAAAGCTGTTTACTGCTTCAAATCAATGTTTTCTTGGTTTTAACCTGTTTCGGGACAAAATGGGTAGAAGTGGTGTCTAAACACTCCAACTTCAACCCGAACTCTTATAATTAGTCAAATGCATTGGATTGTTACATATTTTAACCTTAGAAAGAGTTACATAGCTGTTTACGGCTTCGAATCATTGTTTTCTCTCGGTTTTAGTCTGTTTTCTCGGTTTAAGCCTGTTTTGGGATAAAACGTGTTTAAGTGTTTTCTAAACACTACAAATTTATCCCGAACTCTTACAATTAGTAAAATGCATTAAATTGTCACACAATATGACCCTAGAAACAGTAACAAAGCTGTTTACTGCTTCGAATCAATGTTTTATCGGTTTTAGCCTGTTTCGGGACAAAATGGGTAAAAGCGGTGTTTAAACACTCCAAATTCAACCCGAACTCGTATAATTAGTCAAATGCATTGGATTGTTACATATTTTGACCCTAGAAAGAGTAACATAGCTGTGTACTGCTTCGAATCAATGTTTTCTCGCAGTTTTAGCCTTTTTTCTTTGTTTAAGCCTGTTTTGGGATAAAACGGGTTCAAGTGTTGTCTAAACACTCCAAATTCATCCCGAACTCTTGAAATTAGTTAAATGCATTAAATTGTCACACATTCTGACCCTAGAAACAGTAACAAAGCTGTTTACTGCTTCGAATCAATGTTTTCTCGGTTTTAGCCAGTTTCGGGACAAAATGGGTAAAAGCGGTGTCTAAACACTCCAAATTCAACCTGAACTTTTATAATTAGTCAAACGCATTGGATTGTTACATATTTTGACCCTAGAAAGAGTTACATAGCTGTTTACAGCTTCGAATCAATGTTTTCTCTCATTTTTAGCCTGTTTTCTCGGTTTAAGCCTGTTTTGGGATAAAACGGGTTTAAGTGTTGTCTAAACACTCCAAATTCATCCCGAACTCTTACAATTATTCAAATGCATTGGATTGTCACATATTCTGATCCTATAAACAGTAACAAAGCTGTTTACTGCTTCGAATCGATGTTTTCTCGGTTTTAGCCTGTTTCGAGACAAAATGGGTAAAAGTGGTGTCTAAACACTCCAAATTCAACCCGAACTCTTATAATTAGTCAAATGCATTGGATTGTTACATATTTTGACCTTAGAAAGAGTTACATAGCTGTTTACGGCTTCGAATCATTGTTTTCTCTCGGTTTTAGTCTGTTTTCTCGGTTTAAGCCTGTTTTGGGATAAAACGTGTTGAAGTGTTTTCTAAACACTCCAAATTTATCCTGAACTCTTACAATTAGTCAAATGCATTAAATTGTCACACATTCTGACCCTAGAAACAGTAACAAAGCTGTTTACTGCTTCGAATCAATGTTTTATCGGTTTTAGCCTGTTTCGGGACAAAATGGGTAAAAGCGGTGTTTAAACACTCCAAATTCAACCCGAACTCGTATATTTAGTCAAATGCATTGGATTGTTACATATTTTGACCCTAGAAAGAGTAACATAGCTGTGTACTGCTTCGAATCAATGTTTTCTCGCAGTTTTAGCCTTTTTTCTTTGTTTAAGCCTGTTTTGGGATAAAACGGGTTCAAGTGTTGTCTAAACACTCCAAATTCATCCCGAACTCTTGCAATTAGTTAAATGCATTGGATGTCCCACATTCTGACCCTAGAAACAGTAACAAAGCTGTTTACTGCTTCGAATCAATGTTTTCTCGGTTTTAGCCAGTTTCGGGACAAAATGGGTAAAAGTGGTTGCCAAACACTCCAAATTCAACCTGAACTTTTATAATTAGTCAAACGCATTGGATTGTTACATATTTTGACCCTAGAAAGAGTTACATAGCTGTTAACTGCTTCGAATCAATGTTCTCTCTCGGTTTTAGCCTGTTTTCTCGGTTTAAGCCTGTTTTGGGATAAAACGGGTTTAAGTGTTGTCTAAACACTCCAAATTCATCCCGAACTCTTACAATTAGTCAAATGCATTGGATTGTCACATATTCTGATCCTAAAAACAGTAACAAAGCTGTTTACTGCTTCGAATCGATGTTTTCTCGGTTTTAGCCTGTTTCGGGACAAAATGGGTAAAAGTGGTGGCTAAACACTCCAAATTCAACCCGAACTCTTATAATTAGTCAAACGCATTGGATTGTTACATATTTTGACCCTAGAAAGAGTAACATAGCTGTGTACTGCTTCAAATCAATGTTTTCTCTCGGTTTTTAGCTTGTTTTCTTTTTTTAATCCTGTTTTGGGATAAAACGGGTTTAAGTGTTGTCTAAACACTCTAAATTGATTGTGAACTCTTACAGTTAGTCAAATGCATTAAATTGTCACACATTCTGACGCTAGAAACAGTAACAAAGCTGTTTACTGCTTCGAATCAATGTTTTCTTGGGTTTAGCCTGTTTCGGGAAAAAATGGGTAAAAGTGGTGGCTAAACACTCCAAATTCAACCCGAACTCGTATAATTAGTCAAATGCATTGGATTGTTACATATTTTGACCCTAGAAAGAGTAACGTAGCTGTGTACTGCTTCGAATCAATGTTTTCTCGCGGTTTTAGCCTTTTTTCTTTGTTTAAGCCTGTTTTGGGATAAAACGGGTTCAAGTGTTGTCTAAACACTCCAAATTCATCCCAAACTCTTACAATTAGTCAAATGCATTGAATTATCACACATTCTGACCTTAGAAACAGTAAAAAAGCTGTTTACTGCTTTGAATCAATGTTTTATCGGTTTTAGCCTGTTTCGGGACAAAATGGGTAAAAGTGGTGTCTAAACACTCCAAATTCAACCCGAACTCGTATAATTAGTCAAATGCATTGGATTGTTACATATGTTGACCCTAGAAAGAGTAACATAGTTGTGTACTGCTTCGAATCAATGTTTTCTCTCGGTTTTAGCCTTTTTTCTTTGTTTAAGCCTGTTTTGGGATAAAACAGGTTCAAGTGTTGTCTAAACACTCCAAATTCATCCCGAACTCTTGCAATAGTTAAATGCATTGGATGTCCCACATTCTGACCCTAGAAACAGTAACAAAGCTGTTTACTGCTTCAAATCAATGTTTTCTTGGTTTTAGCCTGTTTCGGGACAAAATGGGTAGAAGTGGTGTCTAAACACTCCAAATTCAACCCGAACTCTTATAATTAGTCAAATGCATTGGATTGTTGCATATTTTGACCTTAGAAAGAGTTACATAGCTGTTTACGGCTTCGAATCATTGTTTTCTCTCGGTTTTAGTCTGTTTTCTCGGTTTAAGCCTGTTTTGAGATAAAACGTGTTTAAGTGTTTTCTAAACACTCCAAATTTATCCCGAACTCTTACAATTAGTCAAATGCATTAAATTGTCACACATTCTGACCCTAGAAACAGTAACAAAGCTGTTTACTGCTTCGAATCAATGTTTTATCGGTTTTAGCCTGTTTCAGGACAAAATGGGTAAAAGCGGTGTCTAAACACTCCAAATTCAACCCGAACTCGTATAATTAGTCAAATGCATTGGATTGTTACATATTTTGACCCTAGAAAGAGTAACATAGCTGTGTACTGCTTCGAATCAATGTTTTCTCGCGGTTTTAGCCTTTTTTCTTTGTTTAAGCCTGTTTTGGGATAAAACGGGTTCAAGTGTTGTCTAAACACTCCAAATTCATCCCAAACTCTTGCAATTATTTAAATGCATTGGATGTCCCACATTCTGACCCTAGAAACAGTAACAAAGCTGTTTACTGCTTCGAATCAATGTTTTCTCGGTTTTAGCCTTTTTCGAGACAAAATGGGTAAAAGTGGTGTCCAAACACTCCAAATTCAACCTGAACTTTTATAATTAGTCAAACGCATTGGATTGTTACATATTTTGACCCTAGAAAGAGTTACATAGCTGTTTACTGCTTCGAATCAATGTTTTCTCTCGGTTTTAGCCTGTTTTCTCGGTTTAAGCCTGTTTTGGGATAAAACGGGTTTAAGTGTTGTCTAAACACTCCAAATTCATCCCGAACTCTTACAATTAGTCAAATGCATTGGATTGTCACATATTTTGATCCTAAAAACAGTAACAAAGCTGTTTACTGCTTCGAATCGATGTTTTCTCGGTTTTAGCCTGCTTCGGGACAAAATGAGTAATAGTGGTTTCTAAACACTCCAAATTCAACCTAAACTTTTATAGTTAGTCAAATGCATTGGATTGTTACATATTTTGAACCTAGAAAGATTTACATAGCTGTTTACAGCTTCGAATCAATGTTTTCTCTCAGTCTTAGCCTGTTTTCTCGGTTTAAGCTTGTTTTGGGATAAAACGGGTTTAAGTGTTGTCTAAACACTCCAAATTCATCCCGAACTCTTACAGTTAGTAAAATGCATTATATTGTCAAATACTCTGATCCTAAAAACAGTAACAAAGCTGTTTACTGCTTCGAATCAATGTTTTCTCGGTTTTAGCCTGTTTAGGGACAAAATGGGTAAAAGTGGTGTCTAAACACTCCAAATTCAACCCGAACTCTTATAATTAGTCAAATGCATTGGATTGTTACATATTTTGACCTTAGAAATAGTTACAGCTGTTTACAACATTGAATCATTGTTTTCTCTCGGTTTTAGTCTCTTTTCTCGGTTTAAGCCTGTTTTGGGATAAAACATGTTTAGTGTTTTCTAAACACTCCAAATTTATCCCGAACTCTTACAATTAGTAAAATGCATTAAATCGTCACACATTCTAACCCTAGAAACAGTAACAAAGCTGTTTACTGCTTCGAAACAATGTTTTATCGGTTTTAGCCTGTTTCGGGACAAAATGGGTAAAAGCGGTGTCTAAACACTCCAAATTCAACCCGAACTCGTATAATTAGTCAAATGCATTGGATTGTTACATATTTTGACCCTAGAAAGAGTAACGTAGCTGTGTACTGCTTCGAATCAATGTTTTCTCGCGGTTTTAGCCTTTTTTCTTTGTTTAAGCCTGTTTTGGGATAAAACGGGTTCAAGTGTTGTCTAAACACTCCAAATTCATCCCGAACTCTTGCAATTAGTTAAATGCATTGGATGTCCCACATTCTGACCCTAGAAACAGAAACAAAGCTGTTTACTGCTTCGAATCAATATTTTCTCGGTTTTAGCCTGTTTCGGGACAAAATGGATAAAAGTGGTGTCTAAACACTCCAAATTCAACCCGAACTCGTATAATTAGTCAAATGCATTGGATTGTTGCATATTTTGACCCTAGAAAGAGTACCATAGCTGTGTGCTGCTTCGAATCAATGTTTTCTCGCGGTTTTAGCCTTTTTTCTTTGTTTAAGCCTGTTTTGGGATAAAACGGGTTCAAGTGTTGTCTAAACACTCCAAATTCATCCCGAACTATTGCAATTAGTCAAATGCATTGGATGTCCCACATTTTGATCCTAAAAACAGTAACAAAGCTGTTTACTGCTTCGAATCAATGTTTTCTCGGTTTTAGCCTGTTTCAAGACAAAATGGGTAAAAGTGGTGTCCAAACACTCCAAATTCAACCTGAACTTTTATAATTAGTCAAACGCATTGGATTGTTACATATTTTGACCCTAGAAAGAGTTACATAGCTGTTTACTGCTTCGAATCAATGTTTTCTCTCGGTTTTAGCCTGTTTTCTCGGTTTTAGCCTGTTTTGGGATAAAACGGGTTTAAGTGTTGTCTAAACACTCCAAATTCATCCCGAACTCTTACAATTAGTCAAATGCATTGGATTGTCACATATTCTGATCCTAAAAACAGTAACAAAGCTGTTTACTGCTTCGAATCGATGTTTTCTCGGTTTTAGCCTGCTTCGGGACAAAATGGGTAAAAGTGGTGTCTAAACACTCCAAATTCAACCTAAACTTTTATAGTTAGTCAAATGCATTGGATTGTTACATATTTTGACCCTAGAAAGAGTTACATAGCTGTTTACAGCTTCGAATCAATGTTTTCTCTCAGTCTTAGCCTGTTTTCTCGGTTTAAGCCTGTTTTGGGATAAAACGGGTTCAAGTGTTGTCTAAACACTCCAAATTCATCCCGAACTCTTGCAATTAGTTAAATGCATTGGATGTCCCACATTCTGACCCTAGAAAAAGTAACAAAGCTGTTTACTGCTTCGAATCAATGTTTTCTCGGTTTTACCCTGTTTCGAGACAAAATGGGTAAAAGTGGTGTCTAAACACTCCAAATTCAACCCGAACTCGTATAATTAGTCAAATGCATTGGATTTTTGCATATTTTGACCCTATAAAGCGTAACATAGCTGTGTACTGCTTCGAATCAATGTTTTCTCGCGGTTTTAGCCTTTTTTCTTTTTTTAAGCCTGTTTTGGGATAAAACGCGTTCAAGTGTTGTCTAAACACTCCAAATTCATCCCGAACTCTTACAGTTAGTCAAATGCATTGGATGTCCCACATTCTGACCCTAGAAACAGTAACAAAGCTGGTTACTGCTTCGAATCAATGTTTTCTCGGTTTTAGCCTGTTTCAAGACAAAATGGGTAAAAGTGGTGTCCAAACACTCCAAATTCAACCTGAACTTTTATAATTAGTCAAACGCATTGGATTGTTACATATTTTGACCCTAGAAAGAGTTACATAGCTGTTTATTGCTTCGAATCAATGTTTTCTCTCGGTTTTAGCCTGTTTTCTCGGTTTAAGCCTGTTTTGGGATAAAACGGGTTTAAGTGTTGTCTAATTACTCCAAATTCATCCCGAACTCTTACAGTTAGACAAATGCATTGGATTGTCACATATTCTGATCCTAAAAACAGTAACAAAGCTATTTACTGCTCCGAATCGATGTTTTCTTGGTTTTAGCCTGTTTCGGGACAAAATGGGTAAAAGTGGTGTCTAAAAACTCCAAATTCAACCTAAACTTTTATAGTTAGTCAAATGCATTGGATTGTTACATATTTTGACCCTAGAAAGAGTTACATAGCTGTTTACAGCTTCGAATCAATGTTTTCTCTCAGTCTTAGCCTGATTTCTCGGTTTAAGCTTGTTTTGGGATAAAACGGGTTTAAGTGTTGTCTAAACACTCCAAATTCATCCCGAACTCTTACAGTTAGTCAAATGCATTGGATTGTCAAATACTCTGATCCTAAAAACAGTAACAAAGCTGTTTACTGCTTCGAATCAATGTTTTCTCGGTTTTAGCCTGTTTAGGGACAAAATGGGTAAAAGTGGTGTCTAAACACTCCAAATTCAACCCGAACTCTTATAATTAGTCAAATGCATTGGATTGTTACATATTTTGACCTTAGAAATAGTTACATAGCTGTTTACGACATTGAATCATTGTTTTCTCTCGGTTTTAGTCTCTTTTCTCGGTTTAAGCCTGTTTTGGGATAAAACGTGTTTAGTGTTTTCTAAACACTCCAAATTTATCCCGAACTCTTACAATTAGTAAAATGCATTAAATTGTCACACATTCTGACCCTAGAAACAGTAACAAAGCTGTTTACTGCTTCGAATCAATGTTTTATCGGTTTTAGCCTGTTTCGGGACAAAATGGGTAAAAGCGGTGTCTAAACACTCCAAATTCAACCCGAACTCGTATAATTAGTCAAATGCATTGGATTGTTACATATTTTGACCCTAGGAAGAGTAACATAGCTGTGTACAGCTTCGAATCAATGTTTTCTCGCGGGTTTAGCCTTTTTTCTTTGTATAAGCCTGTTTTGGGATAAAACGGGTTCAAGTGTAGTCTAAACACTCCAAATTCATCCCGAACTCTTGCAATTAGTTAAATGCATTGGATGTCCCACATTCTGACTCTAGAAACAGTAACAAAGCTGTTTACTCCTTCGAATGATTGTTTTCTCGGTTTTAGCCTGTTTCGAGACCAAATGGGTAAAAGTGGTGTCCAAGCACTCCAAATTCAACCTGAACTTTTATAATTAGTCAAATGCATTGGATTGTTACATATTTTGACCCTAGAAAGAGTTACATAGCTGTTTACAGCTTCGAATCAATTTTTTCTCTCAGTTTTAGCCTGTTTTCTCGGTTTAAGCCTGTTTTGGGATAAAACGGATTTAAGTGTTGTCTAAACACTCCATATTCATCCCGAACTCTTACAGTTAGTCAAATGCATTGGATTTTCAAATACTCTGATCCTAAAAACAGTAACAAAGCTATTTACTGCTTCGAATCAATGTTTTCTCAGTTTTAGCCTGTTTCGAGGACAAAATGGGTAAAAGTGGTGTCTAAACACTCCAAATTCAACCCGAACTCTTATAATTAGTCAAATGCATTGGATTGTTACATATTTTGACCTTAGAAATAGTTACATAGCTGTTTACGACATTGAATCATTCTTTTCTCTCGGTTTTAGTCTCTTTTCTCGGTTTAAGCCTGTTTTGGGATAAAACGTGTTTAAGTGTTTCTAAACACTCCAAATTTATCCCGAACTCTTACAATTAGTCAAATGCATTAAATTGTCACACATTCTGACCCTAGAAACAGTAAAAAAGCTGTTTACTGCTTCGAATCAATGTTTTATCGGTTTTAGCCTGTTTCGGGACAAAATGGGTAAAAGCGGTGTCTAAACACTCCAAATTCAACCCGAACTCGTATAATTAGTCAAATGCATTGGAATGTTACATATTTTGACCCTAGAAAGAGTAACGTAGCTGTGTACTGCTTCGAATCAATGTTTTCTCGCGGTTTTAGCCTTTTTTCTTTATTTAAGCCTGTTTTGGGATAAAACGGGTTCAAGTGTTGTCTAAACACTCCAAATTCATCCCGAACTCTTGCAATTAGTTAAATGCATTGGATGTCCCACATTCTGACCCTAGAAAAAGTAACAAAGCTGTTTACTGCTTCGAATCAATGTTTTCTCGGTTTTAGCCTGTTTCGAGACAAAATGGGTAAAAGTGGTGTCTAAACACTCCAAATTCAACCCGAACTCGTATAATTAGTCAAATGCATTGGATTGTTGCATATTTTGACCCTAGAAAGGGTAACATAGCTGTGTACTGCTTCGAATCAATGTTTTCTCGCGGTTTTAGCCTTTTTTCTTTTTTTAAGCCTGTTTTGGGATAAAACGCGTTCAAGTGTTGTCTAAACACTCCAAATTCATCCCGAACTCTTACAGTTAGTCAAATGCATTGAATTGTCAAATACTCTGATCCTAAAAACAGTAACAAAGCTGTTTACTGCTTCGAATCAATGTTTTCTCAGTTTTAGCCTGTTTCGGGACAAAATGGGTAAAAGTGGTGTCTAAACACTCCAAATTCAACCCGAACTCTTATAATTCGTCAAATGCATTGGATTGCTACATATTTTGACCTTAGAAATAGTTACATAGCTGTTTACGACATTGAATCATTCTTTTCTCTCGGTTTTAGTCTCTTTTCTTGGTTTAAGCCTGTTTTGGGATAAACCGTGTTTAAGTGTTTCTAAACACTCCAAATTTATCCCGAACTCTTACAATTAGTCAAATGCATTAAATTGTCACACATTCTGACCCTAGAAACAGTAACAAAGCTGTTTACTGCTTCGAATCAATGTTTTATCGGTTTTAGCCTGTTTCGGGACAAAATGGGTAAAAGCGGTGTCTAAACACTCCAAATTCAACCCGAACTCGTATAATTAGTCAAATGCATTGGATTGTTACATATTTTGACCCTAGAAAGAGTAACGTAGCTGTGTACTGCTTCGAATCAATGTTTTCTCGCGGTTTTAGCCTTTTTTCTTTATTTAAGCCTGTTTTGGGATAAAACGGGTTCAAGTGTTGTCTAAACACTCCAAATTCATCCCGAACTCTTGCAATTAGTTAAATGCATTGGATGTCCCACATTCTGACCCTAGAAAAAGTAACAAAGCTGTTTACTGCTTCGAATCAATGTTTTCTCGGTTTTAGCCTGTTTCGAGACAAAATGGGTAAAAGTGGTGTCTAAACACTCCAAATTCAACCCGAACTCGTATAATTAGTCAAATGCATTGGATTGTTGCATATTTTGACCCTAGAAAGAGTAACATAGCTGTGTACTGCTTCGAATCAATGTTTTCTCGCGGTTTTAGCCTTTTTTCTTTTTTTAAGCCTGTTTTGGGATAAAACGTGTTCAAGTGTTGTCTAAACACTCCAAATTCATCCCGAACTCTTATAGTTAGTCAAATGCATTGGATTGTCAAATACTCTGATCCTAAAAACAGTAACAAAGCTGTTTACTGCTTCGAATCAATGTTTTCTCAGTTTTAGCCTGTTTCGGGACAAAATGGGTAAAAGTGGTGTCTAAACACTCCAAATTCAACCCGAACTCTTATAATTAGTCAAATGCATTGGATTGTTACATATTTTGACCTTAGAAATAGTTACATATCTGTTTACGACATTGAATCATTCTTTTCTCTCGGTTTTAGTCTCTTTTTTCGGTTTTAGCCTGTTTCGGGACAAAATGGGTAAAAGTGTTTCTAAACACTCCAAATTTATCCCGAACTCTTACAATTAGTCAAATGCATTAAATTGTCACACATTCTGACCCTAGAAACAGTAACAAAGCTGTTTACTTCTTCGAATCAATGTTTTATCGGTTTTAGCCTGTTTCGGGACAAAATGGGTAAAAGCGGTGTCTAAACACTCCAAATTCAACCCGAACTCGTATAATTAGTCTAATGCATTGGATTGTTACATAATTTGACCCTAGAAAGAGTAACGTAGCTGTGTACTGCTTCGAATCAATGTTTTCTCGCGGTTTTAGCCTTTTTTCTTTATTTAAGCCTGTTTTGGGATAAAACGGGTTCAAGTGTTGTCTAAACACTCCAAATTCATCCCGAACTCTTGCAATTAGTTAAATGCATTGGATGTCCCACATTCTGACCCTAGAAAAAGTAACAAAGCTGTTTACTGCTTCGAATCAATGTTTTCTCGGTTTTAGCCTGTTTCGAGACAAAATGGGTAAAAGTGGTGTCTAAACACTCCAAATTCAACCCGAACTCGTATAATTAGTCAAATGCATTGGATTGTTGCATATTTTGACCCTAGAAAGAGTAACATAGCTGTGTACTGCTTCGAATCAATGTTTTCTCGCAGTTTTAGCCTTTTTTCTTTTTTTAAGCCTGTTTTGGGATAAAACGCGTTCAAGTGTTGTCTAAACACTCCAAATTCATCCCGAACTCTTACAGTTAGTCAAATGCATTGAATAGTCAAATACTCTGATCCTAAAAACAGTAACAAAGCTGTTTACTGCTTCGAATCAATGTTTTCTCAGTTTTAGCCTGTTTCGGGACAAAATGGGTAAAAGTGGTGTCTAAACACTCCAAATTCAACCCGAACTTTTATAATTAGTCAAATGCATTGGATTGTTACATATTTTGACCTTAGAAATAGTTACATAGCTGTTTACGACATTGAATCATTCTTTTCTCTCGGTTTTAGTCTCTTTTCTTGGTTTAAGCCTGTTTTGGGATAAACCGTGTTTAAGTGTTTCTAAACACTCCAAATTTATCCCGAACTCTTACAATTTGTCAAATGCATTAAATTGTCACACATTCTGACCCTAGAAACAGTAACAAAGCTGTTTACTGCTTCGAATCAATGTTTTATCGGTTTTAGCCTGTTTCGGGACAAAATGGGTAAAAGCGGTGTCTAAACACTGCAAATTCAACCCGAACTCGTATAATTAGTCAAATGCATTGGATTGTTACATATTTTGACCCTAGAAAGAGTAACGTAGCTGTGTACTGCTTCGAATCAATGTTTTCTCGCGGTTTTAGCCTTTTTTCTTTATTTAAGCCTGTTTTGGGATAAAACGGGTTCAAGTGTTGTCTAAACACTCCAAATTCATCCCGAACTCTTGCAATTAGTTAAATGCATTGGATGTCCCACATTCTGACCCTAGAAAAAGGAACAAAGCTGTTTACTGCTTCGAATCAATGTTTTCTCGGTTTTAGCCTGTTTCGAGACAAAATGGGTAAAAGTGGTGTCTAAACACTCCAAATTCAACCCGAACTCGTATAATTAGTCAAATGCATTGGATTGTTGCATATTTTGACCCTAGAAAGAGTAACATAGCTGTGTACTGCTTCGAATCAATGTTTTCTCGCGGTTTTAGCCTTTTTTCTTTTTTTAAGCCTGTTTTGGGATAAAACGCGTTCAAGTGTTGTCTAAACACTCCAAATTCATCCCGAACTCTTACAGTTAGTCAAATGCATTGAATTGTCAAATACTCTGATCCTAAAAACAGTAACAAAGCTGTTTACTGCTTCGAATCAATGTTTTCTCAGTTTTAGCCTGTTTCGGGACAAAATGGGTAAAAGTGGTGTCTAAACACTCCAAATTCAACCCGAACTCTTATAATTAGTCAAATGCATTGGATTGTTACATATTTTGACCTTAGAAATAGTTACATAGCTGTTTACAACATTGAATCATTCTTTTCTCTCGGTTTTAGTCTCTTTTCTTGGTTTAAGCCTGTTTTGGGATAAACCGTGTTTAAGTGTTTCTAAACACTCCAAATTTATCCCGAACTCTTACAATTAGTCAAATGCATTAAATTGTCACACATTCTGACCCTAGAAACAGTAACAAAGCTGTTTACTGCTTCGAATCAATGTTTTATCGGTTTTAGCCTGTTTCGGGACAAAATGGGTAAAAGCGGTGTCTAAACACTCCAAATTCAACCCGAACTCGTATAATTAGTCAAATGCATTGGATTGTTACATATTTTGACCCTAGAAAGAGTAATGTAGCTGTGTACTGCTTCGAATCAATGTTTTCTCGCGGTTTTAGCCTTTTTTCTTTTTTTAAGCCTGTTTTGGGATAAAACGGGTTCAAGTGTTGTCTAAACACTCCAAATTCATCCCGAACTCTTGCAATTAGTTAAATGCATTGGATGTCCCACATTCTGACCCTAGAAAAAGGAACAAAGCTGTTTACTGCTTCGAATCAATGTTTTCTCGGTTTTAGCCTGTTTCGAGACAAAATGGGTAAAAGTGGTGTCTAAACACTCCAAATTCAACCCGAACTCGTATAATTAGTCAAATGCATTGGATTGTTGCATATTTTGACCCTAGAAAGAGTAACATAGCTGTGTACTGCTTCGAATCAATGTTTTCTCGCGGTTTTAGCCTTTTTTCTTTTTTTAAGCCTGTTTTGGGATAAAACGCGTTCAAGTGTTGTCTAAACACTCCAAATTCATCCCGAACTCTTACAGTTAGTCAAATGCATTGGATTGTCAAATACTCTGATCCTAAAAACAGTAACAAAGCTGTTTACTGCTTCGAATCAATGTTTTCTCAGTTTTAGCCTGTTTCGGGACAAAATGGGTAAAAGTGGTGTCTAAACACTCCAAATTCAACCCGAACTCTTATAATTAGTCAAATGCATTGGATTGTTACATATTTTGACCTTAGAAATAGTTACATAGCTGTTTACGACATTGAATCATTCTTTTCTCTCGGTTTTAGTCTCTTTTCTCGGTTTTAGCCTGTTTCGGGACAAAATGGGTAAAAGTGTTTCTAAACACTCCAAATTTATCCCGAACTCTTACAATTAGTCAAATGCATTAAATTGTCACACATTCTGACCCTAGAAACAGTAACAAAGCTGTTTACTGCTTCGAATCAATGTTTTATCGGTTTTAGCCTGTTTCGGGACAAAATGGGTAAAAGCGGTGTCTAAACACTCCAAATTCAACCCGAACTCGTATAATTAGTCAAATGCATTGGATTGTTACATATTTTGACCCTAGAAAGAGTAACGTAGCTGTGTACTGCTTCGAATCAATGTTTTCTCGCGGTTTTAGCCTTTTTTCTTTATTTAAGCCTGTTTTGGGATAAAACGGGTTCAAGTGTTGTCTAAACACTCCAAATTCATCCCGAACTATTGCAATTAGTTAAATGCATTGGATGTCCCACATTCTGACCCTAGAAACAGTAACAAATCTGGTTACTGCTTCGAATCAATGTTTTCTCGGTTTTAGCCTGTTTCGAGACAAAATGGGTAAAAGTGGTGTCCAAACACTCCAAATTCAACCTGAACTTTTATAATTAGTCAAACGCATTGGATTGTTACATATTTTGACCCTAGAAAGAGTTACATAGCTGTTTATTGCTTCGAATCAATGTTTTCTCTCAGTTTTAGCCTGTTTTCTCGGTTTAAGCCTGTTTTGGGATAAAACGGGTTTAAGTGTTGTCTAAACACTCCAAATTCATCCCGAACTCTTACAGTTAGACAAATGCATTGGATTGTCACATATTCTGATCCTAAAAACAGCAACAAAGCTATTTACTGCTCCGAATCGATGTTTTCTTGGTTTTAGCCTGTTTCGGGACAAAATGGGTAAAAGTGGTGTCTAAAAACTCCAAATTCAACCTAAACTTTTATAGTTAGTCAAATGCATTGGATTGTTACATATTTTGACCCTAGAAAGAGTTACATAGCTGTTTACAGCTTCGAATCAATGTTTTCTCTCAGTCTTAGCCTGTTTTCTCGGTTTAAGCTTGTTTTGGGATAAAACGGGTTTAAGTGTTGTCTAAACACTCCAAATTCATCCCGAACTCTTACAGTTAGTCAAATGCATTGGATTGTCAAATACTCTGATCCTAAAAACAGTAACAAAGCTGTTTACTGCTTCGAATCAATGTTTTCTCGGTTTTAGCCTGTTTCGGGACAAAATGGGTAAAAGTGGTGTCTAAACACTCCAAATTCAACCCGAACTCTTATAATTAGTCAAATGCATTGGATTGTTACATATTTTGACCTTAGAAATAGTTACATAGCTGTTTATTGCTTCGAATCAATGTTTTCTCTCGGTTTTAGCCTGTTTTCTCAGTTTAAGCCTGTTTTGGGATAAAACGTGTTTAAGTGTTTTCTAAACACTCCAAATTTATCCTGAACTCTTACAATTAGTCGAATGCATTAAATTGTCACACATTCTAACCCTAGAAACAGTAACAAAGCTGTTTACTGCTTCGAATCAATGTTTTATCGGTTTTAGCCTGTTTCGGGACAAAATGGATAAAAGCGGTGTCTAAACACTCCAAATTCAACCCGAACTCGTATAATTGGTCAAATGCATTGGATTGTTACATATTTTGACCCTAGAAAGAGTAACGTAGCTGTGTACTGCTTCGAATCAATGTTTTCTCGCGGTTTTAGCCTTTTTTCTTTGTTTAAGCCTGTTTTGGGATAAAACGGGTTCAAGTGTTGTCTAAACACTCCAAATTCATCCCGAACTCTTGCAATTAGTTAAATGCATTGGATGTCCCACATTCTGACCCTAGAAAAAGTAACAAAACTGTTTACTGCTTCGAATCAATGTTTTCTCGGTTTTAGCCTGTTTCGGGACAAAATGGGTAAAAGTGGTGTCTAAACACTCCAAATTCAACCCGAACTCTTATAATTAGTCAAATGCATTGGATTGTTACATATTTTGACCTTAGAAATAGTTACATAGCTGTTTATTGCTTCGAATCAATGTTTTCTCTCGGTTTTAGCCTGTTTTCTCAGTTTAAGCCTGTTTTGGGATAAAACGTGTTTAAGTGTTTTCTAAACACTCCAAATTTATCCTGAACTCTTACAATTAGTCGAATGCATTAAATTGTCACACATTCTAACCCTAGAAACAGTAACAAAGCTGTTTACTGCTTCGAATCAATGTTTTATCGGTTTTAGCCTGTTTCGGGACAAAATGGATAAAAGCGGTGTCTAAACACTCCAAATTCAACCCGAACTCGTATAATTGGTCAAATGCATTGGATTGTTACATATTTTGACCCTAGAAAGAGTAACGTAGCTGTGTACTGCTTCGAATCAATGTTTTCTCGCGGTTTTAGCCTTTTTTCTTTGTTTAAGCCTGTTTTGGGATAAAACGGGTTCAAGTGTTGTCTAAACACTCCAAATTCATCCCGAACTCTTGCAATTAGTTAAAAGCATTGGATGTCCCACATTCTGACCCTAGAAAAAGTAACAAAACTGTTTACTGCTTCGAATCAATGTTTTATCGGTTTTAGCCTGTTTCGGGACAAAATGGGTAAAAGCGGTGTCTAAACACTCCAAATTCAACCCGAACTCGTATAATTAGTCAAATGCATTGGATTGTTGCATATTTTGACCCTAGAAAGAGTAACGTAGCTGTGTACTGCTTCGAATCAATGTTTTCTCGCGGTTTTAGCCTTTTTTCTTTGTTTAAGCCTTTTTTGGGATAAAACGGGTTCAAGTGTTGTCTAAACACTCCAAATTCATCCCGAACTATTGCAATTAGTTAAATGCATTGGATGTCCCAAATTCTGACCCTAGAAACAGTAACAAAGCTGTTTACTGCTTCGAATCAATGTTTTCTTGGTTTTAGCCTGTTTGAAGACAAAATGGGTAAAAGTGGTGTCCAAACACTCCAAATTCAACCTGAAATTTTATAATTAGTCAAACGCATTGGATTGTTACATATTTTGACCCTAGAAAGAGTTACATAGCTGTTTATTGCTTCGAATCAATGTTTTCTCTCAGTTTTAGCCTGTTTTCTCGGTTTAAGCCTGTTTTGGGATAAAACGGGTTTAAGTGTTGTCTAAACACTCCAAATTCATCCCGAACTCTTACAGTTTGACAAATGCATTGGATTGTCACATATTCTGATCCTAAAAACAGTAACAAAGCTATTTACTGCTCCGAATCGATGTTTTCTTGGTTTTAGCCTGTTTCGGGACAAAATGGGTAAAAGTGGTGTCTAAACACTCCAAATTAACCCCGAACTCGTATAATTAGTCAAATGCATTGGATTGTTACATATTTTGACCCTAGAAAGAGTAACATAGCTGTGCACTGCTTCGAATCAATGTTTTCTCGCGGTTTTAGCCTTTTTTCTTTGTTTAAGCCTTTTTTGGGATAAAACGGGTTTAAGTGTTGTCTAAACACTCCAAATTCATCCCGAACTCTTACAGTTAGTCAAATGCATTGGATTGTCAAATACTCTGATCCTAAAAACAGTAACAAAGCTGTTTACTGCTTCGAATCAATGTTTTCTCGGTTTTAGCCTGTTTCGGGACAAAATGGGTAAAAGTGGTGTCTAAACACTCCAAATTCAACCCGAACTCTTATAATTAGTCAAATGCATTGGATTGTTACATATTTTGACCTTAGAAATAGTTACATAGCTGTTTACGACATTGAATCATTCTTTTCTCTCGGTTTTAGTCTCTTTTCTCGGTTTAAGCCTGTTTTGGGATAAAACGTGTTTAAGTGTTTTCTAAACACTCCAAATTTATCCTGAACTCTTACAATTAGTCGAATGCATTAAATTGTCACACATTCTGACCCTAGAAACAGTAACAAAGCTGTTTACTGCTTCGAATCAATGTTTTATCGGTTTTAGCCTGTTTCGGGACAAAATGGATAAAAGCGGTGTCTAAACACTCCAAATTCAACCCGAACTCGTATAATTGGTCAAATGCATTGGATTGTTACATATTTTGACCCTAGAAAGAGTAACGTAGCTGTGTACTGCTTCGAATCAATGTTTTCTCGCGGTTTTAGCCTTTTTTCTTTGTTTAAGCCTGTTTTGGGATAAAACGGGTTCAAGTGTTGTCTAAACACTCCAAATTCATCCCGAACTCTAGCAATTAGTTAAATGCATTGGATGTCCCACATTCTGACTCTAGAAACAGTAACAAAGCTGTTTACTGCTTCGAATGATTGTTTTCTCGGTTTTAGCCTGTTTCGAGACCAAATGGGTAAAAGTGGTGTCCAAGCACTCCAAATTCAACCTGAACTTTTATAATTAGTCAAATGCATTGGATTGTTACATATTTTGACCCTAGAAAGAGTTACATAGCTGTTTACAGCTTCGAATCAATTTTTTCTCTCAGTTTTAGCCTGTTTTCTCGGTTTAAGCCTGTTTTGGGATAAAACGGATTTAAGTGTTGTCTAAACACTCCAAATTCATCCCGAACTCTTACAGTTAGTCAAATGCATTGGATTGTCAAATACTCTGATCCTAAAAACAGTAACAAAGCTATTTACTGCTTCGAATCAATGTTTTCTCAGTTTTAGCCTGTTTCGGGACAAAATGGGTAAAAGTGGTGTCTAAACACTCCAAATTCAACCCGAACTCTTATAATTAGTCAAATGCATTGGATTGTTACATATTTTGACCTTAGAAATAGTTACATAGCTGTTTACGACATTGAATCATTCTTTTCTCTCGGTTTTAGTCTCTTTTCTCGGTTTAAGCCTGTTTTGGGATAAAACGTGTTTAAGTGTTTTCTAAACACTCCAAATTTATCCCGAACTCTTACAATTAGTCAAATGCATTAAATTGTCACACATTCTGACCCTAGAAACAGTAACAAAGCTGTTTACTGCTTCGAATCAATGTTTTATCGGTTTTAGCCTGTTTCGGGACAAAATGGGTAAAAGCGGTGTCTAAACACTCCAAATTCAACCCGAACTCGTATAATTAGTCAAATGCATTGGATTGTTACATATTTTGACCCTAGAAAGAGTAACGTAGCTGTGTACTGCTTCGAATCAATGTTTTCTCGCGGTATTAGCCTTTTTCTTTATTTAAGCTTGTTTTGGGATAAAACGGGTTCAAGTGTTGTCTAAACACTCCAAATTCATCCCGAACTCTTGCAATTAGTTAAATGCATTGGATGTCCCACATTCTGACCCTAGAAAAAGTAACAAAGCTGTTTACTGCTTCGAATCAATGTTTTCTCGGTTTTAGCCTGTTTCGGGACAAAATGGGTAAAAGTGGTGTCTAAAAACTCCAAATTCAACCCGAACTCGTATAATTAGTCAAATGCATTGGATTGTTGCATATTTTGACCCTAGAAAGAGTAACATAGCTGTGTACTGCTTCGAATCAATGTTTTCTCTCAGTCTTAGCCTGTTTTCTCGGTTTAAGCCTGTTTTGGGATAAAACGGGTTTAAGTGTTGTCTAAACACTCCAAATTCATCCCGAACTCTTACAGTTAGTCAAATGCATTGGATTGTCAAATACTCTGATCCTAAAAACAGTAACAAAGCTGTTTACTGCTTCGAATCAATGTTTTCTCGGTTTTAGCCTGTTTCGGGACAAAATGGGTAAAAGTGGTGTGTAAAAACTCCAAATTCAACCTAAACTTTTATAGTTAGTCAAATGCATTGGATTGTTACATATTTTGACCCTAGAAAGAGTTACATAGCTGTGCACTGCTTCGAATCAATGTTTTCTCGCGGTTTTAGCCTTTTTTCTTTGTTTAAGCCTTTTTTGGGATAAAACGGGTTCAAGTGTTGTCTAAACACTCCAAATTCATCCCGAACTATTGCAATTAGTTAAATGCATTGGATGTCCCACATTCTGACCCTAGAAACAGTAACAAAGCTGTTTACTGCTTCGAATCAATGTTTTCTTGGTTTTAGCCTGTTTCAAGACAAAATGGGTAAAAGTGGTGTCCAAACACTCCAAATTCAACCTGAACTTTTATAATTAGTCAAACACATTGGATTGTTACATATTTTGACCCTAGAAAGAGTTACATAGCTGTTTATTGCTTCGAATCAATGTTTTCTCTCGGTTTTAGCCTGTTTTCTCAGTTTAAGCCTGTTTTGGGATAAAACGGGTTTAAGTGTTGTCTAAACACTCCAAATTCATCCCGAACTCTTACAGTTAGACAAATGCATTGGATTGTCACATATTCTGATCCTAAAAACAGTAACAAAGCTGTTTACTGCTCCAAATCGATGTTTTCTCAGTTTTAGCCTGTTTCGGGACAAAATGGGTAAAAGTGGTGTGTAAAAACTCCAAATTCAACCTAAACTTTTATAGTTAGTCAAATGCATTGGATTGTTACATATTTTGACCCTAGAAAGAGTTACATAGCTGTTTACAGCTTCGAATCAATGTTTTCTCTCAGTCTTAGCCTGTTTTCTCGGTTTAAGCTTGTTTTGGGATAAAACGGGTTTAAGTGTTGTCTAAACACTCCAAATTCATCCCGAACTCTTACAGTTAGTCAAATGCATTGGATTGTAAAATACTCTGATCCTAAAAACAGTAACAAAGCTGTTTACTGCTTCGAATCAATGTTTTCTCGGTTTTAGCCTGTTTCGGGACAAAATGGGTAAAAGTGGTGTCTAAACACTCCAAATTCAACCCGAACTCTTATAATTAGTCAAATGCATTGGATTGTTGCATATTTTGACCCTAGAAAGAGTAACATAGCTGTGTACTGCTTCGAATCAATGTTTTCTCTCGGTTTTAGCCTGTTTTCTCGGTTTAAGCCTGTTTTGGGATAAAACGGGTTTAAGTGTTGTCTAAACACTCCAAATTCATCCCGAACTCTTACAGTTAGACAAATGCATTGGATTGTCACATATTCTGATCCTAAAAACAGTAACAAAGCTGTTTACTGCTCCGAATCGATGTTTTCTTGGTTTTAGCCTGTTTCGGGACAAAATGGGTAAAAGTGGTGTGTAAAAACTCCAAATTCAACCTAAACTTTTATAGTTAGTCAAATGCATTGGATTGTTACATATTTTGACCCTAGAAAGAGTTACATAGCTGTTTACAGCTTCGAATCAATGTTTTCTCTCAGTTTTAGCCTGTTTTCTCGGTTTAAGCTTGTTTTGGGATAAAACGGGTTTAAGTGTTGTCTAAACACTCCAAATTCATCCCGAACTCTTACAGTTAGTCAAATGCATTGGATTGTAAAATACTCTGATCCTAAAAACAGTAACAAAGCTGTTTACTGCTTCGAATCAATGTTTTCTCGGTTTTAGCCTGTTTCGGGACAAAATGGGTAAAAGTGGTGTCTAAAAACTCCAAATTCAACCTAAACTTTTATAGTTAGTCAAATGCATTGGATTGTTGCATATTTTGACCCTAGAAAGAGTAACATAGCTGTGTACTGCTTCGAATCAATGTTTTCTCTCAGTCTTAGCCTGTTTTCTCGGTTTAAGCCTGTTTTGGGATAAAACGGGTTTAAGTGTTGTCTAAACACTCCAAATTCATCCCGAACTCTTACAGTTAGTCAAATGCATTGGATTGTCAAATACTCTGATCCTAAAAACAGTAACAAAGCTGTTTACTGCTTCGAATCAATGTTTTCTCGGTTTTAGCCTGTTTCGGGACAAAATGGGTAAAAGTGGTGTCTAAACACTCCAAATTCAACCCGAACTCTTATAATTAGTCAAATGCATTGGATTGTTACATATTTTGACCTTAGAAATAGTTACATAGCTGTTTACGACATTGAATCATTCTTTTCTCTCGGTTTTAGTCTCTTTTCTCGGTTTAAGCCTGTTTTGGGATAAAACGTGTTTAAGTGTTTTCTAAACACTCCAAATTTATCCCGAACTCTTACAATTAGTCAAATGCATTAAATTGTCACACATTCTGACCCTAGAAACAGTAACAAAGCTGTTTACTGCTTCGAATCAATGTTTTATCGGTTTTAGCCTGTTTCGGGACAAAATGGGTAAAAGCGGTGTCTAAACACTCCAAATTCAACCCGAACTCGTATAATTAGTCAAATGCATTGGATTGTTACATATTTTGACCCTAGAAAGAGTAACGTAGCTGTGTACTGCTTCGAATCAATGTTTTCTCGCGGTTTTAGCCTTTTTCTTTATTTAAGCCTGTTTTGGGATAAAACGGGTTCAAGTGTTGTCTAAACACTCCAAATTCATCCCGAACTCTTGCAATTAGTTAAATGCATTGGATGTCCCACATTCTGACCCTAGAAAAAGTAACAAAGCTGTTTACTGCTTCGAATCAATGTTTTCTCGGTTTTAGCCTGTTTCGAGACAAAATGGGTAAAAGTGGTGTCTAAACACTCCAAATTCAACCCGAACTCGTATAATTAGTCAAATGCATTGGATTGTTGCATATTTTGACCCTAGAAAGAGTAACATAGCTGTGTACTGCTTCGAATCAATGTTTTCTCTCAGTCTTAGCCTGTTTTCTCGGTTTAAGCCTGTTTTGGGATAAAACGGGTTTAAGTGTTGTCTAAACACTCCAAATTCATCCCGAACTCTTACAGTTAGTCAAATGCATTGGATTGTCAAATACTCTGATCCTAAAAACAGTAACAAAGCTGTTTACTGCTTCGAATCAATGTTTTCTCGGTTTTAGCCTGTTTCGGGACAAAATGGGTAAAAGTGGTGTCTAAACACTCCAAATTCAACCCGAACTCTTATAATTAGTCAAATGCATTGGATTGTTACATATTTTGACCTTAGAAATAGTTACATAGCTGTTTACGACATTGAATCATTCTTTTCTCTCGGTTTTAGTCTCTTTTCTCGGTTTAAGCTTGTTTTGGGATAAAACGGGTTTAAGTGTTGTCTAAACACTCCAAATTCATCCCGAACTCTTACAGTTAGTCAAATGCATTGGATTGTCAAATACTCTGATCCTAAAAACAGTAACAAAGCTGTTTACTGCTTCGAATCAATGTTTTCTCGGTTTTAGCCTGTTTCGGGACAAAATGGGTAAAAGTGGTGTCTAAACACTCCAAATTCAACCCGAACTCGTATAATTAGTCAAATGCATTGGATTGTTGCATATTTTGACCCTAGAAAGAGTAACATAGCTGTGCACTGCTTCGAATCAATGTTTTCTCGCGGTTTTAGCCTTTTTTCTTTGTTTAAGCCTTTTTTGGGATAAAACGGGTTCAAGTGTTGTCTAAACACTCCAAATTCATTCCGAACTATTGCAATTAGTTAAATGCATTGGATGTCCCACATTCTGACCCTAGAAACAGTAACAAAGCTGTTTACTGCTTCGAATCAATGTTTTCTCGGTTTTAGCCTGTTTCAAGACAAAATGGGTAAAAGTGGTGTCCAAACACTCCAAATTCAACCTGAACTTTTATAATTAGTCAAACGCATTGGATTGTTACATATTTTGACCCTAGAAAGAGTTACATAGCTGTTTATTGCTTCGAATCAATGTTTTCTCTCAGTTTTAGCCTGTTTTCTCGGTTTAAGCCTGTTTTGGGATAAAACGGGTTTAAGTGTTGTCTAAACACTCCAAATTCATCCCGAACTTTTACAGTTAGACAAATGCATTGGATTGTCACATATTCTGATCCTAAAAACAGTAACAAAGCTATTTACTGCTCCGAATCGATGTTTTCTTGGTTTTAGCCTGTTTCGGGACCAAATGGGTAAAAGTGGTGTCTAAAAACTCCAAATTCAACCTAAACTTTTATAGTTAGTCAAATGCATTGGATTGTTACATATTTTGACCCTAGAAAGAGTTACATAGCTGTTTACAGCTTCGAATCAATGTTTTCTCTCAGTCTTAGCCTGTTTTCTCGGTTTAAGCTTGTTTTGGGATAAAACGGGTTTAAGTGTTGTCTAAACACTCCAAATTCATCCCGAACTCTTACAGTTAGTCAAATGCATTGGATTGTCAAATACTCTGATCCTAAAAACAGTAACAAAGCTGTTTACTGCTTCGAATCAATGTTTTCTCGGTTTTAGCCTGTTTCGGGACAAAATGGGTAAAAGTGGTGTCTAAACACTCCAAATTCAACCCGAACTCTTATAATTAGTCAAATGCATTGGATTGTTACATATTTTGACCTTAGAAATAGTTACATAGCTGTTTACGACATTGAATCATTCTTTTCTCTCGGTTTTAGTCTCTTTTCTCGGTTTAAGCTTGTTTTGGGATAAAACGGGTTTAAGTGTTGTCTAAACACTCCAAATTCATCCCGAACTCTTACAGTTAGTCAAATGCATTGGATTGTCAAATACTCTGATCCTAAAAACAGTAACAAAGCTGTTTACTGCTTCGAATCAATGTTTTCTCGGTTTTAGCCTGTTTCGGGACAAAATGGGTAAAAGTGGTGTCTAAACACTCCAAATTCAACCCGAACTCGTATAATTAGTCAAATGCATTGGATTGTTGCATATTTTGACCCTAGAAAGAGTAACATAGCTGTGCACTGCTTCGAATCAATGTTTTCTCGCGGTTTTAGCCTTTTTTCTTTGTTTAAGCCTTTTTTGGGATAAAACGGGTTCAAGTGTTGTCTAAACACTCCAAATTCATCCCGAACTATTGCAATTAGTTAAATGCATTGGATGTCCCACATTCTGACCCTAGAAACAGTAACAAAGCTGTTTACTGTTTCGAATCAATGTTTTCTCGGTTTTAGCCTGTTTCAAGACAAAATGGGTAAAAGTGGTGTCCAAACACTCCAAATTCAACCTGAACTTTTATAATTAGTCAAACGCATTGGATTGTTACATATTTTGACCCTAGAAAGAGTTACATAGCTGTTTATTGCTTCGAATCAATGTTTTCTCTCAGTTTTAGCCTGTTTTCTCGGTTTAAGCCTGTTTTGGGATAAAACGGGTTTAAGTGTTGTCTAAACACTCCAAATTCATCCCGAACTCTTACAGTTAGACAAATGCATTGGATTTTCACATATTCTGATCCTAAAAACAGTAACAAAGCTATTTACTGCTCCGAATCGATGTTTTCTTGGTTTTAGCCTGTTTCGGGACCAAATGGGTAAAAGTGGTGTCTAAAAACTCCAAATTCAACCTAAACTTTTATAGTTAGTCAAATGCATTGGATTGTTACATATTTTGACCCTAGAAAGAGTTACATAGCTGTTTACAGCTTCGAATCAATGTTTTCTCTCAGTCTTAGCCTGTTTTCTCGGTTTAAGCTTGTTTTGGGATAAAACGGGTTTAAGTGTTGTCTAAACACTCCAAATTCATCCCGAACTCTTACAGTTAGTCAAATGCATTGGATTGTCAAATACTCTGATCCTAAAAACAGTAACAAAGCTGTTTACTGCTTCGAATCAATGTTTTCTCGGTTTTAGCCTGTTTCGGGACAAAATGGGTAAAAGTGGTGTCTAAACACTCCAAATTCAACCCGAACTCTTATAATTAGTCAAATGCATTGGATTGTTACATATTTTGACCTTAGAAATAGTTACGTAGCTGTTTACGACATTGAATCATTCTTTTCTCTCGGTTTTAGTCTCTTTTCTCGGTTTAAGCCTGTTTTGGGATAAAACGTGTTTAAGTGTTTTCTAAACACTCCAAATTTATCCCGAACTCTTACAATTAGTCAAATGCATTAAATTGTCACACATTCTGACCCTAGAAACAGTAACAAAGCTGTTTACTGCTTCGAATCAATGTTTTATCGGTTTTAGCCTGTTTCGGGACAAAATGGGTAAAAGCGGTGTCTAAACACTCCAAATTCAACCCGAACTCGTATAATTAGTCAAATGCATTGGATTGTTACATATTTTGACCCTAGAAAGAGTAACGTAGCTGTGTACTGCTTCGAATCAATGTTTTCTCGCGGTTTTAGCCTTTTTCTTTATTTAAGCCTGTTTTGGGATAAAACGGGTTCAAGTGTTGTCTAAACACTCCAAATTCATCCCGAACTCTTGCAATTAGTTAAATGCATTAAATTGTCACACATTCTGACCCTAGAAACAGTAACAAAGCTGTTTACTGCTTCGAATCAATGTTTTATCGGTTTTAGCCTGTTTCAGGACAAAATGGGTAAAAGTGGTGTCCAAACACTCCAAATTCAACCTGAACTTTTATAATTAGTCAAACGCATTGGATTGTTACATATTTTGACCCTAGAAAGAGTTACATAACTGTTTATTGCTTCGAATCAATGTTTTTTCTCGGTTTTAGCCTGTTTTCTCGGTTTAAGCCTGTTTTGGGATAAAACGGGTTTAAGTGTTGTCTAAACACTCCAAATTCATCCCGAACTCTTACAGTTAGTCAAATGCATTGAATTGTCACATATTCTGATCCTAAAAACAGTAACAAAGCTGTTTACTGCTTCGAATCGATGTTTTCTTGGTTTTAGCCTGTTTCGGGACAAAATGGGTAAAAGTGGTGTCTAAAAACTCCAAATTCAACCTAAACTTTTATAGTTAGTCAAATGCATTGGATTGTTACATATTTTGACCCTAGAAAGAGTTACATAGCTGTTTACAGCTTCGAATCAATGTTTTCTCTCAGTCTTAGCCTGTTTTCTCGGTTTAAGCTTGTTTTGGGATAAAACGGGTTTAAGTGTTGTCTAAACACTCCAAATTCATCCCGAACTCTTACAGTTAGTCAAATGCATTGGATTGTCAAATACTCTGATCCTAAAAACAGTAACAAAGCTGTTTACTGCTTCGAATCAATGTTTTCTCGGTTTTAGCCTGTTTCGGGACAAAATGGGTAAAAGTGGTGTCTAAACACTCCAAATTCAACCCGAACTCGTATAATTAGTCAAATGCATTGGATTGTTGCATATTTTGACCCTAGAAAGAGTAACATAGCTGTGCACTGCTTCGAATCAATGTTTTCTCGCGGTTTTAGCCTTTTTTCTTTGTTTAAGCCTTTTTTGGGATAAAACGGGTTCAAGTGTTGTCTAAACACTCCAAATTCATCCCGAACTATTGCAATTAGTTAAATGAATTGGATGTCCCACATTCTGACCCTAGAAACAGTAACAAAGCTGTTTACTGCTTCGAATCAATGTTTTCTCGGTTTTAGCCTGTTTCAAGACAAAATGGGTAAAAGTGGTGTCCAAACACTCCAAATTCAACCTGAACTTTTATAATTAGTCAAACGCATTGGATTGTTACATATTTTGACCTTAGAAATAGTTACATAGCTGTTTACGACATTGAATCATTCTTTTCTCTCGGTTTTAGTCTCTTTTCTCGGTTTAAGCTTGTTTTGGGATAAAACGGGTTTAAGTGTTGTCTAAACACTCCAAATTCATCCCGAACTCTTACAGTTAGTCAAATGCATTGGATTGTCAAATACTCTGATCCTAAAAACAGTAACAAAGCTGTTTACTGCTTCGAATCAATGTTTTCTCGGTTTTAGCCTGTTTCGGGACAAAATGGGTAAAAGTGGTGTCTAAACACTCCAAATTCAACCCGAACTCGTATAATTAGTCAAATGCATTGGATTGTTGCATATTTTGACCCTAGAAAGAGTAACATAGCTGTGCACTGCTTCGAATCAATGTTTTCTCGCGGTTTTAGCCTTTTTTCTTTGTTTAAGCCTTTTTTGGGATAAAACGGGTTCAAGTGTTGTCTAAACACTCCAAATTCATTCCGAACTATTGCAATTAGTTAAATGCATTGGATGTCCCACATTCTGACCCTAGAAACAGTAACAAAGCTGTTTACTGCTTCGAATCAATGTTTTCTCGGTTTTAGCCTGTTTCAAGACAAAATGGGTAAAAGTGGTGTCCAAACACTCCAAATTCAACCTGAACTTTTATAATTAGTCAAACGCATTGGATTGTTACATATTTTGACCCTAGAAAGAGTTACATAGCTGTTTATTGCTTCGAATCAATGTTTTCTCTCAGTTTTAGCCTGTTTTCTCGGTTTAAGCCTGTTTTGGGATAAAACGGGTTTAAGTGTTGTCTAAACACTCCAAATTCATCCCGAACTCTTACAGTTAGACAAATGCATTGGATTGTCACATATTCTGATCCTAAAAACAGTAACAAAGCTATTTACTGCTCCGAATCGATGTTTTCTTGGTTTTAGCCTGTTTCGGGACCAAATGGGTAAAAGTGGTGTCTAAAAACTCCAAATTCAACCTAAACTTTTATAGTTAGTCAAATGCATTGGATTGTTACATATTTTGACCCTAGAAAGAGTTACATAGCTGTTTACAGCTTCGAATCAATGTTTTCTCTCAGTCTTAGCCTGTTTTCTCGGTTTAAGCTTGTTTTGGGATAAAACGGGTTTAAGTGTTGTCTAAACACTCCAAATTCATCCCGAACTCTTACAGTTAGTCAAATGCATTGGATTGTCAAATACTCTGATCCTAAAAACAGTAACAAAGCTGTTTACTGCTTCGAATCAATGTTTTCTCGGTTTTAGCCTGTTTCGGGACAAAATGGGTAAAAGTGGTGTCTAAACACTCCAAATTCAACCCGAACTCTTATAATTAGTCAAATGCATTGGATTGTTACATATTTTGACCTTAGAAATAGTTACATAGCTGGTTACGACATTGAATCATTCTTTTCTCTCGGTTTTAGTCTCTTTTCTCGGTTTAAGCTTGTTTTGGGATAAAACGGGTTTAAGTGTTGTCTAAACACTCCAAATTCATCCCGAACTCTTACAGTTAGTCAAATGCATTGGATTGTCAAATACTCTGATCCTAAAAACAGTAACAAAGCTGTTTACTGCTTCGAATCAATGTTTTCTCGGTTTTAGCCTGTTTCGGGACAAAATGGGTAAAAGTGGTGTCTAAATACTCCAAATTCAACCCGAACTCTTATAATTAGTCAAATGCATTGGATTGTTACATATTTTGACCTTAGAAATAGTTACATAGCTGGTTACGACATTGAATCATTCTTTTCTCTCGGTTTTAGTCTCTTTTCTCGGTTTAAGCTTGTTTTGGGATAAAACGGGTTTAAGTGTTGTCTAAACACTCCAAATTCATCCCGAACTCTTACAGTTAGTCAAATGCATTGGATTGTCAAATACTCTGATCCTAAAAACAGTAACAAAGCTGTTTACTGCTTCGAATCAATGTTTTCTCGGTTTTAGCCTGTTTCGGGACAAAATGGGTAAAAGTGGTGTCTAAACACTCCAAATTCAACCCGAACTCTTATAATTAGTCAAATGCATTGGATTGTTACATATTTTGACCTTAGAAATAGTTACATAGCTGGTTACGACATTGAATCATTCTTTTCTCTCGGTTTTAGTCTCTTTTCTCGGTTTAAGCTTGTTTTGGGATAAAACGGGTTTAAGTGTTGTCTAAACACTCCAAATTCATCCCGAACTCTTACAGTTAGTCAAATGCATTGGATTGTCAAATACTCTGATCCTAAAAACAGTAACAAAGCTGTTTACTGCTTCGAATCAATGTTTTCTCGGTTTTAGCCTGTTTCGGGACAAAATGGGTAAAAGTGGTGTCTAAACACTCCAAATTCAACCCGAACTCGTATAATTAGTCAAATGCATTGGATTGTTGCATATTTTGACCCTAGAAAGAGTAACATAGCTGTGCACTGCTTCGAATCAATGTTTTCTCGCGGTTTTAGCCTTTTTTCTTTGTTTAAGCCTTTTTTGGGATAAAACGGGTTCAAGTGTTGTCTAAACACTCCAAATTCATTCCGAACTATTGCAATTAGTTAAATGCATTGGATGTCCCACATTCTGACCCTAGAAACAGTAACAAAGCTGTTTACTGCTTCGAATCAATGTTTTCTCGGTTTTAGCCTGTTTCAAGACAAAATGGGTAAAAGTGGTGTCCAAACACTCCAAATTCAACCTGAACTTTTATAATTAGTCAAACGCATTGGATTGTTACATATTTTGACCCTAGAAAGAGTTACATAGCTGTTTATTGCTTCGAATCAATGTTTTCTCTCAGTTTTAGCCTGTTTTCTCGGTTTAAGCCTGTTTTGGGATAAAACGGGTTTAAGTGTTGTCTAAACACTCCAAATTCATCCCGAACTCTTACAGTTAGACAAATGCATTGGATTGTCACATATTCTGATCCTAAAAACAGTAACAAAGCTATTTACTGCTCCGAATCGATGTTTTCTTGGTTTTAGCCTGTTTCGGGACCAAATGGGTAAAAGTGGTGTCTAAAAACTCCAAATTCAACCTAAACTTTTATAGTTAGTCAAATGCATTGGATTGTTACATATTTTGACCCTAGAAAGAGTTACATAGCTGTTTACAGCTTCGAATCAATGTTTTCTCTCAGTCTTAGCCTGTTTTCTCGGTTTAAGCTTGTTTTGGGATAAAACGGGTTTAAGTGTTGTCTAAACACTCCAAATTCATCCCGAACTCTTACAGTTAGTCAAATGCATTGGATTGTCAAATACTCTGATCCTAAAAACAGTAACAAAGCTGTTTACTGCTTCGAATCAATGTTTTCTCGGTTTTAGCCTGTTTCGGGACAAAATGGGTAAAAGTGGTGTCTAAACACTCCAAATTCAACCCGAACTCTTATAATTAGTCAAATGCATTGGATTGTTACATATTTTGACCTTAGAAATAGTTACATAGCTGGTTACGACATTGAATCATTCTTTTCTCTCGGTTTTAGTCTCTTTTCTCGGTTTAAGCTTGTTTTGGGATAAAACGGGTTTAAGTGTTGTCTAAACACTCCAAATTCATCCCGAACTCTTACAGTTAGTCAAATGCATTGGAT